>NC_030679.2:124289628-124597753 GCF_000004195.4 Xenopus tropicalis
CGTAGAACAAGATAAATACGGCTGCCAGATGTACAAGGCTTTGCTGGAAGAAATGGAGCTATGGTGTTATAAATTACAAACATTTCTAAATTATCTAAAATTGTTCCCAAAATGCCCATGAGTAATTGCTTTTATATATTTAGGGTTACCGCCTTTTTAAACTTGCCGACAAATGCAGATTTTTTGCCGTTTTGCAAATTTTCTTGTTGTTTCACAAATTTTATGGCAAAGTGAAATGGGACAGATCCACTCATCACTAATGGTGATCTAAATTACTTAAAGACCCTTTATCAGAAAACCCCAGGACCCAAGCATTCTGGATAACAGGTCCTGTACTTGTATCTGTACATCTGCAAGTATAAAAGCCTATTCTGCCACTTTGGTAGGACCTCCTGGTTCCTGGAACCCTTTTTAGGACAATCTTCACTAACTGCTATCTCTGCACAGACTTGGCAGTTACCTTATTCTGGAATGGAGGAGACCAGAGCTCTGCAAGGTGTCACTGGAGTCTTCCACCCATTTCTCTCAATACAATACATCTGTCTCTATCACAATACACCTGTTCTTTACAACAATATTTTAGGTACAACAGTGTTTTAATGTACAGTACATACTCCCAGATTGGATCCATTTGCCCCTTTTCTTTGCCAGTGACTGTCTGGTTGGTACTACACTGCCCCTGCCAGCTGTCTGCAAGTTCTAGTTCAGTAACAGATGAAGTGTCACTGTTTTCATGTCACAGGTAAACAGAGTCTATTTAAGCAACTAAGCTGAGAGTTTTGGGTATTGAGGTACTGTATTATATAGCAGTATCTAACAGAACTATGGGTAGGCAGTATGTGCATTTCTCTAGGGCTTTCTATGGGAGAAACACATGTTTATTGTTATTAGTTGCTGTTTTATGTCCAAATCCAAACAACTTATAACTATAATTAATCAATAACGGTTCTACATACCTTAATAATGTATCTGTGTCTGCAGTCATGGCCTTACAATGGCTCCTGTGAAGTCTTAGATGCAACTGTATCCCTTGGATTTGTTCAATAATACCAGTCCAAGTCCAGTCAAGCAAGTTTTTATTGGCTGACAGCTGATAAAGTCAAGTGACAGTAACATCCAGCTGGACATTCCTGGTCAGCCAGCACCATACTTTGGGGCATATTTATTTATAATAATGTGTAAGTCAACATCACTGCTGCTGTTGCCCATAGCAACTAATCCGCAATTAGATTTGAACACTCACCTACAAATTAGAAAACAAAAGCAAAGATCTGATTGGTTGTTTAGGACAACATCACCAGTAATGCTGGCTTACACACTATGATAAATATGCCCCTGGATATAAAATTCTAATTATAAGATCATCTTCATCATCTTCCCATGTCTGCCACTTTCTCTAGAAGGTCATGACAATTGGGGGTACAGATTTTGACCCTTGCTTTGGGTGATAAGGTTCCTTGACCTGCCATTGAGAAGAACCCTTTACTGTTTCTTTAACCTCATAAATACACAAATTGTTTTATTATGAAGAACCAGACATAGTAGGATTAAGCCTGTCCTTCGGGTAAGAAGCAGTATAAATATGAAAACATGGCCTTGGTCAGATCCATTTTAAACCAATACATTATCTTGCACTTCTTTCCTTGGTGAATACAAATCAGACAAAGGTTTATTGGTATGAAAAGGCCACAGAAGAGCAATTAAACTTATTGAATGAAAGAACAGCATAAACACAGCTAAACAGAATGTGGCAGTTTGTATAACAAACACTTACTTGTATAACAAACTCCTTAATAACCCCATAACTTAACTTAATAGCCATATAAACACCCCTCATAACATTTCCATTGGGTCCCCGATGCAACCAGCCAGTCTAACCAAACACTAGGGAAGGAAAAGAATAAGCAAATCAACTTCCAAGCCCCTTCATGTTTCCAATTCCCTATGTGCAGTGGGTCAGAAGGACACTTTCTTTTTTGCCTAAACATCTGCCTTGATGATAAGATTCAAATGACTTACAGAACACTGAGTTACTTTACCCACAGTGTTTGGAATTTCCAAGTTGGGCTGAGCCAATTGTAAGGCTATTAGATCACCTGAGGAACCAAACAGAGCCAACTGCTGGAGACCACATCAATGGTCTTGTATAGGCCCATATTCAGTTACATGAGAAAACATTATTGTATGCTTTATCCCATGAAAACTTATGGGTAAGGTTCAATTTGAGGAGAAAACTTTTCTCCTAATTCAGTTTTTTCCCATAGACTTCAATAGCGTTGTCACGTAATAAGCAGTGAGATAAGTTATTCTCATTTCATTGAATCTGGCTCATAGCCATGTCATTAGACATTTTCTAACTTCTCAATCAGCTATTAACTGGGGAGGCCCACGTTTAAAGAAAACAACAGTGGCCAAGTCAGCAGCCAATATCTGCCCATTCATTGACACCTCAGATTCTGTTCTCTCTGCTCAGGGTTGAACACTCATTTGTTTTAATCAATGACACCTTTTTTTTTTAATTTGGAAAACATTAGAGAGAAACAGAGCGATGTGTTCTTTCAGTTACCATTAAACAGAGGTGAGGAAAAAAACGAAGTAAAAATTAATAGCAAGCGTTTCCATGGAGACACTCAGCAGGCCTTAGGCCTTATATATATATATATATATATATATATATATATATATATATACAATTAAAACCAGTTAAAATAAAAATTAGTAGGTTGGTTCATGCAAGTAAAATGACAGGTTCCATTAGAGATCATATAGGTGGAGGCTACAGAGCAATGCTGTGTGCTAGAAGGGTTGTTCCTTGGCTATGCAGACGGTTGGTCGCTGTTATTAATGAAGTTGAAAAAGAAAAGAGAGCAGGGAATTGATAGGACGGCAATGGAGAGATGCTATCTGTCAGCGGTGACAGGCAATAAAGTGTCCTTCTCTTGGCTCCGAAATACAGTTAGGTATCTTCATCAATACATATCATCCTTAATGTTTCTCCCTAGTGTCTACTATTCTATTCTCTTAAAAGATACCCAGACTTTTCTGGTGAGTGAGACAAGTTGGCTGCTTTGAAATTTCTGCAGTGATCTTGACTAATTGTTCTCTTTCTGCTCTGCTCTACTTCATATGAAAATCGGCAGTGCAGTATTGGTCTCGGGTTCAAAGAAGGACATTACTGAGACAGGGAGAGCCAAGAGAAGAGCAAGAAAATGAATAGAGGGAATAGCGGATGTGAGTTATGAAGATAGGCCGGCCAAGTCGGGAATATTCATTTTGGAGAAGAGGCACTTAAGTAGCAATATGATAACTTTACTTATTTCTTCATTTTGCTGAACATAAATCTCTCTCTGGTTGCGCTAAATTGGACACAAATGTTGCACATGTTGACGCTATTCGTTAAAGGTATTTGTTTCCGAACACACTCCTTGCTCTTCCGTATAGTTGCATTATGTGCCTCTTCTGCTGAATCATGCACCCCGAACATGGCAGAACATCTAGGGTTCAAACGCGGGCTTGCACCAATGGGCAAAGCAGACTTGCACAAGAAGAATCCCAAGCTAATGCCATTTAAATGCTGCTTGGTTTAAATGAATAGTGATGTAGCGAACATCGCCGAAAATGTTCGCGAACCCGTTCGTGGACTTTCGCCAAAACTCGCGAATATTCGCGAACTTTGCGAACCCCATAGACTTCAATGGGAAAGCGAACTTTAAAACCTAGAAAAGCTATTTCTGGCCAGAAAACTGATTTTAAAGTTGTTTAAAGGGTGCCACGACCTGGACAGTGGCATGCAGGAGGGGGATCAAGGGCAAAAACTTCTCTGAAAAATACTTTGTAAAAAAAACACCAAAAAAAAAAAACGCCAAAAAATAACGCCAAAAAAAAACCGCAAGCTATTCCTATGTATATGCATAGGCGATAAAACAAAGCGAAAAAACGCGGCGGAAAAACCAAGGCGAAAAAACGCGGCGCCAAAAAAAAACACGGCGAACCCAAAGTGGCGAACATCGGCAAAAGTCCGCGAATTTGCGCGAACGCGAACACCCGATGTTCGCGCGAATTAGTTCGCCGGCGAACAGTTCGCTACATCTCTATAAATGAAGCAATCCCCACTCTGAAAATGCACCCTATTTGAAAAAATGCACATTTGGGCTTGTTTTGACATATAGGGCCAGATGCAATTCAGTAAGAAAAAAAGGTTTATCACGTGAAAACTCATGGGCAAGATTCAATTTGAGATGAACTTTAATTCATAAAAACGTATCTCCCTTTTTATCACGTGAAAACTCTATTGAAGTCTATGGGAAAAAATGGAATTGAAGTAGGAGAAACTCCTAGAGTTCTCACTTTATAAACTGTAAGATCTTTTCTTGAATTAAATTAGGAGATAAGCTTTCTCACTGAATGAATCAGGCCCATTGTATCTCGTCCATACATTTTCACACAATAAAACGTAAAATATCATTTACTCTAGAATTGGATATGGCCCATTGGGTGCAACTGTAAAAAATGGCAATTTGCGTCCAATAATTGCACTCTGCACACTGTAATGCATTCATAAGTTACCCTTAGGGTAATTAGTGCCCATGTGTGTGTGTGTGTGTGTCTAATTATACCTGCACCATAGAGTGATGTGATACTCAAAAATGCAGTGACAGTGTAATAAAATTGCTGTTAATGTGGATTTGGATGCTCCACTGATGAATACGTCAGTAAGTATTGGCTAGAGAGATAGGGGGCAGTAATATGTCCTTTTGAAATGAAAATCAGAAACATCACAAACATCAAAATATATCTTTAACTCTGCATCTACTTTCACTACATCTGCATTCCCCCATAGCATTTTAAAGGGAAACTATACCCCCAAACAATGTCGGTCTCTATAAAAATATATTGCATAAACCAGCTCATATGTAAAACCCTGTTTCATCTAAATAAACCATTTTCATAAAAATATACTTTTTTAGTAGTATGTGCCATTGGGTAATCCTAAATAGAAAACTGCCATTTTAAGAATTAAGGGCTGCCCCCTGGGGTCATAGGATTCACAGTGCACACAAACAAGCCAAGACACACATACATGCTAGGCCCCATCAACCAATTAATTGGCAGAGTTCTGTCTTTTGCTCCCACACTACTTCCTGTTACAGTTAGAGCTGCATTATTTCCTGTCAGCTGATCTCTGAGGGAGCACACAGCCCATCACTAAATGGCGGCTCAAGGGAAAGGATGGAAAAGGGCAATATTTACTGATATATATATTCCATTTTGACGAGATTCTTTAATAGGTAACTTAACATAAACTATCTGTTGGGTAAGTATTCATTCTGGGGGTATAGTTTTCCTTTAACACCCCCTTCCACCCCTGCCTCTGTCCATTTAAATTCACCCTTGCTTTTTTCTTTAGTAAAACCTCTACATCTCAGTGGGTCCATTTTCCAGAAGGGACATATTTCAAATGAATATAATAGTATTTTTACTTTAAAGTCACATATGCTTGGTTGTCCTATTGAGCTTCTGTTATGTACATATTCCCATACGCTAGACTGGCATGAGTTATCTACCATAGGTAGACATTAGGAGGAATTCCAGAAAAGCATTTTCAATGTGATATTCAAACTGCTTTTACAAAACCTGTGGCTGCCCTCGGGTCTTTCATTCTGTGCACAATAGAGATATCTCACCAACCTAAAATCATTCTTTACGAGCAAATTTATATTGTTAGAGTTTCTTTTAAAGGAAATGAATTGTGGAATAATTTAGAACCCAGCTATTTCTGAGGAGTCTTTATTTATTCATTTTAAAAAGAAATTCTACTTAACCTTAGGTACAGATCCCTTCCCGAGGCCCAAATATCATTGTGCTATGGCTTATAAAGGTATTTAATGAGCCTTTCTATTGGCAATGGAGATGGTTTATTCTTCCAGAATGCAGTCCAATATACTTCCTAGAAGATAAACTCTATTATAGAATGGAGTTTATCCTCCAGGAAGTATATTGGACTGCATAGAATGTTTAACTTGCCATAGTGGAGGGAAATAATTGCATGGCTTTTCCAGAGGACATCCTTGTGGCAATTGTCTTTAGGTGCTAAAGGGGCTATGGGAAGACGTCTGGTGACTGCATCTACCTAAGTCATGTGTTTCACCAGGGTAAGGCATATACCACAATGCCGAGCGTTGCCTCTTTTATATGGGGTAAGGAGTATACTCTAATTCACAGTGCAGCCCCAGCGCTCACAGTTCCTCCCTTGGAAAGAACTAACAGAGAAGTGTAGCAAATGCTCAGTCAGCACAACATGTAATGAGCAAGCTTTTAAACTGTTATATCAAATATGATCCGTGCCAGCTCAATTAAATACGTTTTGTAATGATTACAGCAGTAATTGCTTTCAGGTTTGTAATGAATTTGGATGATGTTAAACACATATGGTAGCAATGTACCAAATGAAAAGGATACGGGAAAAATGCAGATAAAATAATGTTTGGAATCTGATAAATCAGGCAAAAGGCAAAGCAATGGGTAGAAGTGTAATAAATCAAAATCTAAAGAGATTAGATAGGGTAACAAATTAGGATACTGTTTCTGCATGGTTGCAAGGCTGCGTGTGGCTTCTCTATGGGAAAAAAAGAAAACTGTTGTACGATAAGTAGATAATGATAATAAATAAAATCTGCATCAGTGATACGGTGTCAGGCATAGAGCTCTATTGCTGGGAGAGAGGGGAAAACGAGCTGCATGTCAGGGAAGAACGAGGAGAAATGAACCAAGAACTGTACTAGTTCCAATACTGTTCCCTCTCATGCACATACATACATACATACATACTGTACATACATACATACATACATACTGTACATACATACATACATACATACATACATACTGTACATACATACATACATATATACATACATACATACATACATATATACATACATACATACATATATACATACATACATACTGTACATACATACATACATATATACATACATACATACATACATACTGTACATACATACATACATACATACATACTGTACATACATACATACATATATACATACATACATACATACATATATACATACATACATACATACATACATACATACATACATACATACATATATACATATACAGTATACATACAATGTGAGCACTATCCAACTGAAATATACAACAGGGAGAAGGGTGTGCTGGTTGCTCTAGTCAGTAGCAAATCTTCAGTGTTTAATAAAGAATAACAGAGAGTATATAAGCTGCACAGAGCTGATGAAGACTATCTTTTCTGTCCCCACCTTTCAATGGATATAACACCCCTAATCTGGACTTGTACTAATACTTGTGATGTGATCGTCCCCATAGCATACAAGTATCTGATGCTCATTTTGAGCTGGCATTGACATGTGTATGATTGTGCCAGATACAGTGAATAAGTTGTGAATAGAGTATGTTCCTTGGTGTACAGCATGTGTGTCGGGTGTGTCTTTAAGGCTCATTTACAAGCACAAGAGTTAATAAACCTAAAATTGAGTGAACCTTGGCACTATTCACAGATACGTATACTGGACCTTCTTAGTCTGATCTGATGAACTGAGAGCAATTGGGCAGATGGGCACAAGGGGTAGTTCCAGTATTCCCAGTTGCAATGCACACATCTGAATCTGGGCATATGTTGTTTTTGTCTTTGTGGATGTTATGTGTGTGGTTAGGGTGTGTAGTCTGTGCCTTAGGGTACAGTATCTGCAGTGTGTAGGCTGTGTACATCATTTTACACGATGCCTGTGAGTAGGTTGTGTCTGTGTGCCGTGTCCACGTGGGTAGCGTGGGTTTATGCAAGCTAAAGCACATCCAGAAATAGGTTTCGGTTTTATAGTTGCAGTTATGACAGTGGCAGCCTACACATTGGGTGGGCATGGGTAAAAATAAGATACGTTTGTTGTACATGAAATCATTTTACATTAGCTAAAAAGAAAATCAGTAGATCCCTTAGCAGAACAGTATAGTAAGGGCTCAGCTACATGGGGTCTTGCCACTAACTAGGCTAGGGGGATTCCTGACACAGGCTGAGTATATGGGCAGAGCAAGACCAGACACAAGTCAGCACCATCCCAAACCCTATAGATATAACTGAAAAGCTTCTCAGCTGTAATAGATGTAATAACAACAATGGCGTTCTGCTGAGCACTGGGCCATTTGTGTGCAAATAATTCAGAAGGCAATTAGAGTGGAGGACGTATGTATTATTTCTCTCCCTTTTTCTTTCAAGGTGAACCAACCATTCAATGTGCCAGAGATCCTTTGTGGCTCCCACGGTTATGCTAATGATAGGAGTTACAGCATAGTCACTATTAGCCGTCTGTGGCGTAACTGCCCTGTCCCCAAATATTTTCAATAAATTTATAGGCCTTCCCTTTGAATACACACTCCCTTGAGGTGCGACTATCGCTGTATCAGACATATTAGATACCATTTAACACACTGCCGAGGCTGTGTTATTCATTTTTCAAGCTGATTTGAAAAGAAAAACTAAATTTTACACGGCGTATTCTCCCAGGGACATGCTCTATTGCAGCCATTATTGTCGTTATACGTGCCTGGGTACATGTGGGGAGACTATTCCGCTCGGGCTGTGGTCCGATTACGCTCCTTCATTGCCACTTATCACCCTGAGGTAAATGAGCAAGCTATAGCGAGGCTTATGGGCAGCCTACATCTGAGTTATCTCCTGCACATTTCCACAATTAGTCAGGCGCATTTGCAAGGCTGGAACACATCTGCTTCCATGGATAAATCATAAATGAAGGATGCAGACAAATCATGGAAGATAATTATTTATTTTTCTGTTATATTGGATTTTAATTTGATCCGCAGTTTACTTAGAAGATACCATTTTTTTTCTTTCTTTTTTTCTTTTTAATTATGCATCTCCATAGGCAAACAAATTTACCTCCGGCAGCTGGATTTGTTTTAGATGGCTGAATGAGCTATTTTTATCCATCCATCCAAGTAGGAATGTTATATCATATCATGGGACGTTACAATAGGAAGAGTGGAATGGATAAACAAAATTTAGAAATGAACAGCCTGTAGGAGGAGTCCCAAGTAGGGGCAAATTCATCTGTTGGTAGAAAGGGTGCTGAAATTATTGTAACAGTTAGGTATAATAGATTATAGGAAGGGTGTGTGACTGTGGGATAGCAGGTATAGTAGTAGGTTGTGTCCATAGTAGCAGTGGGGGGATAATAGTTTCTGGGAAGGGACTGTGGCTGTGAGATAGCAGGTATAGTAGGGAGAGATGGTGCCTATAGTAGCAGTGGGGGGATAATAGCCTCTGGGAAGGGACTGTGGCTGTGAGATAGCAGGTATAGTAGGGAGAGATGGTGCCTATAGTAGCAGTGGGGGGATAATGGCCTCTGGGAAGGGACTGTGGCTGTGAGATAGCAGGTATAGTAGGGAGAGATGGTGCCTATGGTAGCAGTGGGGGGATAATAGCCTCTGGGAAGGGACTGTGGCTGTGAGATAGCAGGTATAGTAGGGAGAGATGGTGCCTATAGTAGCAGTGGGATAATAGCCTCTGGGAAGGGACTGGGGCTGTGGGATAGCAGGTATAGTAGGGAGAGATGGTGCCTATAGTAGCAGTGGGATAATAGCCTCTGGGAAGGGACTGGGGCTGTGGGATAGCAGGTATAGTAGGGAGAGATGGTGCCTATAGTAGCAGTGGGGGGATAATAGCCTCTGGGAAGGGACTGTGGCTGTGAGATAGCAGGTATAGTAGGGAGAGATGGTGCCTATAGTAGCAGTGGGATAATAGCCTCTGGGAAGGGACTGGGGCTGTGAGATAGCAGGTATAGTAGGGAGAGATGGTGCCTATAGTAGCAGTGGGATAATAGCCTCTGGGAAGGGACTGGGGCTGTGGGATAGCAGGTATAGTAGGGAGAGATGGTGCCTATAGTAGCAGTGGGGGGATAATAGCCTCTGGGAAGGGACTGTGACTGTGGGATAGCAGGTATAGTAGGGAGAGATGGTGCCTATAGTAGCAGTGGGGGGATAATAGCCTCTGGGAAGGGACTGTGGCTGTGGGATAGCAGGTATAGTAGGGAGAGATGGTGCCTATAGTAGCAGTGGGGGGATAATAGCCTCTGGGAAGGGACTGTGGCTGTGGGATAGCAGGTATAGTAGGGAGAGATGGTGCCTATAGTAGCAGTGGGATAATAGCCTCTGGGAAGGGACTGTGGCTGTGGGATAGCAGGTATAGTAGGGAGAGATGGTGCCTATAGTAGCAGTGGGGGGATAATAGCCTCTGGAAAGGGACTGTGCCTGTGGGATAGCAGGTATAGTAGGGAGAGATGGTGCCTATAGTAGCAGTGGGATAATAGCCTCTGGGAAGGGACTGTGGCTGTGGGATAGCAGGTATAGTAGGGAGAGATGGTGCCTATAGTAGCAGTGGGATAATAGCCTCTGGGAAGGGACTGTGGCTGTGGGATAGCATGTATAATAGGGAGAGATGGTGCCTATAGTAGCAGTGGGGGGATAATAGCCTCTGGGAAGGGACTGTGGCTGTGGGATAGCATGTATAATAGGGAGAGATGGTGTCTATAGTAGCAGTGGGGGGATAATAGCCTCTGGGAAGGGACTGTGGCTGTGGGATAGCAGGTATAGTAGGGAGAGATGGTGCCTATAGTAGCAGTGGGGGATAATAGCCTCTGGGAAGGGACTGTGGCTGTGGGATAGCAGGTATAGTAGGGAGAGATGGTGCCTATAGTAGCAGTGGGATAATAGCCTCTGGGAAGGGACTGTGGCTGTGGGATAGCAGGTATAGTAGGGAGAGATGGTGCCTATAGTAGCAGTGGGGGGATAATAGCCTTTGGGAAGGGACTGGGGCTGTGGGATAGCAGGTATAGTAGGGAGAGATGGTGCCTATAGCAGCAGTGGGAAGGGATTGTGAGATGGTATTAAAGTAAGATAAAACAGTGACAAAAGTCAAGGAGGTTAGCAATTAAATTGGTGCCACCCCTGCAGTCATTTGGGGTTAGTTCATCTTAAATAAATGTTAAAAACCTACCCAAGACCAAATCCCAGGTCATAAAACATCTGTGTTTCAATGTCCATAAAAGTTGAGGTAAACACAAGTTAAATATATAGCGCTGACTGTGGCTGAGCGCCTGGGGACAACTGTAAGGTCACAGTGCTGCCCATATACAGACTGCACATCAGAAAGCTTTCATGCTGGTGAGTAGGGGACACTAAATAAGAACAGACAAGACCTGTATCCTGCAGAGGCTGTAATCTAATCATGTATTACATTCTGGGGTCTAAAGATTTAGACTTAATCAAGCAATTTTGCTCACAAAATCACTTTAATGATTTGGCACGTGATATTTTTAGTCCTCGACTTCATGTGAAAACAAAGTAGGGACAAAGTCATTTAACACTCAGTCAAAAAAGGACAATGTCTGCTTTGGTAAATGCATAATATGGTTGTTGGGGCTTCCAACGGAGACACTTACCCATAGAGCTTACAATCCCTCCTTTGCAGGGGCCCTGACAAGTAGCTCCTCCGCTGGTGGTGAGATACACATGGGTAGAGGTTCAGAATGGACCTTTTGTCTTCAAGAATAGCCTCATAATGTGATCATCTACCATAACTCCCTTTTAGCTAGAAACGGGGAGGGGGGGTTTTAACACCATGTATTGCAGAGCAGGCCTCCCTTCATCATGCTTAATTGGTGAATGAACTTTCTACTGATTCATTCCTCATCTTTTGTCTTTATTTTCTTCGACGTTTTGCCAGATGCACTGTACCATTATTGCATTAAATCAGCAGCTATTCTCCATCGTACTTTGTCACATCTGCGCATTACTTGTCCCCCACACGTCTTTGTTATGCAAAGTCTGTAAAATACACATACTTCTCTACACAAAGAAAGCACATTATGGTCTTCTGCCTTCACTGAACTGATTTTCATAATACCAAAGCTGATTCTCTAATAGATTCTGTTGTCAAATATATCTATTATTTACCGCTGCTGCAACAATTGGATAAACGTTGTTTGTATAGATGTAATGGCGCAGGGATAGAGAATCGTTCTGAACACTTGACTTGATCTTTCCAAATGCGATTACCCTTAGTCACTTGGGACTACAAACCCATGTGCAATGTATTCTAGGAAAGCATGTGTTTGGCACATGTTGGATTGATTTAAGATCAATGAGAGCTAACCGGAGCAGGGTATGGCATTGATATCACAAAGGGTACATGTTCTACAGGCCCAGATATTGTTGAGCAATAGGGATGATTTTGACCAAACTGTCCATCCTTCTAGGCTATCAGGGCCAGCCAGGGGGGGGGGAATATTTGATGGAATATTTTCATCAGTTGACTGGAAGTAGGCTGAAAGGAAGTCACTGCAGATTCTCTTTACCTTCTGCTGGTACAATCATTCAGGAAGCTGGACCGAACCAATGGAACATTACAAAGGTGTCATACTCGTATATGATCTCTTGTATGGTATCTGTCTAGTCAGCCCATTAGCCCATCGGCTGTAGTACTGTAGGCTACACACAGGCTACCTTTAGGCAAAGAGCCACGGTAGACTTAGACTTACAGTGGTGGCCTATATTTATACTTATAGGGGAACTGTGGTTAGAAGTTAACTTCATGGTAATGGATGTTTACATTGTTTGTTGTTGTAGTCCTTGATTTATAATGTCAGACCAGGCCTCCTAGAGCTCATCAGAGAATCTGACATCCATAGTCCATTCTCTTAACACTGGAAGATACTGCCAAATGGTTTAATGAAAGGGGTAATATCCATTTCCAAGACTGGGGATCACTAGGGCCTAGACTCATGTATAGATCTTCAGGCGCTCTTGCAGACTAGTCTAATCATATTAGGATATTTAAAGGCAAATTTATTATAGTGTGCAAGCCATCATGACCGGTGATGTTGCCTATAGCAACCAATCAGAGCTTTGCTTTTGTTATGTAATGTGTAGGTGACCATTCAAATTTAATTGCTGATTGGCTGCTATGGGTGACATCACCAGTGATGTTGGCTTACACACTGCACTAAATATGCCCATTAGTGTTTCCCTAGTAAGGTCTCTGAACATTATTCTTGCTGGATTTGGATGGGAAAGCATGGGTCAATTCACTTACCTAGTAACAAACTCAGTTCAGAAAAAATAGATATCGATGATGTAAAATCATAACAATATTTATAAGTTATTACACAAATAATCTTGAAATGCAGACACGTTTTGTCCAAAACTGGCAGTATATGGTTGCTTTAAGGTAGGCTAATTTGCTCCCTGTAGAGTTTAATCACATACATGACCCCTGCTAACTGTAAATGAGCCTGACTAGATCATAGGTCTAGGTTTGCTTAGCTGTTCAGTTATGTCAATAACTGTGCAAGTTCATGGTTTTTGCTTAGTAGTCAATGGCTCTGTGCATACAGTAACAGGTCACTGGGCAATCAGATTTTCCAGTTTTTTAGTTGCATTAGAGCTTGAAAGTTACCTGCTGTGATGATCTTGTCCTACAAAACCTGCAACTGAGTAGGAAGAAGTCCAGTCCCGTGGGACTATATTCCAACTGATGCAGCAAAGGCAATGCTTGAACAGTCAAGGTGAATTTAAGGTCTGTAATGCTTTCCCAGTGCTCTTCTCTCCAGCGACTGCTCATTTGATGGCCCTCACTTTGCAATCATGACTGCATGCAACTCATAAAGACCCCTCTGCCCAAAAGGCTGACACTGGAGTCTCACATGTTGACTTATGGTCAACCGAGTTGATTCATGAGATAATTGGTTAATGGTGTGTAACTAGTGGAAAGTTGAATATAAAGGCATGTTGGTGCAGTAAGGTGCAATGCTGGGCTCATAAATACTGAGCAGGGAATTCTCATCATAGAGTGTTGTGTTTGGGCTGGTTTATTGGTAATCGAGTCTCCTCTCAGACTCCTTAATTAATTAAAGGGGAACTCCACCCAAACACAACTTAAGCTTTTTGAAAAGTAAACATAATTTCAAGCAGCTTTGCAATATACTGTACATCAAAATATGCAGCCTTTCCATGATTTTTAATATAAAATATCATTTGGAACAGTTCCCGGTTCTTCTGCTGATCTGGCATAGTTGACAGCCTGCCTTCAGTCTGCATCCTCTAAATCCCACAATTCTGTGAACACATGATGTCAATAAGGAAAGGAACATCACAGTGCAACGCATTGTGGGTTATGTAGTTCTTGCATGCTGTCTGTACATCTATGTTGTAGTCCCTCCTCCCCTGGCAGGATTTCAAATGTTGCAGAAAGAGAAGAACTGTTTTGCAGCTGTATTTCAGCATATAAAATCGTATTTATTGATACTTTTTGAAGGAACAGATTACAGTGATAGGTATATTAGGGTTTCTGTGTTTTGGTTTGGACCTGGAGTTCCCTTTAGGTGGCTACTGATGAACATTTCTCCAGCACATGTGTGTTTGTGATCAAGAAATTAGATTGTGAGCCATACAAGGGCTGGACTGAACAAAAATACTACTGAAACTATAAGGCAAGACTATGAGGAATCAGACAAAACCAAAAGAAGCATAGGAATGAAGAAAGCATTATGCAAAGAAATGAACTCCCTTTCTGAAACCACATTGTGCTGGACCAATCATCTTTATGGCTATGTAAGAGGAAAAGTGTCTGTTAGAGGTTGAAGCTGGATGGCTTCCATATGGAATCTCTGAACTCTTGCCTAAAAATACCCCAATTTAATTTACAAAATAAAATTACTGGTGCACCAACATGCTCGCATTTCTTTTTCTTTCTCTAACCTAAGACTTAAGGATTTTTTCCATTTGCAAGATCACTAAATATAGAGCAGTTCCATATGTTGATGAGGTAGAAGTGAAGAGAGTTGCAGTGGAAGTGTTAATGATTCCATCAGGTGCCTCAGTGAGCTGAATGATTCAGATAGGAGCAATGGTGCCCTTATCATCTCTTTGGCTATAAAACTCATTGTCACATTTCATATGCAGCTGGCAGCGGCACTAGCCTTATAATATACAAGGCAAAAGGAAAATTGTTTTCACAAAGAATTGTTATTTGCAAGGAACCCCATCAGTGCTGGACAGAAATGGAAGACAATAGCATTGCACCATGTGTATGTAATGCCCTGTGTGTATTTATTGGATACCTTCTCTACTGACCATTTTAAAGCAAGGGAGAGAGCATTTGCCCTAGGTCCCTAACTCAATGGCCAGAAATCATTCAGCAGTCGGAGTATTAAACTGTGGAGGAGAAGTTAAATAACAAAATAAAGACCAATTGCAACATATCCAGTATATTCAAGGAAAGAATAGCTGGAGGGACAAAGATTGAAAAACCCTACTAGATTAGGATTATGCACAAGGCTGCTCAGGACCCTATCAGTTTAAGGGATCATAGTAAAGTCATTGTTATTTTCTGGATTAACTATGGGAATCAGAGATGGAGCAAGACAAAATGGGGCCTTTTCCAAAATGATCATTTGTGGCTCCAGGCTTTCACTGCTGACATAGCTTCTCTTGCAGAGAGTTGTCTCTGGGGGGTCCAAAGAGGTGCTACTGAACTGGGGCCCCACAGAGCAATAGGGTTTGGTGGTGGCAACATTTGCTCAAGATGGCAACTGTAATGTTTTATATCCTTGTTGGCCAACATGAAGTATCAAGGCTGGCTGGGCTGCACTGGGTGTTGAAATGACTTAGCTCAGAATCAGCCTTGCTGCTTTCATTGGAGGGGTCCTCAGCAAGAGCCTTTCGCATAATCCTCCACTCTCAGATATCCAACCTTTGTTTCTCCAGCTATTCTTATCTGTTATATAATGAATATGTTGCAATTTGTCTTAATTTTGTATCTTTTCATTTCAACTGCAACTTGGGATTTAGGCTGCTAAGTGATTGCTAGGGTAACTCTAACCCATTCATCAAGTCTGGGGGACAGAATAAAGAAGTCTTCTATAGAAGAATTTAAAATACTGTTTTCATTTCACATAGCCAGAAAGTTCTTTAAAACAGAATGCAAATATGTGTCCTACATATTGCACACCCTTGCTTGTCTAAAGAGAAGGAAGGAAAACAGGGACAGGAAAATAGTAATTGTTATACTTTGTATCTGCAATGGTTCACATCAAACCCTTTACTTACCAACAGTAGAGAGGAAAGATGGAAACCTACCGACTTGACAGTTCTGCTTTACTCAAATATTGGGGCGTCACAGCCACAAAAAGTGTCCCTGCATACAACACTCCTTACATTGTCTGAACTAATGGCAGTGCCTGCATGCAGCGAGGCGCCGGAGACACAGCTTGCTAAGCATCACAGCGCTGAAGGCCAGCTTGTCGTGCCATGCTGGTATAACAATGCTTTCCATATATAGAAGCACCATTATTATTATTTTCTTACACATCAGAATTTCTCGGAAGGAAAAGAAAATACAAAAGTCAGGTTGCGCGGTGAGGAAAAAGAAATAAGATAAAGAGAATGTGACAAATTTTATGGATGGGAGCTTTTGCCCTATCAGTGACAAAGCTGAAAACTGCCGGCTAAGAAGAAATAGCTACAAAAACATCCTTCTATGATAGAACAGGTAGGGGTACAGTCAGCCTTGGAGGCGTCTGCAGCAGCCCCTGCCTCTACTTTAAAACAATGATATGCCTTGAATTCCATATATAAAAGTAAACAAAGCCCTTCTCCTCTCTGGATTTCAAGGTGCTCTGTGCAGGCGGAATGACAGTTAATCTTCCAGGGAGGGATGGCCACTTGAGCGGAACACAGTAGACTTCTGTAAAACTGCACTAGAGTGTTGGCAGTCGGAACAGAAAGCTTGTGAGAGGCAGAGAGAGAGAGGCTGAGATATCACATACCTTTAATAAGGGCTCACAGTGTACACCGAGGTGCTGATAAAAGCTGAGAGGGGCTAGATTTGAATGCTTGAGCCAGATCAAACTGGGTGCTTTAATGAAGGAATTCTCTGGAGCTGACAGGCTTACAAGGGCGCGACTGAGAGCTATGGAAAGAAGGAATGAAGAAGAGAAAAACAGTGTATTATGTAGAGCGGAGGTAAATCCAGGTGAAGGCACAGCGTGGGGTATTGTGCACAATGCACATCGAGAAATCAGAAATACTATTTATATGACAAGAAATACAGAAATCAGCATGGTACGGGGTGCACAGAAAAGCAATATTGACTGCAGCACAGGGGACACTAAATATCTTATATAAAATGGCCCAAAGCTGGCCAGGGATTCTGATGGCTCTATATCCATACAAAATACCACAACTCTTGCTGTAATGGAGGCATTCTCAGTCACTATATGGTAAAAGCAATAAGGGGCCCATCGGTGAGAAAATGTCCCTGGTAAAGGTACTAATTTTGTTTAATACTTTTTCCAACAATTGTCAGATTGTCTTTGGCTGTGTATGCCAATATGTTTAACATTCCTTCAGTTGCAGCTCTCAGGAACAACTGAAGATTTGCACAGATCAGATATTTTAAATTGACTTTTTAATATTTGGATCTCCCACTATATGCATTGCCCTTGGACCCATCCCATAATTTAGTGATCCCCAACCGAGGAACATGTTGCTCTCCAACCCCTTGGATGTTGCTCCAAGTGGCCTCAAAGCTGGTACTTATTTTTAGATTTCTGACTTATAGGCAAGTATGGGAGGCACAAAGACTGCTAAACAGAGCCTCCTATAATCTGGCTGTCCACATTGGGCTACCAAATAATCAATTACAGCCCTTATACAGGGGAATATTTACCCCTGCCGTAAAAGAAAAAACACTAGGGGGCTGATTTACTAACCCACGAATCCGACCCGAATTGGAAAAGTTCCGACTTGAAAACGAACATTTTGCGACTTTTTCGTATGTTTTGCGATTTTTTCGGATTCTGTACGAATTTTTCGTTACCAATACGATTTTTGCGTAAAAACGCGAGTTTTTCGTATCCATTACGAAAGTTGCGTAAAAAGTTGCGCATTTTGCGTAGCGTTAAAACTTACGCGAAAAATGCGCAACTTTTCGCGTAAGTTTTAACGCTACGCAAAATGCGCAACTTTTTACGCAACTTTCGTAATGGATAGGAAAACTCGCGTTTTTACGCAAAAATCGTATTGGATCCGAAAAATTCGTAAAGAATCCGAAAAAATCGCAAAACATACGAAAAAATCGCAAAGTACCGATCATTACGAAAAAAACGCAATCGGACTCCATTCGACCCGTTCGTGGGTAAGTAAATCAGCCCCTTGAAGTCATTGGGGAGTTCCATAACCATATAAAGGCAGGCATAGGCACAGAGTAATAAAGGTATAAAAGGGTAGTTCACCTTTGAATTAACGTTTTTATTCTGAGACAATTTACAATTGGTCTTTATTTTTATTCTTTGTAATTTTTCAGTTATTAAGGATTTTCCAGTTTGAAATTTCAGCAGTGGTTGCTGGGGTCTTATTTACCCTATTAACCAGGCAGGGATTTGAACTGGGATATGGATAGGAATGGGTCTAAATAAGAATATAAGAAATAAAAATTAACAATAACAATGCAATTGTAGCCTCACAAAGCAATACTTTTTTTGGCTTTTTGGGTCAGTGACACCAATTTAAAAGCTGGAAAGAGATTAAAGGAGAATGCAAACAATTAAGATCTATAAAAAATAAATAAGATGAACTAAAAAGTTGCTAGGAATAGGAAAGTGTGTAACCTACAAAAAGTTAATGTTAAGGTGAACTACCCCTTTAAGGAAGCTCGCCTCAAAAAGAGTCCAACCTCCATACATAGCTCTTCAATTCTAAGCTCTCCCTCGGAAAACCAACCGTTGGTAGCCTCCCCAAATCAAAATTTTACCATCCCCTCCTAAGCAGAGCATGCAACTGGGGTCATTTAACATATGGAACTCAGAGGTGACTTCTAATATCATTATATAAGTGGGTCCATTATTTCTTTGAATACATGTGTCATTAAGTCACATGAAACAACTGACATCATTAAGTATTTTATAACTAATTACATCACTTAGCACTGTGCAAAAAAGATATAATTTACAGATTATTTATGTCTCTGTATTAGGGAGTTTATGGATTTTGGGCTATTGACCTCTTTCATGGCCTTCCTCCTTATAATTGCTGCCCTACTTAGCCCTACTTACCTACCATGCAAAAAGAAAATATCAGTTGTGCTATCCAAAATAGAGTCTATAGTAAAGTTAAGTTGGAGTGCGTATTCCTAAAAGCCGTGGCTTCCGGCTATAGACATATTAGGGCTGATTCACTAAAGTGTGATAAAACGTGTGCTATTTATAGCGTGCGTTAAAATTTTTATTGCGTCAAAATTTTCCGACTGATGGCACGATTCACTATCAGCATACTTGCGCTAATTTACGCGCGATATTGCATACGTTATTTAACTCGCGAAGACTATTTTCGTTCGGTATTTGACGGTACATGCGCTAATTAACGCCTGCGTATAGTCGCCGCAAATAGATAGTAGCCGCATATGAATTGTCGCCACATGTATGTATGTATATCTTTATTTATAAAGCGCTACTTATGTACTCAGCCCTGTACAGTGGAATAGATTAATACAAACAGGGGGTTAAAGATAATGGATAAATACAAAGTACAACAATAAATACAAATAAATACAAGGTACAGTTGCAATAAGAGTCAGAAACACAAGATGAAGGAGGTCCCTGCCCCGTAGAGCTTACAATCTATATGGGAGGGGTAACTAACAGACACAAATGGGCAAATGTAGGTGCTGTAGGTCACAGTGGGTGACATTACAGTATAAGTGCCACATATATATGGTAGCATATAATTAGTAGCTGCTTATAAATAGTAACTGCTAGTGATGAGCGAATCTGTTCCGTTTATCTTTAGCGAAAAATTTGCAATGTCGTGCGGCCAAGAAAATTGTTGCCCGCGACTATTTATATGCGGCTACAATTGATGAAATGTTTCGCCAGGCATGGATTCGCGGCAAAGTTTTGGACGTGCGGCGAATTTTTCCCACGGCAAATTTTTTTTATGTGTTTTGCCATTGGCGGATTGTTTTGCGAAACGCATGAAAAAATTTGCCGTGGAGAAATTTGCCGCAGGTCCAAAAATTCGCCGCGAATCCATGCCTGGCGAAACATTTCATCAATATTAGCCAAATATAAATAGTCGCGCGAATAAACGCACGCCATGTTAGCCATACACGCCAATACTTTCGTAAAATTACTGTATTAAAAATGACCATTTCCCTGCAAACTGGCGGCTGCGTCACTCTGGGGCCAACACAGACTTCAATAAATAACACTGCAAAGTCCATATTTTATTGCCAAAAGCTCATTTACTGTACTTTTCTATAAATATTGCCTGCCTGAAGTAGGTGTTATTTTTCGCATAGCCTAATGCGATATTTAGCGCGCCTAAGTGTTTGTGAATCATGCATTAATATTCTTTTCAGCGCACTATTTAACGCATGCGTTAAAACTAACGCATGTGGGTGCGCAAAAAATAACGCATGCGATATGCGACTATAATCCCTTCCTTCCCTGACTTTTTCCACGGTGCACCACCCCCTTTTATATAGAGGCCAGCCTCTACCCTGCCCATTTCCTCACCTATCCACCCATTCCCCTGCCCCATTCAGCCCTTCTACTGTCAGTGCCAACCCTAGCCCTACTGTATATGGCACCCCAATTTCTAAAGCTCTGTGTAACTTTGGAGAGAAAAGCGCTACTGTATTTGTAGGAAACCACAACTGGCAAGCAGCGCTGGGTGCTGTACGGGAGTTCCCACGTAGCCGGAGGTCACAGATTGCACATCCACTTCTACTTGTCATGCCATCTGACAAAGGAGCCTCATAAAATAGAAGCTGATAATGAGCTTTATATCTGTATCGTAAACAGATAAACATGCACTGTATCTTAAGTGTATTCACGCATTTTACTAAATAAACTCTTTGGAATTTCTCGAATATTTAACATTCTGGTAACTCGTAAATGTCATACTTTCCTTTTTTTATATATAATCTTTGAAAGTAATATTATGACAAGTTATAAAATATAATTATATGCTTCAGTGCTTTTGTGCTTTAGTTTTCACTGCCGATAAGCTTGGCAGCTCTTTTTTTTTTTAACAGCCAAAAACAGCCTGTATAAAGGATAATGTCCTTTCCATTCACTAAGGATATTGGCAGATGTCACTAAAGGGTTAAAGGCAAATGGAGGCTTATTTTTAAGCCAATGACACACATAGCCATAGTTTCATAGCCTCAATGTATTGCAGGTGGTCTGATACCATCCGGTGCCTCCTGTGATTGATGTGAATGGCGGTCACTGCACGTAATGGTGGTTTTGGGGCAGAAAACAAAAAATCCCTAAAAATCCCCTGAAACACGCCGTTAGAGAAACACTACATGGGATCAGGCTTGGACTGGAATTCAAAATAAGTCCTGGTATTTCAAGTACACAGAGGCCCAAACAGCCCCCCCCCCCACCCCAATAAATAGTAACTGTCTATGGCATCTTACAGCAGCCCCTCTGGCATTTGCCAGAACCCACAGATTGCCAGTCTGGGCCTGTGTGTGACATTAGCCTAATTAGCAGGGGTAAATTATTCCTTATAGACAATTTTTGTTGTTCAAAATGAGCAATAAGAAGTGGTAATATTAGGAGTCATTGTGCTGTTTTTTTCTGTTTATAACCTAAAAAGAACATTAATGTAATCTTAATCAGAGTGCTCCTGTGAGCACTTTTGCAGTTTACATTACTTTTCTATTTCTGGTAGCTTCTGAGATATTAGCAATTTTAGACTGCTACTACCAAGCTTTTGACTTAACAGCTAATATTCAATCTCCATGGTCCTAACTGACTATGCACTGCCACTGGCAATCTGTGGGTTCTGGCAAATGCCAGAGGGGCTGCTGTAAGATGCCATAGACAATCACTATTTATTGGGCTGGTGGGGGGCTGTTTGGGCCTCTGTGTATTTGAAATGCCAAGGTCTATTTTGGGGTCAGTCTCAGCTGCATTAATCTAGTGAAGTCCTGTCTGCTTTTCCTAATTTGGAAAACCAGGTATGCGATGTTGACCCAGACAGCCCTCCTGAAAACCAGGCAGCCCGAGGCAAAACTGGAAAAGTGGCACCCCTACTGGGGAGATCCATGGGAACATAATGGCACAAGAACATGATGGGGAATTCCAAGGTGACACTAAGCAACAGCTGTAACTAAAGACATTGCTAAAAAAACAAATATTTATATCAAGTATAATATACTCACTGTTGTAAAATATAAGGATATTAGAAATTACCAGGGGCTTCCATTACTATACAGTAAGTACTTGGGGACTTCTAATATCCTTATGTTTTTATAACAAGGGGTTCATCTATATATATAATAGACAAGTTTTATGAGTCAGGTGACACAAATGACATCACTAAGCACTGATTATAAGGATAGCATTTACAGCATTTCCACTGCTTTGTTTTTTTTGTTTGTTGTTTTTTTTCCCCCTTAATGCCATTTAATATATTGCGCTACTAGAGTGCCTGTTATTTATACAGTAGCCCCAAAACAATCCCTTGATGGATAATCGCGCCATCTTTCTAAGGCACCGTATTTCTTGCCAATTTCATCCTTAGTGAATTTCTCATTGTACAATAAAAATGGGTTTATTGACTGCGGCTTCTGCAAACACACTGTTCAAGCAGTTGATTTATAGCGCCAGGCATTCTCCGGCCAAGTTGATTGGTATGTATTCTCCATTAGGGTAATGAGGTCATCAGCTCTTTTTAAACTGACGACGCTTCATTCATAAACCACAATAGCATCGGGGGAATTGTCACTGCTCCGTTACAAGGAAATGTAATGATTGACTAGGAAACGGGAGATTCCTTCCCAGCTAAAAGGCTCTCTCCCTACTCCCTCGACTCGAGAAAAGCAAAGGTTTCACACATTTTATCCAAGTGCCATATAAAGAGCTTTACGCCAGTCTACAATACCCAGCATTCTCTGTCAACCAACTACTTCCTCATCAGCACTATGATCTTTCTTAGAATATATATAATTTCACATACATTTGCAAGGTATTCTACTTAAAGGGGAAGTTTACCTTTTCAATAGCATATAATAAATTATAGATAATTTCAGTTAGGGTCCATTTTTATGTTGATTGGTATTTGAGTTATTAGCATTCCTATTCTTCACAATGCACTATTGCAGCCCTATTGAAAGCTCATTTGGATTTGCTCCTCATTCCTCCTGTTTTGGCAGTAGCTGCACTTTTGTGAACATTCTATAGAACAGCAAAGGACCCCTAGAGGATGGTTGTCTGAGGGTGCTGGAAGTTGTCTACAATAAGCTGAAAAGACCTTCTTTATATACAGCAAGTAATAAGGACTTCTGAAACGTCTTTGCCTAGGGTGCTATCACTGCTATACATTTTCCTGTGCCCCAAATGATAAGAACCCTAAAATCATGGCATGAACTTCCTGATGGCTGAAATGCCATAGACAATTTTTATCTCAGGCTTTCAGCTTTAGAAACAGGAAAACAACAAGAAGGACTCACCAGTAACCCAGGCTGGTATTGTTGGCTATGTATGTGCTTAAAGCCTGCTGCTAGAGTCCTCATCCCTGAGACTTGTTCCATTAGCAGCATCTCCATGCATTTCTTAATATACTTTCTGATGGGTCCCACTAGGAAGGATAGTGTTCAACATATAAGGAGCTGGCAGAGACTCAGCAGCAGAGTACAACACAATCGCAGGGTTTCAGCCAGTCAATAGACTGGCCATGTTGGTTATAATAAAATGTTATAATAAAAATCATAATAGAATCTGTATTATCAACCTTATTTTAGTAGACAGAGCAGGGGGCAGACACAAACCATTTCTCTAACCATCCTCAGTTAGGACAAGTAGGATTGTACACAAACAGTTCTATACAGCAAGATGCATTGTGGGTTTAAAGGACATGTAAACTATACGCTTGATAAAAAGTTCTACTTGAACTGAGAACTGTAATGTAAGTTAAGTTAAGCTGCCGTTAGGGTAGGCACAGAGAAAAGTAACTAGCTGTTGATAGAAAGAGTGGTAGCAAGTAACCACACTATGGCAAGATAGTTGCCCAAACCATGAAAATGTATTCATGGTTAAAATTAATCTTCCAGCACTCACCAACAGCACTCTTAGGCAGGACAGATATAATATGTGTAAATAAAAAGATCTCTCTCAAAAAAGGTTTTTTTTCTGGACCCTGCTACAACTAAAGACTGCCCTGAATGCAGAAAATTCTAGCAACCAGTCAGACATATAACTAACACAGTCTGATCAAAACAGTTTGCTTTTTGGTTCCTTCAGATTACTGCACTGGAGCAAATGAAAATAAAGTCAGGAGGGGTGGGCCCCATCTGGAACAGCTAAAGTGTCAAAAGTTGACTATGCCAGAATGATGCCTGCAACCCATACCTTGTAAATAAAAGCTCTTCTTACCTGAAGTGTGATTAATACTACACGTAGCCCCTGCAATGCCAATGTGTGCCAAAGTACTTAGTGTACATCTTCCAGGATTATGTGGAGTCTGGCAAACAAGCCAATAACATAGCCGGAGCAGGCAGCGAACAAGCCACAGATCTAAAACATAAATTGCAAGGAATAAAGGAGAACTAAAGAATGTTTATCCAAAGAGAAGAAAATTAGTAATGAACAAGAAATTAATAAAGACAAACACGAAAACAAACACCTTAAAGGCTTTTAGCATTACAATCTCAGAGCGAGCAGCAAATACAAGTGAGAAGCAATAAATACATATCCCATAGGGAAAAGATGGGTGAAAGAGAGACAGAGAAATGTTCAAGTGGTTACATACACTGGTAAATACCAGCTAGTTCTCTACCAATATATAGATAAACCCCATAATGAAAAAAGTAAATGCCTCATCCCCCAAGTTATTCTAATAGTTAACAGACCAGCCTCTGCAGATAACTGGGAAGAACAACTAAAATGGCAGTGGCGCTCTGTGTAGTACAGGAGCACTAGGAGAGGAGTAAGCCTGCTGTGCCATGTTCCTGATTAGAGTCACTAGGAGGCACCTAATGTATTGGCACCCTCCAGTGATGTATGGTATCATTGATTGTGGATTCAACCCAAATACGTCACTGAGCTACTCAGTGCAACCCAGTTATGTTAGCGTCATTGCAAGATAAGAAAAAAGGTAAACTATTGGGGTGGGTGCTAATTTTTTGTAGCTCACATTGCTTGTGTTTTGAAATACATTTCTGGTATAAGATTTTGGCTTGATTCCTTGACACTGCCTGCCCAGACCCATATCCTGGACTTGGACTTTGAGTCTTGTTAACCCCTTTTGTGCTATGCTTTGGCCCTTGCCATTATATACCTACCTTGCCTGTTCCTAGCCACCTGTACCTGCCTTACTTGCCTGTGTCAATGTATTCCTGTTTGCAATTACCTATTTTGCCTGTGCCCCAATTCTTGCTTGCCCTTCCCTAAAAAGCTCAAGGACCACTTGCCCCTCACTGTATTTGGGCCCCTGGCTCCTGATACATTGGCTTCCTAATGTGATCAAATAAAGATAAATAGCGGTCCTGGCTCAAGTTCAATACAATGGTCACAAAATCGGTAATGGGGGATGCATAATGAACAAGCCAGTGTGTGAGGCCTACACGCAAAGCTTCTTCATGGATGTTCCCCCATATCAGCTATTTTAATGTTGTGTTGCATAAATAAGGATAAGAGACAAGGATACAGCAGTGTTTCAGTATAAATCACTAGTCAGAATTTAGAGATCTAAAAAAATATTATCTATATATTTTACTGAGCTGCTTTCTCACTCCATTGCATAAATATCCCTTTTCAGTTGCTGTGACACATAACGTGTGACTTCAAAACAAAGCTTGCTCTTTGTGTACCTTGAGTATGGGGGTCAGTGTTGGGCAAAACAAAAAAGACATCATTGAACTTGAAAGGGTTGAGAGAAGGGCAACTGAGCCTTCTGATGGAGATGAGGACTTCAATTCTAAAGAAAGGCTTGGCTAGGTGCCTTCTAATACATAAGATTAATGCATATAAATACATGAAAGGTACGTTAAGGAATCTCTTGAACATCAAGTAAAAAAAAAAAAGTCAAATAAATATTTTCAGAACAATGATAACTTTCTCCCTTGTCTGCATGACTTTGATGAATAGCGCTCACAGTCTGTTTGTGACTTGATCAGCCATGGGTGTCTCCATATGCGTCTCATCAATCAATATTTTATGCATCTCTGAAATAGGTACAAATATGAACAATTATGTAAACCACTATTCTGCATGCCTAAATTCAAAATAAACCAAGGCCAGTGGGTTAGTAGAGGCAGCTGGATTTAATAGGAGCTTTTAAAGACCCAGCAGCAGGAGATCCTCTTCTGTCCCCCTCCCAGGAAGCCACAGAGTCAAATGGATGATAGAAAAAAGCAAATACAAGAAACACATGATACTCACAATACTGCATTTTACCAGCAGCTGAGTTTAGTTCAAGTTATAATTGTCCATAATGTTAACAAAGATTAATAGAGATGTTCTACCCTATGGCAGCAAAGTAAGCTAGGGTGTGTTCCATGGGGTTGTAGTGTTAGACAGAAAGAGAAACCTCACCAAGTGCTTAGAGACTGATTGTAAGACGTTTGGTCCACAGCACTTACGTTGGTGGGTGTGACTGTAAAGATGGAAACTAAAGGGCTCATTTTCATCTACAAGTGCAGTTGCAGTGTAGGCAATTTCCCCCCCAGTCAATAAAACCACTTTCATTAAAGGAGAAGCAAAGTCAAAAATCACTGCGGGGTACCTAAAGTTAAGGGTCCCCCAGTGATTGTATCCACTTACCTTATACCCTGGGTCAGTTCTCCTAACATAAGCACTACCCTGGGGTATCAGGTAAGTGAATACAATCAGCTGGTTGAATCCTAACTTTTGTTACCCCCAAGTGATTGTGACTTACTGTTCAGTTAGTTTGCATTTGAATCTGACCTGTGTGCTCACAAACTAACTGAACAGTTATGTCCCATGTGGCTCCCCCTAAAGTCACTGACTGACTAAGATGTTAGAGAGGTGAAAGCAGGAAGTAGAGTTCTGGCTATTATGTTAGACATCTGCCCACTCCAGCCTTTATAGATTACGTTGTTGGATAACCAGTGTTGGACCAGGGTGCCAAGGGCGCACCAGAAAACCTTAGACCTGAGGCCTACTATTCCCTTCTCTGTTTACTCACTTTGTTTAGTCTCTTATTTACTTTGTTATACATACTATTATCTATCCTTTCCTCCATTTCTTCTCTATCTTCTCATATAGAATTGTGTAATGGCCATGGTATAGGCATACAAGGTAATTGGTTGGGTGAGCAGGAGGGCCCACTGACACCTGGGCCCATCGGGAGTTTTCCTGGTATCCTGGTAGGACAGTCTGACACTGTGGCTAACTAACTATATTAGAAATATTTTTTATTTTGCGCAGTCTGTCTATTTTACCCAATTTCATTTTTACACTGAACTTTACCATTAAGAACTTTTGCTTCACAAAGAGCAGCCAATATTTATATCTATTAGCTGTCAAGTAAAACAATGGGGTGGAGCTTATCTTAACTGACTTTAATAGACAAAACCCAAATGCCCCAAGGACAAATAGCATCTCTCTTTACCAAACATGCACACAAACCTAAAGATCCTGCTGACTTGCCGTACCCTTATTTTTGCCATACTAAAAACTCTGTCCTGCATGGGAAAACATACACTTTGGCAGAGAATACTGCTGCAAGAACTTTGGTACCCAAAACACAATGCTCCATTGGTGCCCATGCAAAAACAAATATCTTAGGCACCGTATTATGCAGTGCTCTGTGTGTTGGTTTTCTTTAGAATTTCCCTGAATGCAGTTTTGAGTCTCTCTGATAACTCTGTATTGACACTAAGAACCCCTGTGGATAGGTTTAAGGGATGGGTGACTTCACTAAATGACTCGCTTTAGCACTTTTAGTTGGATATGAATCAGTCTACAGGGTACCAAGAGGGGTAACTAGGAGCTGCAGTTCTGAACAGCTGAAGTGCCCAGTATTCCCCGTGCCTGATCCACTCTGTGAAAGAAATAATTCACTATACCAGACAGGTGTTAAAGTGTTTCAATTAGTTTTCATAAACGGATGTTGATGAAATTGGCTTTGCATTGGAGCAGACATATTAGTGCAGTGTTAACAGGACATTTATGGGAAATAAGTTGGCGGCAATTCAAATCAGGTAGCAGCATTCATTTTTTTTTTAGGAGGGAAGGAATGGGCAGTAGGAATCATCTCTTGCTACCTAAGCAATTTTGTAGTACAGAACCATTGTCTGACAGCATAGCAACAGCTATAATTTCATTTAAAGACAGAAGCCATATACAGTTTTTCAGTATAATGTATACATTAATTACAGTCTTTTGCTCTTTTCTATGTCATTCAGAGAGTTCTTTGCAACTGTCTCCTCACTTTGAAATGGTGTTAAACATCCAGCAACTTTGTTGTACCCCTTACGTTTTAAATAAATTCTGGCTGTTTAAGGCTATTTCCCTGCCTGGACCAGGCTGAAACTGGGCTTCAAATAGGCCCTGGCATTTCCAGTACACAGAGACCCAAACAGCCCCCACCAGCCCAATAAATAGTGACTGTCTGTGGCATCTTACAGCAGCCCCTCTGCCATTTGCCAGAACCCACAGATTGCCAGTCAGGGCCTGGCCCAAAGCTTAGCAATAAGAACATAGAGGCCATAAATATTACAGAACCAGCTTGCAATATGTGTGCTATTAAGAGACTCACTTTGAAAAATACTCTTCAGTTTTATTTTTACAGTAAGTTTCATAATTTATTTGTGAATTCCCTAACCCCAAAATCTTATTATCAGGCTGCTTATTATCAGCAAAATTACTGACATGGTTGAGCTGTTCGCAGCAGGAAAAAAGGTTGGGGAAGCACAATAATAAAATACATATATTTCAAAAACTACAAGAATTGTGACAAACAAATTATCAGACATCTACAACAGTTTAATGGAATTACTATAACAGCAGCAGTTTCTCTGTAAGGAAGCTGGGATTTATTGTAAAGTTGTCTTAACTATCTATAAACAATAATCAAGACAAACTGGCAGCCCACACCTGACATGGCTGCGCTAGACCTATAGAATGCTGGGAAATTCAGTTGAACAAAATACATGTCAGAGGAAGCAGGGACCATGCGTTACGGTTGCAGCTATATTGAATGCATTGCACTTTATACTCTCCCTTTATCTCTGTAGATGGTTTTATACAATATTAGTTATTATTTTCAGATGTCATCCTGTCGCACAGAACCGGATCGGTACCTCTGCCCCTGTCTGTTTATCATTGCATATGACCTCCATTCTGGCAGGATTAAACCCAGGCAAGGACTTAGCAGTAAGCACAGCACCACGACATGTGTATTTTATTAAGCGACAGGGAGAGGTACAGGAGAAAAATCAATGCTGTGGCTTGTGTATAACCTTCTAGCCCGGGATGAATCAGAGAGAGAACCGTCCCTTCTCTTAATCAATGTCAGATCAGGTGGTAGCATTGATTTCTGGGGTTCTTGGTTCATGTTAGATATTACTTAGAATTTCTAGTCATTCTCATATAGATCGCTCCCAGAAAACAGCTTTGATAGATATATATTGTGCGTGAGCAGAGGGACAAAAAAGAGCCTTTTCCATACTGGCACTTATCTACAAACAGATAAAGTAAAGAAATTGATACCAGGGATGTACAGCAAACAGCCTGCTGCCAACTGCGCTTAAATGGCACCTTATAGACCATTATAAGCAAGGGCCACTGGGGGATGCTGGGATATATACCCAATTACATTGTAAGATCTACAGGGCAGGGACCTCCTTCCTACTGTGTTTAATACTACATGCCACTTAATCTGTGTATTTATACTTCATTGTATTTATTATAACATGTCCTCCCTGTGTGTAATTTTGTATATTATAAGATTGTACGTTGCTGTGTATCCTTGTAGAGTTTATAAATAAAGTTCAAACATACAGTATATATATATATATATATATACATATAGCAGCTGGTTGGCTTGTCTTGTCACCCCTATTGGACAGTTTGTGTTTCAAGCAAGTATTCCTAGAGCCATGGATAAATGTATAATGGGAATAAAGACCTTTGACAAGTCCATCTGTAACAAGGAGCATATTGTGAATATTGGGCAACTGACTATAGGGCTCATTAAGGTGTGAAGTGCAAATAAATTGAGCCAATTACCTTACTGTTTACCCACAATTCACTTTTCCCCCTTTGCAGTACCCATTATTGGCATTAGCACACAATTTGCTTGGCACAGCTCATTAGCACCTATTAATGCAATCTGAAAATACCACCATATTCATGCCACTGGTCATTCCATTGGTCCCTTGGGTCAATAGGTGCACACAACTCAACAGAACAGACACATTGCACTCTCTGCAAGTATGTGCAAGTGCTTGGGGCATGTATATCATAACCTCCATGAATGGGGCAAAGGGGAGTTAATGTAGCCAACACTAAGTACAAAGGTTATTAGACAAAGGAATGCAATATTTTCCATCACGCACACAGAAAGCCAAAAGTTGCACCATGATATGGTCTGTCCCTTAAATATTTCATTGATTTAGTTGGGATCATAATAGTTGGCTTTTGTGGAGAAACACATCACATAGTCATCAACAGACAAAGTCTAAGCCATGCCTCTCTTGGTACATACTATATATATAAATGGAATCTTTCCTTTCTTAAAAACGAACTCCAGCTTCTGAACCAAAATGTGTTAAAGAGCCCCACATAACATAGAAACCCCTAATATACCTATCACTGTAATCAGTTCCTTCAAAAATTAGGAATAAATGCCATTTTTTATCCTAAAATCCAGCTGCAAAACAGTTTTTCTGTTTTTCAACATGTGAAGCCCTGGCAGGGGAGAAGGGACTAAAACATTGATGTTACAAAATGTATCAACTTTCCCACAGCTTACAGACAGCATGCAATGGAACTACATAACCCACAATGCTTTGCACTGTGATGTTCCTTTCCTTATTGACATCACGTGTACAGGGAATTGTAGGATTTGGGGGATGCAGGCTGAGGACAGTTGACTAATGTTACTTTTTTGGGGGTCTCAAAGTAGTCAGCCAGATCAGCAGGGGAACAGGGGGCGGGGCTCCGGGAACTATTCCAAACCATATTATTACATTAGAATCATGAAAAGGCTGCATATGTTTAATTGATGTATATTGCAAAGTTGCTTGAAATTATGTTTTCTTTTCAAAAAGTTTAAGTTGTGTTTGGGTGGGGTTACCCTTTAAGAAAATTAGGCAGATATACTAATAATGTTTTCCATGTAACTTTTCTTGCGTTCCTATATAGTATTCCAATATTAAGTTCTTATTAATTATGTCACAAATGCCTATAACAATACTCCCCAATCACCATCCATTGCATTTGGTACAACAACTCGGATACAAATACACTGCATATATCACTGTATACCCTGTGATTTCTAAATCGAGCAGCGGCAGGAATGTGCTTTAATGAATGTCAGTGTTTTGTAGGTTACCATTTGTATGAGGAGGGTCAGGGAGGCAAAGCTTTCTGGTACTTTGTGTTTCTTTGTGTCTGCATAGAGCTGTATTGTTTGCCCAAGGTTGCTTAGGCCACCGTGCTAATATTGGTATTAAAAAAAGCCAGAGCAGAGGCACGGCATTGCAAAACAAATGAAACAAACTGTGTGTTCCTTTTATTCAGCACCACGGACAGGGATATTTGCCTTAGCAGCCTGTGCAATAGAAAGGGCAGGCACAAGGGCTCATTTATACAAAGCATTGCATAACTGCAAAAGGCTAAAATAGACAACTGAGGGTACAATAATGCTATTCAGAAAGCTAAATGTGTAAATAGAAATGGATGGATTAATAAAAGCCTGTTTTTAGCAATTCTGTCCGGAGGTGTTTTGGAGCTCCTTTTGTTTTAAATGTGTAAATAGATACTCCTTTGCTACTTACATTGACAGCCAATGTGCTCCTTCAGGCTGATCTGAGACATTATCAAGACTGGATTTAAAGATGGGGGCCACTCGCACCCAACCTACTCAGCCCACCCCAGTCCCACCCGCTCAGCCCACCTCAGTCCCACCCGCTCAGCCCACCCCCTCAGCCCACCCCACCCCCTCAGCCCACCCCAGTCCCACCCGCTCAGCCCACCCCACCCCAGTCCCACCCGCAGCAGCTAAATGCAATCAGATATTTGCCACCCTAGGCCCAGGCCTTTATGGTCTGCCCACCTGGGCCTGGGAATTATACACAAGTTCATGTATTGATGCAAGATTTCAGGATTCCTTTAGAGCAGTGATCCCCAACCCCTTGGATGTTGCTCCCAGTGGCCTCAAAGCAGGTGCTTATTTTTGAATTTCTGGCTTGGAGGCAAGTTTTGGTTGCACAAAACCAGTTGTACTGCCAAACAGAGCCACATTTAGGCTGCCAGTCCACATAGGAGATATCAAATAGCCAATCACAGCCCTTATTTGTCACCCCAGGAACATTTTCTATGCTTGCGTTGCTCCCCAACTCTTTTTACATTTCAATATGGCTCACGGGTAAAAAAGGTTGGGGATCCCTGCTTTAGAAGGTTGAATTAATAGCCACTGACTTGTGCCAAGTGAACTGGAGACTAATACTGCAGTGCCACTAATTTGTGTCCTTGCAACTTAGTGGGTACCTGCAATTAGATGAAATTGTGGACATAAAACATAGAAATTTGCATCCAGGTTCTTTATTGCATTTGGAAATAAACCCTAAAATAGAATAGGTTTTGGAACCATGGGGTTACATAGTTTTACTGATTACATTTCCCCTGGCCCCTAGCAAATAACTTAGAACATCCAATAAGAAAGCTGCTTTCACTATTTTAATTAAACTGAATTGATTGGTTGTTACTGGGACAAGCTCCTTAATTCAGATGATATGCTAGCTGTCACTTTCAGCATATTGTTTAATGAAATTTCCCAATGTTCTACTCCTTAGACAGACTGTATTGGGAGACAGTTGTGAGTCACCAATGATTGGGAAGGACACTGAAAGTAGCAGTGAGTCTGCACTGTACCATTCTAGCTTGTTTCCTTGACCAATAATGCATTTTTTAATATGAATAAGCGGCTCTGTCTGCTCAAGATTTGTGAATGTTGTCTCTATGCTGGCAACAATGAATACATGGGAATATGTGAGAAACGAAGATGTTATTGACGTCATGAGGAGAAGCACTTTAGCCTTACAGTCTCGCATGGTGCTAAACAGAAGGAATTCATTAGATAAAGGCATATATACTATATATAGAGAGGTCTCATTCAGTATTAAATCAAAATACAGCAGTAAAATGGATTCTGGCTCTGGCCACCTTTAAAATGACTATGTAACTACGTATGTGTGTATCAAAGCCTTGATTTGTAAACGTCGCAATGCTTGAGGGTGTTGGGTGCAATACATTAGGGCAGTGATCTCCAACCAGTGGCTCAGGGGCAACATGTTGCTCACCAACCCCTTGGATGTTGCTCCCAGTGGCCTCTATGCAGGTGCTTATTTTTGAATTCCTGACTTGGAGGCAAGTTTTTTTTACATAAAAACCAGGTGTATTGCCAAACAGAACCTCCTGTAGGCTGCTAGTGTGTATAGGTTCTACCAATAACCATTGACAGCCCATATTGGACACCTCCACTAACTGCTTGCATGCTTGTGTTGATATTCAACTTGTTGTAGATACTTAGGGGTTACAAAAATGATCTGTTTCTGCCTCTTTAGAAGAGGACCTGGCACTTGAGTATTATGCACCTGAAGTTCAGTGGGTATTTAACAAAGAACTTAGCAGCTCTGCATTCTGTAAACCATTCTGTAGACCAATGTTGTCCAACTTCTTATATGTAATGGTCCAATTAATTCTCATACAGCGAGCTTGAGGGGCCAGGATATATTAAAATGATGATGTCATGATACAATGAAGCCCAGGGATCCTTAGAGTAGACTAGGGGCCCCAAAAACCCTTTGGCGGAGCCAAATGTTGCCCATAAAGCTCCATTAGGACAGAACTGATTAAGACCATCAAAGTGTGCCCCTTGATAGCCTAATGCTGTCTCTTGGAGGCTTGTCAGTGCAGATTTAAGGGCAGCAGGATCTGAGCCCGGCAATAAAATGAATACAGACCTACAGTACATTATGAGATCCACGTGGTATGAGAAGGGACAGAGATGAACCAAACCCAGTGCAACAGCTCTAATATCCTACTGCAGCCCGCAGATGCCGGATAGATATTGAGACCGCTGCAGTCCTAATGGCTCTTTGATTTATCTTTCTTTAATTAAATGCTTTTAAGGTTGATGTAAATTGCTTTTTCTTGGGGGCAAAAAAATGCTTTTATGATCACATCAATTACGTGATGGATCAGCATGACCAGGCTGTTGGAGAATGCTTTTCTGTTATCAAAGAAAAAAAAAAACACAAAACATTAAAACCCGCCAAGGAAAAGGCATATGAGAAATACATTTAGTTCCTATGAAGGGTTAGGGGTCCCGCATACAAAAGAAATAACCGAAAACCAGAAGTTAGTTTCAGGAGGAAAGCATTGATAATAATAATAATAAATCTCTCTATATACTTAGTGATACCCAAGTAATAATAGCCCTTACTGATGCATCCACTGTTGGAGCGACTCAATAGCACCCTTGGGTTATTATTCCAAAGATTTGGGTAGGTCCTAAAATATTTTTCTGAAGGAGCCCAAGGCCTTTTTGTTTTATAAAAGAGTCCATATTAAAAACACCTTTTTTTCATGAAAAATATGTTGTTCTTCTAATATGAATAGGTCCATAAAATAATTAAAGGAGAATAAAAGTAGAAAGGAGACCCCTTAGTGGCAGTGGGGTTTGGGACATGGACCGTGGGGGTCTGCGCGGATGGCACAAGCTGGTGGGAAGAGGGGCAGCCAGCTGGGTATGGGGGTGGACTTGCAGTTGCTGGGCGAACTGGGTCCCTCTGCAGATTCTTTGGCAAAAAGCCCGGCGTGGGGTAGTTACTCCACTGTAGTCAGCTCTTCTGCAGCAAAGACTCCAGTTCTCACATGTAGTCAGAACCAGCAGTACAGGGAATTGCAAAGAACAGACATAGGTGGTCAATTATAGACACTCCCGGACATACAGTACATGCAAAAGCACTAAGGAAGCAAAAGCGTATCCACTAGTACTCCATTGGAAAAGGCTTGCCTTTGGGATCTGGCTGTGGGCATGTGTAAAGTACAGGGCCCGTTTCAGCCTGCACCCCCTGGTGTTGCCTAAATTGGCCTTTTGTATGATGTTAAGGTTACTGAACATGCAGAGGGCAAAGGGGAAGGGTACTTATTTTCCTCCTTCCCATAATTATATTAATGACAAACACAGACAGTGGTGTATACATTGGGGACATGCAGGGCTATGTGTCCCATTTTAGAGTACAGATATAAGCTGCAATTCATCTACATGCAGGGCAAGGAGCAAAGTGAAAAACATGTTGTGAATTGCACCCGTTTTTGCACCTTGCACCCTACCGTGCATCAAGTAAATGACCCCCATTACTGTATAATAATAACCTCCCTCTGAATGAACTAGCACTTAGGCAGGTTGGACTTGATGGATGTGTGTCTTTTTCAACCTCGTCTACTATGTATGTCACTATATGTGCTTTCAATAGCAGCTTCATTATAACTGTAAAAGCAGTGACAATGTGTAATTAATAAATGTATATGGGGAAGTTGCTTGGAATTAACTTTGCTTTGACAATCCAACATGTTATGTTTGGATGTGCAGCCCCTTTAACTCCAGCAGTGAATCCAGACATAAAAGTATTGCTTTTTTTATGGATTAAAGAAGAAAACATTTTAGCAGAACACAGCAGCAGACATTTGTGCCTGTAGCTCTTCTTTCCTCTGTTCTCCGGGGGGTTGCGCTGAGAAAGGTCTTGTCCTTGTGCATCGCCTGTGGGTGCTGTGCGGCTCAGGTAGACAAACTGAACTGGGACAAGGCAATTCTTCCTGTTAGAGCTCAAGTGCGGCACAGAAAACAAACCTCTGCCTGCCAACACCATGAAGAATATAGAAAAAGGGACTAAAGCTTTGGGTCTGTGAAGATAAAGATACTTTTAGTTTAGGGGCATCTACAGTATATTATTGTAGCAACTGTTTTTTACTCCTATGTTTATAATCTCCCTAATATGTTTATGTAGGGCAGTGGTGCCCACACTTTTTCCCCTGGCGATTGACTTTTGACTCCCCACGCAGCGTACATACGCATACACAATAAACACGCGGAACCGCCGCACTTACGCTTTTCGCGGCTTCGATGCAGTCCACCAGAAATCCTTGGGGGATCGACTGGTGGACCGCGATCAATGTTTTGGCCACCCCTGATGTAGGGTATCAGTCTTGCAGAATGGTCACTTAGGCCCATATCTCACTTGCTAGGTATATTCTGATGCCACGTTTGCCCAACAATCTAAAGTGCCGGCCTTAAATGAAAAACAACACCAGAGAACCCATTTCTAACAGTAAATATTCTGTTTGGGTTATGGTTTTAGAGAGGTTCAGCCCATGCAGCTGTTAAATATTGAAGTCCAGGGCTTGCTTAATAGAGTCACTCAGTAAAAGCAAGAACAGCTAATGCACCAAGGATGCCAGGCATCCGTCATTGTGGCAGCCCCATCACTCCTCTGCAAGGCAAATGCTTGACGTTTGGTACCATTCCGCAGGTTACAGATGCTTGTAATGCTCCACAAGTACCGGCCAGCCAACGGCAGCAATTCCAATTCCAACAGGGTGCATTAATAATTTAAATAGAGCCAATCTCGAATAGTTTTTTCCTTTGTTTTCAAAACTTTGTACCATTAAACTGAAATGGAAAAGCAGCAGCTTCACTGTTATGGACTTGTACTTTCTTTTTACTGAGTAGCAAAAGTGCTTTCTTACCTCTTGTTGTGCAGTTACGCAACACAAATTAGTCACATTTGAAGAAAATGTGGAAAACATATTGTAACAAGATTGTGTTTTATTTGAAGCCCAGGATTTATGTTTAGATTTGGACTGAAACCCAACTATGGGGACTGAGGAAACAAAAGGCACTTTGGGGACTTGAAGCCCAAAGTGGCACCTTGTTGTTTTTTCTTCCTATGTGCATAGATAGAGGTGCTGCCTGCAAACCCATAAACTCAACTTGGAGATGATGAGGAGGAAGAGGAGCAACACTGGCTGCACAGCAATGCTTTACTTGGTCTTCTACCATTATATTGCTACTAACACTATGGTGTTAGTGCCCAGCTATGCTGAGGTCTAGCTTAGTAAAATTCTTCTGTGGGTCCTGTTAGGTTATGGTGACTAATTTTTATAATTAAGTAAATGTGACAGCATAAAGAGCATTTTCCTGAATTTTCAAGCAGATGAACCTAATGTCAATGAACAAGATGTTCCTGACTCCAGCAGCTTATTGTCATACCTGCTGTTTACAAGAGCTTCCGTTAGGTACATTGTAGTTACTTACTTGTAAAAAGTGATGGAAAAATTGATATATAAATACCAGCATCACGAGCAATTCCTTGCCTGATTTGGCCAAATATAGAAGCCTAAACCGTTTACATTCACACATTACATTGTGTTTGGGTGGATTTCCCCTTTAAGCTGCTGATTTTAATCTATCAAACTTATTTGGCTGCTTATCACTTTGGCAGCTTTCCTTTGGGGCATTTCAGGGGAAAGAACTGCTTGTTGAGTGACCTCTCCAGTCGAACGGATTTTATAGTATATGGCCACCTTTAGGGTCCCATACAGCAGATGCTTTCTTGTATACCAACATACAGTATTAACCAACATCACACATTATAACAATTTGGCACTCATGCACTAATCTAAAGCCATCCCTGCATAAACAGAGTGATTAGTCTCTATTTGTGGAATTGTACTGATGGCTTGTGTTTCAGGAACCTGCCAGAATGATTCTATAACCCAGCTCCCCTTTCCGCTGTCCCATTTTGATTGTATTTTTATTTTATATATATTTTTTTTTTTCATTAACTCAAGCACTGCGACTGAGAACTAGAAATCCCTCATTGTTTTGTATTTCAAACACAGTAGGATTTGAAACCAAAAAGCTTCAAAGCTTTGAAAACTAGAGAGGCAAAAAAAAAAATGAAGCCAGCGTTTAAAGAGAAGAAGTTATTATATGGCTGAGTGCTTTCGTGCTATTGAGACGGCAATATTCATTCCTCAGTGTGCTCCTAATCCAATGCTGACGCAGCAGGCACTGGGTTTCAGGCACTTTATTTCCCTTTAATAAACAAAATCTATCTGTCTAGGTATCTATCTACCTTCTATCTATCATTTATCTATCTGCCGTCTATCTATATATCTATCTATCTATCTATCTATCAATCATCTGTCTGTCTATTATCTATCTATATATCACCTTCTATCTATCATTTATCTATCTGCCGTCTATCTATCATTTATCTATCTGCTGTCTATCTATCTATCTATCTATCTATCTATCTATCTATCTATCTATCTATCTATCAATCATCTGTCTGTCTATCATCTGTCTGTCTATTATCTATCTATCTATCTATCTACCTTCTATCTATCTATCTATCTATCTATCTATCTATCTATCTATCTATCTATCAACTATCTACCTATCTCTGCATAGGCATTATGGCATCCTTTCCTATGACACTTTTCCTTACACACATACATACTGTATCTTCTATTAGTAGAGAGCATTGGCATTAGATTGCATGGTATATGGAATATCAGTGGAAAATCTGCTATAGAACTATTCACAGGAAAATTTGCTCAATACACAGAAGTAGGTACCAGCAGAGGGTTGGAACATACAGTTTGTTGGCCAAACTGTTGGCCACTACAGAGTAGCAGTGATCAAACCACTGAGAATCAACATAGCTTGTTTCTCTTCAAAGGCAATGGATGCAGAATATGTCCTGTGAGCTACAGCTCTTAATAAAGATGTAGGAAAAGTAAATTAAGACAAAGATTTATTAAGATAAAAAGGCATTGTTATGAGAATTAAAAGTAGTTGGGGCTCAGGAAGACATGAGGGCACATCTGCAAGAGTAGTGAGCAAAGTGGTTTTGAGCGCAATCATCATGTTGTCATTGTGGGAGCAACTTGACGCAATTGTGCTACAACTACTACAGTTGCATTTGATTTGCCAAAATGAACACAAAATTAAACCAAATATTTTCAAAGTCTGTCTGGCATAATTTCCATTGTTCAGTGTGTGAGTGATGTTTGCTTTCTTTTGCTGCAACTGAACTTCAGCTATTCCCGCAAGTCGCTGAGGGAACCCTAAAGCTACGGCATGGCCAGAATATGACAGTAGTTCCAGGGTTCCTCTGCTTCAGTCAGTGCAGCAGTGCTCTGTTTGGAATAGAAAGCAGGCTGGGTGCAATTATACAGTTTAAGGAACTTTAATGAAAGTGGTTCTGCATGCAACTGACTGCAGGGATAGTGTGGGGACCACAACTGTACTTAAGGACATACATGAGCTATATGTTGACCAAATGGCTTACATACTGTTTGGCATCTCAGTCCTTCCATGAAGGCTACCTCTACCTAACTGTAGCCCTCAGAAAGGCTTCAGTGTGCACAAAAAGAGCCAAAAGAGTGTATCTTTGCCAGATAAGACCACTCAGGTCATGGGGCAAATCAGGCTAATCCAATCTATATGACCCTGGATGGTATGGAGGCCCTTGCACACCTGTTAAAAAAGGTTTGAAATCTAACCAAGCTCCAGATATTGTTCATTGACTTTTCTGCCAATCCAATCAAAAGTGTAGCCAATATCTTCTCATTATGGCCCACTTTACCCTTTAAACTTGAGTCTGTCTCCATCTCTTATTGTACAGCGCTGCGGAATATGTTGGCTCTTTATAAATAAATGTTAATGTAATGTAATGTAATCTCAAAACAAAGTTCTTTAGTTTCCTTTTTTAAAAGGTCCATTGTGGTAAAGGTAGGTAGGGTTTGTGGGGGACCAGTGAGGGTGTTTGGGACCAGCATGGCCCAACCAGAGTTGTTGTCTTTATTAAAAGAGGAATTTCAGAATGAGAAGAGTGCAGAGACCAGGCATGGCTAGACGGGAAAAGGTTGGACAGGCGAATTAGCAATTAGGCAGAATGAGATCTAAGCAACTTAGAGCAGCTGGATCATACACTGAAGTGAGCGGATTAGAGACATTTAGCAATGTGATTACACTAAATAGCATTTAGCCACTGATTTAACCTTGGAACGGGTTTGTGTATTTGGAACTTTGAGAAAAGCAAATCAGTGTTTTGTGCAAGGCATCAATGCATATGGCTTTATTTGCATTTGAATATATTTGAATCTGGGAGTCTGAAGCGCACCGGTATCTGCCCGAGCCAATCAGTTTGGAGGTACGGATTTTAACTACAACATAATGACGCTGATTTTTTTTTTAACTCTTCAGAAATGCAATTAGTATTTGTGTATTTAACTTGTGCCAGTCTGGCAGGGGCAAAAAAACAATGAAATGTATAAGGAGCTCACAATGCAGCACTTTGGATTCTCCAGGCATGCTATGCTGCTTCTAATTTAGGGCCTTGAATAGCTCGAGTTATTTTTATGATGTCCAGCTAAAGACATATAACATCCCGGTCTACAGGGACTTATTCAAAATGGGCGAATGGGGAGGGGGGTGACCTAGTGCATTTGTAGTGTGCAGATAAGCAGTCTGCCGGCTCATGATTACTGTTGCAATAAAGACTTACGAGTGAGACTTGCACATGAATATCAGATTGGCGCACAATGATTGATGCCGTTAGAATGAATATGTAATGAGTTTCTAATGATCAGACCCTCAGAAATACTGCAGCCCGGCCTGCTATTTCCACAGCTACAGCTCGTAAACAAATCCCTCTGTTTATCTGAATGTTCCCTAATGTATGAAAGCTGTCGGAGTGATGCCAAACGTGACTGGGGTTTGACTAGGGCTCATCGGATCTACAGTTCACTCAAATTCCCCCACTCCCCCCAAAAAATGTAAAAGTCTGGGTTTCCATAAATTTATATATCTCTTCAGGGACCAGACGGGGGGGTCAGTCGACAAAGGCACAGTGGTTGGAGTGGTGCTAGGCAGATTATTGAGGGCAAAAAGGGGATGAGGTCATTTTTATCATTTTAAAAATTCAGTAAATTCAGCAGTTAATGATGGTAATGTAGAGCAAAGTCAAAACTCTCTGGCATTAAACAGTGATATCATGTATGCCTGTCCTTAAAAGGCACTTACAGTATAAAATCATGGAGATGCAGGTTTATAGATACTATTTTGGATATAATATGCTACTAGGGAGTGCTATGCTACCCGCACCATTAGGGAGATCTCAGTGTCGGTGGCCATGTTAGATCACAATGATCACATGTTCCATCATAATGAGCTGGGACTCCCTTTACTAGTTCCAAAATGGCTGCCCGCACCAGAAGCACTCAATGGGAGCATTTTTTGGCCCAAAACATTATTGTTTATCCCAATCAGAGTGCAGGCCCAATCTTTAAAATTCAGAATGGAAAACAATTTCCTATTATCATAGGAAATTGTTTTCCATTCTGAATGTTAAAGATTGGGCCTGCACTCTGATTGGTATAAACAATAATGTTTTTGCCCTTTCTTTAAGATGAAAATGTAAGAGCTACAGAGAACAGTTAGCATAGCTGTGCAAAGGTTAGTACTGCTGACCTTCACTGCTGGGGTTTTAGGGTAAAGACACACAGAGGTACTAGTAGCAGCTACTTGTCGTGGCTACTAACATAGACAATGCTGCTCATTAACTGATAACTGTCTCTATGTGTGTTTTAGCAAAGGCAATTCTCAGTATCATCTATGGCAGGGTATTTTCTGGAGTTTAGTAGCCATGAAAAAGTAGCTGCTACTAGAAGCTCACTGAGTTTTTACCCTTAAGGTTGATTCCAGCCAGGGCACTATCTGCAAAGAGTTTGTATGTTCTTGCATGGGCTTCTTACATACAGACATGAAATGGAGCAGAGTTAGGAACCCTAAAGAATCTTGATAAAAACTCCACCCATTTTCTATTTGCAAAATTAATCATGAGATGTCAGGGTTTACTTATTATATTTACAAGCTTAAAGATAGGGCTTATACATCAGATCCCAACTCCAGCCTGGCTTCAGTGTTACATGATTCAAGGCCTTTATAGTACCAGGGAAGATTACACAGAAAAAAGGCAAAAACTACAAATCCCAGTTCAGCCAGAGCCTCATATTGGGAGCATTTACCACAAATAGCTTCAGGGCTAATGCATTTCCCCTGCTGTAACCTATTACCAATGGCCCCAATAAGTTTAATATGTCCTCTAGGAAGTCTTAATATGATGCCAAGGTAATTCTAAAGTCTTATTTTTTGTCTGTGAGCAAGATAACGGTGGCTCGTCTGTGGCTGCTCTCATTTAACCTCTCCTCTGATTCTAATTACCAGCCGTCCGAATTTCTGCTCCTCAGCGCTGGCATTTCGGCAGCTTACAGGAGAAGGGAACATAGAAAACTGTAACCTTTCACTAGATGACACGGGTCAGAATTATTTAGCCAGCAGCCCTGAAAGAACATCATTTGAAAGTACTAAGCAGAATTTTTAAACAGGTACAAGTAGGCCATGAGAGCCACTGGGGGGCATAAGCAATTCACTTCTTTGTCCCATCGAGAAAACTTTAATGAATCTTATGTGAATCCTGTGCAGAGTTTCACTGGGAGTGTTTAGCAGTAGCTGAAGAGGCTCAGCTTAACAATTCATCCTCTAGAAGAGTGCTGTCCAACTTATTACATGTATTGGCCCAATTCATTTTCATACATCATGTTAGAGGGCCGGATATTATTACAATGATGATGTCATGCAGTAACGTATGGAGCCCTAGAGGCCCTGGGGGTCATAAAAATCCTTTAGAGCAGTGGTTCCCAACCTTTTTTGCACCACGGACCAGTTTCAAGCAAGACAATTTTTCCAGGGACCGGGGATGGGGGGTGCGGCGAACTAGTGCTAGTTAAATTTTATATTATGCACTTTACTATTAATATTATTATTACATACAGCTTAATAAAGTACTTTGGTCCTTGTCGTAATCAGTAGAAATCTTCCTGGGCTTCGCATAGCTATTATCATGGCTGTGTAACGTATCAGGGAGTTGGGATCACAAGTAATTGGGACCAGAAGTGTCCCAGTTCAGCACAGCCCACGGCCCAGCACCGGTCCCCAGACCGGTGGTTGGGGACCCCTGCTTTAGAGGACCTGTGGATCTCCAGTTGGCTAATGGAACATCGGGCCCGACCGTTCACTGTACTTGCATTCGCTTGATACTGCAGAATTCAGGCCGAAAATCCACAAGTGAGCATCTTCGGACCAAAATCATCCCCAGGGCCTAAGGGTAGGCAGAAGAGACACGTGCCGTTCAGCAGTGGGGGGAACTAGGCACATACCTCTTCTATACCCCTAGTCTGGGCCCTTATTCCCCCATTGCCTGCTCTTCAATTCACCCCCCTCCCTGTAAGTCCTCAGCATGTGTGTGCGGTGGGCGGAGTCTGGCAAGGAGGTCAGATGGGTTCCCTAGGGCACCTGGCTGGCTTGGTCCGGCGCTGATCTACAACATGGGGCACAGCGGTTGATGAATGCAAGTTAAGTGAATGGCAGGATTAGGCAGGCACTGGTAACAGCGTAGGCAAGCAATTCCATCATTGTTTCCTTATTTGCAAATATAAACTCTTGCAATTCTGTACTTTCACTCTAAAATACAAAGAATTATTAACGTCATTTTATTTCATATAAACCTTCATTGTTTGGTAACTATTGCTGATACACCAGCGGGCTGTTATTAACAGGGTAAAAGACAGGAAGACAACAGGGCAAGGATTAAGAGTGACATCAGAACATGAACCATAATTTATTTGAATTCACATGCCAGATATTTACAAATGTGTTGGTTTGATCTACTTCCCCAGAGTACAAAAATCTGCATTACAAAACACCACTCATTCAGGCTCAGTCTTTGCCAAAGATCTATAAACCAGTATTTAGAACTGTTCTGTATTACGGAGTGGCCCAAATTTTCCTTTTGATTGGGGCCCTTGAGAAAAATGTGGGTTCATAAGAGTGACCTGTATATCCCCTGAATACAAACCTGATTTTATTGGTCAGAAAGATACAAAAGATTTGCGTGTTTACCATTTCTGCAGTGGCATATAGCGTAAATGAGAAAATGCTCAGTTCAAACAATGTATGGGCTGAACCACAAATGATTGGCACTGAAATCAAAATCTGACACAATTTGTGCAATCATATATTCTTACGTTAAAGGTTACATAGGGTCACCTGGGATTGGTTCCTCCCTGCCGCAGACACTGGCAGCCATAGAAAAAGATAGGTTTGGCGAGGATCTGACAAGCACAGCACGTCCGCCCCCCTTCTCTGCTCATAGAGTGAAAATTGATTGCTGCTAGACTCCCTTGGTGAGAGAAAAGTGCTAAGGGGACCCCACAGAGCCAGGGAAAATTACTTCTGACTATATTGCCCCCTCATTCACTTCATGTGAGCAATGACAGGTGGCTGAATGGCTTTAGCTACGAGAGGAGGGGCACCCGCTGCAATATCAGACTTCTATATGTCTGACCATCGCAAATCATGCTGAAATTCCAAAAGTATTTAAACTAGTTAAGCATTTGAAATTAGTTAAAAAAAAAATCAAGACCACTGTACAAACTGCTTTGCAGACAGAAATGTGAGCAATATGTTCAGTACCCAGAGCATCACCCCAGCTCCTTAGGGAGAAAATTGTAGGATATATTATACTGCTTGATATGTTGTATATTCAGTATGTTGTATATAAATAAGTTGTCATCAGTCCCTGACCCAGTGGAGCTTACACTCTAAATCTCTATTACATTTGCACACACTTGGGTCAGTTCAGGAACCAATTAACCTTTGTAGCCCTTTTTTTGCCCAAAACAAGTTTTCCAGCTACTATGAAGCAGAGCACAGGTACACTCTCTCTCTCAGTGGGTATGTTGTGTATGTGGAGGAAAGGAGCAGTGTTCTTACAACAAACAATTAGGATAATGGACAGCAGAGGTTATTAACCATAAATAAGGGTTTATTAAATACAAAGAGGTAGCACTCAAGCAGTACAGTGTTGTTATAGAGCTATGTTTGCTGTAATAACCATTTACAAGCATAGAACACCATGGCCTGACTATGAGGGAAAGAGAGATATAGTGACCTGGGTGTGATGGAACAATAGGAATAGATCACCATGACCAGGGAATGATGGAAAGAAAGGCATAAAACACAAAAGCCTGGCCATGATGGAAAAATGGAAAGAGGCACAGAGCATCATGACCTGTGTTTGGTAGATAGACTGAGATAATGCATATAATACCACAACCTGGGTAGGACAAAAAGACATACTGTAACACAAACACACAAAACACACCTGAATATGAAGATAGGCACAGAACCCAATGACCTGGCTATGATGGAAAGACAGATAAAGAATGACCCGTGTATGATGGATAGGCTGAAATAGAACACAATGATTTGATGTGCTTAAAACATTGGAACTGAAAACAATGATCTGGGTATGAAGAGAAAACTGACATAGAACACAATGACTTGGTATTATGGAAGGATTGGCACATAACAAAATGACAGGTGTGAAACAGTTGGCATTAAGGAGGATGTAGAAAGATGTGCAGCAGAGGCACCATGTGGCAGTGACAGAAAGTGATAACCACCTGAAGGGCCCCTGGAGGAACAGTTCAGTGTAAAAATGAAATTGTGTAAAATAGACAGACATGCTTTCGATATAGCTAGTTAGACAAAAATGTAATCTATAAAGGCTGGAGTGGGCAGATGTCTAACATAATAGCCAGAACACTACTTCCTCCTTTCCTAATTGAACAGTTATGTTGCATGACTAAAGTTTACTAACAGCTTAGCCAGAACACAACTTCGTGCTTACAGCTCTCTATTATGCTAGACATCTCCCCGCTCCAGCCTTTACATATTACATTTTTGCCTAACTAACAATATTGGAAATATTTTTTTTAGTTTGCACAGTCTATTTTACCCAGTTTCATTTTTACACTGAACTGGTCCTTTAAATGTTCTGGAATTCTCTATTTATGTAGGTTAGAGAAATGTATATAGAAGTTCTTCGGATGCTGCCCAAAATATAGGTCAGACACTGGGAGTTTAATTTAGAAACATCTGGGGCATTTTAATAAATAGGCTAACTGGACATCAGACTTGGGCCCACTAGGACCATTCCTGTGGCAATAATCTCTGAATGAGCCCATTCTAGTAATGAGAAATTCCTAATTTTTACCAACAATCAATAAAATATCCTTATCAAGAAAGCTGCACATTAGAGCTGTACTACTCCTTTAACAGAACTGCTGTATAGTCCATTCTTTCAAGGACACATTTCCTCACTGTGACCAAACTCTCCTGCCTTATTTCCACTGAGGACATTAACAACTCCAGGCCTGATAGCTAATGCATTTTTAATCCTAGAACGACACATAGAAGACAGAGATAGAAGCAAATGAGAAAAAGAGCCATGTGTAATGTATGTTCCGCAGGAACCTGTAAGAACTCTGCTGTTTCAAAAATAGCTAAGTGTTCCATTTATTTCCCAACAATCCCGCTTCCTGATGTCCCAGCTATAAGATTGAAATTGTGCTATTTCTGCTTACCTGAGGATATACTGATGTGATTTGCACGATTAAAGCTGGATCGGTGTTTGCGGGTAAATTGCATGTAAATTGCTCAAGTTTCTGAAGCAGTGAATTGGCCCAATAGATGGCGAATTGTATGATGAGCACAAACAGATGCATCACATTACTAGTAGCAAGGTGCCTGCGGTGACTTATGGAACGGGCCCTCGCACTGTGTGAGACAGCCTTGCTTTATTTGCTATACAAAGCCTTGATTGGCGTATATTCCACGGCATGTATAAATGCATTATATGTGTTCATAAGGGAAGCTTACCCAATCATACAGCATTTTAAACCCTGATTTCTTTGTTTGTTAATGAATTGGCCAATCATTGCTCATGCCAGGAACCAAGAACTATTCTTGCTTTATTTTGATGGATACTTCCAAGAATGTCTGCAACAGCAAAAGGTGGCATTTCTTAGAGATAACAAAGCATTGGTCTCAGAGGTGGTCCCACCCAGAGGGTTTACTGAACTGTAGATTTTGTAAAGTGATGTTTCCAGGAGCCATGACCTGGGTTTGACTATATCAAAAAATAAATGAATACGATTATAGGCCCACTAATCTCCTTTTTTAAATGTCCGTAGACAGACCCACTTAGCACAGCTCATCTCAGAAGCATCACATAATGACATCTGAGACCAATTAAAGGGGATCTGTCACTCTAAGAAATGATTCCAAATCATTTTCTATAATGTCAATCAAGCAAAATAAACTTTATTTACACAATAACATTTTTGGAAATGTTGTTTCCTTCTGTCTTGGAATTCACAATCGCAGCAAGTAGGGAGGCGCCATTTTGTGGACTCTGTTAGTAAGGCAAGCTTTGGATTTTCCCAAAATATTGTGTATGTGGCAGAATGGGGGACCTGATGCCCGTGCACTGGCTACACAAGTGAGTAGGGGGGGAGATAATGAGAGAAGAGAAGTGACATCTAGGAAGTGCTGAATGAAAAGTGAAAGTAATTGACTGCCCCGCCTTTTCGCCTAAGGTATAAAGGCAGGGCAGGCAATATATGACTGACAGCTCAGATTTTTATACATTTAAAAAGTTGCAGTGAACTGGGGTGGAAGCATGTGGAGGAGTGGGGAAGTTGATAAGCCAAATAATATGGCTCTCTTTGCATTGAAGATAAAGGTAGAAAATAAAGTTCAAGCTTCTACAGTCAGGTCAGTACTCCATCCTACATACAGAAGAAACTGCTCCATATTATGACAGCATAGACATCCTGCTTAAATATAATGCTGTGCGAATACCTTCACTTTAACCGTTTCAACCGTTCATAGTTTTTAGAGGCTAACATAACAGTTCTTCATGGATGAAGCCCAGAGCTTTCAAAAACCATTTTCTTTCTTCTCCATTTCATTTAAGAAACTCTAGACTTCATTTATGAAGAGCTATTATATTGACCCAGTAAAAGAAATGAGCCATTTTTCCTCTAGGATCAATATGGCAACTAGTAAGGTGACAGATCCATTAGCTTGATTCGTCCATTGTGTGAGATGGGGCACCTGCCTAGCCCTGCAGGTCCATGGAACAAGCTGAGCTGCATTGCACTTCTACCTCTGATTGAACCTACTGGTACGGGACAATGACACTGTTGTGCACCTATGGTTCTGGTAAAGGGCAGTTATACAGGTGGTACATCGTACTGCACTATGCACTATGGGGCAATTACTGGTTTTGTGAAATACATCTAGCTATTGATCATTATGACAGTTTTAAAGAATAACTCGATTAAGGGAATATTCGGGGAGGGGTCCTTGTAAAATGTCATGCAAATGACATATCAATACACCATTTTATTGTTAATAAGCATTTTACTGTTAATTCAGCTTCTTGTTAAACTGAATCCCATCATATCCCTTGGAGTAAAATGCATCCTGGTGGCCATGTAAGGGTCTTAGAGAGGCTTCAGATGGGGTTTTTTTTTGCCTTCCTCTGGATCAACTAGCAGTTAGGCAGGTTATATACTGTATAGGCATTATGGTTGAACGTGATGGACGTACGTCTTTTTTCAACCTAACTTACTATGTTACTATGTTGAGGCTCCTGTACTAACCTTGGTCCCACCTCCTTTAAATATAGTCCCATTCTTACCGCCTTTCAGTCTTTAGAATCATTCTAAGGATCTTGTTAATATCAATGAATACCCCATAGCACTGTGAATATGCATTGCACTGTTGCTCTTATTGCCTGTAGTTAGCTATGTGCAGACTGTCCCATGAGTGCACCAAGCTGGCAGGCTGGCAGGCTGGCTGATAAGAAACCAGTCGGATTGGCCCACCAGCCTGGTCCTGCTGGCCCCACTCAATGTATTCTGCCACACCACCTGCTGCCTGAAAGTCTGTTATCATTTCAATATGCCTCTCATTCTTCTGCGCCCCAACACCCATATCCCTCCTGGACCCCCAGGGCCGCACCAACTGAGAACTTTAGATAAATACTCTGGAACGTACGGCCATCGTTAATTTTTATGCTTGACTCGTCCTCCCTTTCTTCTTCCTCCTGCCTTGCTTTTTGGGCCGTCCAATCTGATTCCACCTCCCTGCTGCCCCCCCATGGCCCCACCATTATCCCATTAAGAATGGGAGACCTGGAGAGCAGAGGGGTAGATATATGATGGAAGCAGAGAGAAGGGAAAGGTAAGATAAGAGGTGGTGTATATACACACAGCTCCGCCATCTCCCCATACCTATAGGTTCTGCGCTCTTCCCGCCTCCTGCGGGGCTGTCACACCTGCGAAGTGAAACCTGAATCTGATCCGAAACTCCCACAATCCTCTGTTTCCTCAAATCAGCAATTGGCAAGCGGGAACTCTCTGGTTATTCATTAAATTCCCCTAAATTTGAAGTTTTTTTTTCTCTCCTCATAAAAGTGGCTGGGTGAGGCAGCCATAATCTCATTAAAAAGCAGAGCGGCATGGCGATAATTCAGCTGGCTGTTCCCACCGCATCCCCTGTCACACTGACCCGTATGACCTGGATCGTCTTCAGCTCTGCGGCTGGAATCTTACACAAATTCCAGTAAGCCATTAAAGAGAGTTTCACTAACATATATTATAGTCCTGGCACTGTAGCCACGCAGTTTCTCCCTTGGAATCAGATGCATGCTGGGACAGCTCAAGAGAGCCATATTCCCTGTCATACTGTATAATGGGGCCTGCCAGCTCAGCCTCTTCCTCCTTCCACAGAATGAGTCCCACTAGAGTCAGGGGGAGCACATATCCTGCTGAAATAGTTAATACAGCAACATTTAAAATACAATATTTGTGCCTCTTTAAAATGGAAACTGGTTCCTATAGCAAAATCTAGTTAGCCCTCTCCTTCCTCATCATGTTAGGCTAAAACTATGTATCAGTCAGTGTCACCTATACAGATAGGCCAGCCAACAGCCTCTGGGTCTGCGGGGTCCACTGGGACTGTCAGCTGGGGTCCCCCCACCCTAGTTGTGACATCAAACACCCCTACCTTCCATGGCACACTCCTTCATTGTGGCTGCAATGGCGCCTTCAGTTAGTGGAGGGAGTGGGCCTAGGTAGGTGGGAGCCACGGGGCTCACCCGTTTTTATCTCAGTGCCCTTCTGGCCCATCCCAACCCTGTCTGCAATCTACTTTCTTACCTTGCTGTGTTACTCACGGAGGTATAGGCTGGCAAATGATGGAGCAGTCTCCAAAAAATATGGGGCCTAAAGGAGAACAATATTTGTGGAGTCAAGATATGTGGTGGCCTACTTGCTATTTGACTTAAATGTGCCAGTGAGCAAAAAAAAAAATGCACTGCTTTAACCCCAGAAAGGCTGGTAAGTTCATTGTAGAAAATGCATATCACTGCATTAACCCCAGACATGCCAGTAAGATAACTGTAGAAAATGGTTAATGAACACTCCACTAACCCCACACATTCAAGGAGGATCGCTTCAAAAATTGGATAATGATCACATCATTTTAGTACAGTAGGGGTGATTATAGACCGTTCCGTTCAGCCCACCTCTCATCCCTGCATCTTAGAGCCCCCCCCCGCAAAGCTGCTGTCCTAGGTATGGGCCCATGGGTGCCTAAATTAATATCTTAATGATTTCCACTGACTTAATGTATTGTAAAATTATAATACATTTACATAGTGAATAATGTGCCCCCTGTTGTAAAATATAGGGATATAATAAATCACAGAGGAGTTTCTGACCATATAAAAGCACAGGGCTGAAAGCTTATTGCTTTTATACAGGTCATGGAATTCCAAGGTGACTTCTAATATCCTCATATTTTACAACAGGGGGTACATTATAATACACAAGTTTCATTGAGTCATGTGACAGAAATGACATCACTAAGCGCCTTTTATAAGGATATCATTTACAGTATATTCATAACTCTTGTGTATTATAAGAGTTATAATCTTGTTTTTTAATAATACTTTTTGTTTTCAGCGCACTGACAATCAATGAATAATTCAGTGTAATTGCACTTATATTAAATATAAAGTTAGATTTACACACGCGTAAAGTGTGGGAGTGTAGAACCTATTTAGGTGCAGCAGATTAATTGCCTCCCATTGTTCTTGAAATTTCATTAACCCTCTCTGTGCCTGCTGAGTATGGAAGGGAACCTATACCCAACGATTGATATATGTATGGCAGTTTGGTAATAGGTCGCCTATTAGGAAATAAATGATGTATTCTGAACCCATAGTTCTCCTTTAACGACCATTTTCTTTATATATGTTTTTCCTCAGACCTAGTGTATTTTCTCCACTGCGCAACCTGCTGCGGTTTCCGATCTGAGCCAATTATGTGGCATATATTGTGTTATAATTTCAAATGGCAGAAAAATTCAGATCGGATACATTTGTTCAGCATAAGATCAGCCTAATAAGCCACTAACTGCACCAGTGTATTGACATATTAATTCAGTAAAGAAAAAAAAAATATGGAATTTTTCCTTTGCAATTGATATAATTAGATCTCTTCTATCCAACAAATTCATAACCATTAAATGCTGCGTAAATTAGGCCTTACGCTGAATATGCTCAACAAATAACCCCTCAAATAAGTATTATATGCTTGAGCTAGATTGGTGCAGTGCAGAGGTTGGAAAAGAACTGAAAGTCTATATTCATAACAGATACTAAGAAATTGTGACGGGTATTGATGCTCAAATACGTGGCCAGCTGGGGAATAATATATAAATAGGAGTAAAAAGGGGGCATTTGTATTTTACCCAACCGTATAACTTATATCTACCAGCTTCCATAATTTCAACTGCCCCCAACCAGAAGAAAGTAGCTAGAATAGGGCAAACTTTGTCACTCTTTGTCAGCCCCCCTTGTGGCAAAACACATCAGTAGCTTGGTGCTACTAAGGGGTATATTTATTAGAGAGTGTAAGCCAACATCACCAGCTGGGGTTTTCCATGTAAAGGGATGTTTCCGTTATTTGGATCTCTATAACTTAAATCTGCTAAAAATCATATAAATATTGAATAAACCCAATAGGATTGTTTTGCCTCCAATAAGGATTAATTATATCTTAGTGATATATAGAGATGTAGCGAACTAATTCGCGCGAACATTGGGTGTTCGCAAGTTCGCGAACTTTTAGCAATGTTCGCAATTTTGGGTTCGCAATTTTAGGCTGATGCCACACGTGGCGTTTTTCTGCTGCGTTTTTTCTCAGCCTAAAAACGCCGCACAAGCTACACAGCCCCTGACTATGGCGTTTTTCAGCCTAGTACTGGTGACGTAAGCAAATCCCGTTTCCATGGTGCTAATAGTGCGAAATAGCAAAAAACGCTGCGTATTTCCGCTAGGTCTGGCAGCTGCCTTTGCGTATACATAGGAATAGCTTGCTTTGCAAATACTGGCGTATTTCGGACAACGCTTGAAAAATCCGTGCTAAGGCGTTTTCTAGCGTATTTACGCATTGTGTGGTTTGCTTCGAGTCTTTTCAAGCTATTTCTTGAATGGATGATATCAGGCGTTTTTCAGCCGCCGAGAGAATTAGAAAAAATGCAGCGGAAAAACGCCACGTGTGGCATCAGCCTTACAGCACAAAACGCAACACTTTGTCAACAACGTATTTTTCAGAGAAGTTTTTGCCCTTGATCCCCCTCCTGCATGTCACTGTCCAGGTCGTAGCACCCTTTAAACAACTTTAAAATCAGTTTTCTGGCCAGAAATGGCTTTTCTAGGTTTTAAAGTTCGCCTTCCCATTGAAGTCTATGGGGTTCGCAAAGTTCGCGAACGTTCGCACTTTTTGACGGAAGTTGACGAACAGGTTCGCGAACTTTTTTTGAGAGGTTCGCTACATCTCTAGTGATATAATGTAGTGATGAGTTTTTGTGCCAGGCATGGATTCCCAGTGAATTCCGCAGTTCGCCATTGGCGAATTGTTTCGCAAAAGTTCCGGAGAAATTTGCAGCAAAACATTTCGTGTCACGGAAATTTTTTTTGTCGTGCACCAAATTGGGCGCGGTCGTGTAAAAAAAAGGGCACGGTCATGTCAGAGAGGGCGCAGACACAGATTTGCTCATCACTAGTACAAGGTACTGGTTTATTATTACAGAGAAAAAGGAAAAATCTTTTTTAAATTAGAACTATTTGCTTATACTGGAGTCTATGGGAGATGGCCTTTCCGTAATTCGGAACTTTCTGGGTAAAGGGTTTCCGGATAAGGGATCCCATACCTGTACTACAAACTAATCAATTGATTAAAGGGATTGTTTACTATTAGGTAGAGAGTAATATTCTGAGACAATTTGCAGTTGGTCTTAAGTTCTTTGAGTTTTTGATAGCAGCTCTCCAGTTTGGGCTTTCGACAGCCATCTGGTTGCTAGGATCCAAATTACCATAGCAACCAGACATTGATTTTAATGAGTGGCTGGATTATGAATAAGAGAGGGACTGAAGAGGTGATAAGTAATAAAAAGTAACAATAACAGTAAAATTGTAGCCTCACTGAGCAATAAGTTTTTTTTTATTGCTGGGGTCAGTGAAAAAGACACAAGAAGAAGGCAAATAATTAAAAAAAACTAAATTAAAAAAAAATTAAGACCAATTGAAAATTGCTTAGAAGCAGACATACTATAATATACAGGTATAGGACCCATTATCCAGAATACTGGGGACCAAGGGTATTCTGGATAAGGGGCCTTCCCGTAATTTGGATCTCCATACCTTAAGTCTACTAAAGAATCAATAAAACATTAATTAAACCCCATGGGATTGTTCTGCCCCCAATAAGGATTATTTATATCTTAGTTGGGATCAGTTACAAGGTACTGTTTCATTATTAGAGAGAAAAAACGAAATCCGTTTTAAAATTCTGAATTATTTTATTAAAATGGAGTCTATGGGAGACAGGCATTCCGTAATTCAGAGCTTTCTGGATAACAGGAATCCCATACCTGTACTAAAAGTTCATTTAAATTCATGCATACAAGTACATGGAATATATGGGCAGGCAGAGGGCTGCACCTGGCCCTGGGTTACCTGTTTGATGTCCCATCTTTTTTTAGCTAATGGACCAATTATTTGTTACAAAGTTTAAGGGCCAGATTATATTAAAAGGATAATGTCACAGCAGGCTGAACAGGTCTGACTGAATCCATCATTACAAACCCATGATACAGGTATGGGATCCCTTATCCGGAAACCCGTTATCCAGAAAGCTCTGAATTACGGAATGCCTGTCTCCCATAGACTCCATTTAATAAAATAATTCAGAATTTTAAAACTGATTTCCTTTTTCTCTGTAATAATAAAACAGTACCTGTACTTGATCCCAACTAAGATATAATTACCCCTTATTGGGGGCAGAACAGCCCTATTGGGTTTATTTAATGGTTAAATGATTCCCTTTTCTCTGTAATAATAAAACAGTACCTGTACTTGATCCCAACTAAGATATAATTACCCCTTATTGGGGGCAGAACAGCCCTATTGGGTTTATTTAATGGTTAAATGATTCCCTTTTCTCTGTAATAATAAAACAGTACCTGTACTTGATCCCAACTAAGATATAATTACCCCTTATTGGGGCAGAACAGTCCTATTGGGTTTATTTAATGGTTAAATGATTCCCTTTTCTCTGTAATAATAAAACAGTACCTGTACTTGATCCCAACTAAGATATAATTACCCCTTATTGGGGGCAGAACAGCCCTATTGGGTTTATTTAATGGTTAAATGATTCCCTTTTCTCTGTAATAATAAAACAGTACCTTGTAACTGATCCCAACTAAGATATAAATAATCCTTATTGGATGCAAAACAATCCCATGGGGTTTAATTAATGTTTTATTGATTCTTTAGTAGACTTAAGGTATAGAGATCCAAATTACGGAAAGGCCCCTTATCCAGAATACCCTTGGTCCCGAGCATTCTGGATAACGGGTCCTATACCTGTACATGTATCTGTTGCTAGAGGCTAAGCAGACCTTGCCTCTGACTCCTAATATAATCCTAAAATATGCCTCTGTTACTCTGCTTCTACAGCATAAGTGAAGCTTGCAGAGGATTCTGGGGTATGTAGTTCTATTTCTATGGCTGGTGTAATTCATTGCAGCAATCTGGTCTGTAGCAGACTCCTGTCTCCCCTGCAAAGCTCCGGAGCTGCATACGATCTTTAATTAAAAATTCAGCGTTTGCCAGTTGCAACGCGCAGATCTTGGACACCAGAAAACAAACTGCTAGGAACATTGTGCTGCTTCACCCTCCAGCGCCTGCCTTGCTTTAATGACTGCCAAGACACAAAATTAAAAAAAAAAAACCCTATTTTCCTCTTACAAAAACTGCAGGGATTTGGCTTTTCATTAAACCGAAGAGCAGAAAATAATAATAAAATAAGTAACAAGGTATCAGTTACGCATGCCATTATTATTCCCCGCAGACCTCTCCGTTTTGTCTGCTTGGTCTTGCCCCGGTGGAGAACGCCTGGCATCATCTCAAGTCATTACCGTTCCACCAGCTCCCCTCCCCTGCTCCTGCTGAATTCTTAAAGAGCAGCTTGCATTATGGGAGATTAAAATGAGCACAATCGGCCCTCTGCTCCGTGTACTAGAGAAATATTACATTTGGCGGCCCCCAGGGCTCTATTTATTTATTGTTAAATAGCGCTGAAATTGTATTTAGCACAACAGGTCGGATAGTACAGTGGAAACGATTCTACACAGAGGGAATGTTATGTTGCTGGGGTTCCCATAACAGGGTCAGCAGTGTTATTAACCTTGAGTGGCCACTAGGGGGTGATGCACAACAGGGGGCTAATAATATTTAGGGGCCTATTTAAACTATTGACATTGGATAAAATAATTAAGAACTGTTAACACTGCAAAGTCCAGAATGTTTTCCCCTTGTGACCCCTGTGTTTTAAAAAAGCATTTGCGTAATGTTGTTTAACCACGCCTTACCCAAAATGTGTCTGAACTACAACTTTTAGAACACTCCCTTATATTTTAAAGGGGATCTAAACCCCCCCCAAAAATAATTGGTATAAACATATCCAGAGTGGTCTCTGAGCACTTGTAATTTACATTCATTTTTTTAATTAAAGTGGTTTCTGAGATATTAGCTGTGCTAGACAGCAGCCAGGCTTCGGAGACAAACATCTTTTGTTTTCTAACTTGTAGGTGACTGTTCAAATCTAATAGCTGATTGGTTGCTATGGGCAACATCACCAGTGATTAATAAATACGCTCGAAAGATTGTCAGGGACTCTGTCCATGCACTTCCTGGATTCAGTTAACCCTTGGATTGCTGACTTTCAGTTGAGCCAAAAGCCTGATACTAGCGGTCTAAAATTGCAGATATCCCCTAAACTAAAGCATGCTGGGAGCTTCAGATTCTTAAAGCAACACTCCTCCATGGCCAAGGTCCCAATGAATAGAAGAGGATCCTCCAATGAGAATGTTGCCTGTTCCTTATAGATCCAACCCCCTGTTCTTTGTTGATGATGTGAGAGACTGTAGCATTGACTCCAAAACCAAGCTTCATAACAGGACTATAAGACTCATTTACAAAAGAAGGCACAACATTGGCCCTAGTTTTTAGTGCTTCTAAAGGGTCAGGGACCATTTAGCTAGTAACCAAGTTACAGATATATGGAAAACATGGTAAGAATAGACAGGGTGAGACTGGGCCGCCGGGACACTGGGAAAAATCCAGACCCGACCCTTGCCGGCGCTCCCCCTGCCCGACCGTACCTCCCCTGACACCTTAAATTTACGCAAGCTCAGGGATGATTTCCGGTGGGGGGTTAGGGGTGCCCCTGCGGGGGGGGGGGGTCAGGCCCGGATTTGTGGAAAGGCCACAAAGGCCCGGGCCTAGGGCGGCAAAAATTGGGGGGCGGCATGCCGCCCCGCCGCACCAAAATAATAAAGTTTATTGCGCATACGGAGCAATGGGGACCTCTCCCCCACTGCTCTGTATGCGGTTGAAAAGGGCCGCGCAGGCGCAATCGCGAGTTCGCGCATGCGCGGAGGGAGGTTCGCCGTTCGCACATGCGTAGGGGGGCGCGACAGAGAGGGGGCGGCCTCGGGGCACCCGGCCAACAAATCCGGCCCTGGGGGGGTTAGGGGCCGCGGCCAGTGGGGGCACCTGCAGGGCCCCTCAGGCGGGAGCCCCGGTGGGCCCTGCACCCCACAGTCCGACCCTGAGAATAGTGAATGTCCTACAGTTCTAGCGAGACTACATATTTATCCTTGAATTTCCATGTAAATGGGTTTGAGATCTACCGTTAGCAGATTTGGACCCTCAACAGGATTTATCTACACAGTATGGGAATCTCTGCACTTATTAAAAAAAATAAATGTTAAGTTGTCCTGAAGGTGTTTCTGATTGGAATAGTTTAAAATCATGGCCGTAAATGAAATAACATATATCTTTAATTTCAGTCAAATAACTGATATTGTGTAACAGTAACGCTCCCCATGGAGTTAACGTTGTTGGGTGCCAAGAAGGTCGGCAGCTGATTGGCCTCTTTGCTCACACCTTAGAGATGAAGGATCTCCCATGCTCCATCAGTCGGAGGAGCAAAGCCGCTAATTGGCATACCGCCGCTAATCTAGAGATTTTCAAGCTGCTCTGTACTGTTGATTTAGGTTATTAGCAACTAACTAGTTCCATACATATGCATGTTGTGATCCCGCTGGTTGGTCCCACTTCTCTCTTATACAGTATTTGCAGACCATTAAATCATCAGAAGTAAAGCATCCTTTTTTTTTTTGAAAAGCAGAAGACATTAAAACATTATTATTTATGTCGTTAAAAACTCATTTTTATCATTTCTCGCTGTCATTTGGAATCAGAAAGGATTCTGGGAGTTGCAGTTCTGCAGTACACCTAGAATGCAATCATTGGGTCCTATTGTACATTTATTCAGTCCCATTTACAGATGGCCAAACTCCGTGTGTGCTACTGGCAAGGATGCCGTTCAGTTTCTCCAGGCCAATGTCCTTTCTTGCTACAGCATATACACAGCCCCAGAGAGAAATATATAATAAGGTTCAGTCTGGCTGAATGATGGGTCTTGGAGGAGAAAAGGGCTCGAAGGGTGACGGTGGAGTCCAGCAAACTGCTTAATAGGGATATTTTTTTATTATGAAATAAAAATGACCAAAGATTAAAATCTGTTTAAAAAAATGAAACTGTTTAATAGCAGCCATTTTTTATCTTTTTCATTTAATACCAGGAATGCACCAAAGTGCAGCTTTGCACTATTATTAACCTGGGTCAAAACAATAAAGTATCTGCATGGCCAATCTCCGCCCCCTGGCATGGCGCTGTGAAAATCCTTGCGTGTACAAATACCTTAGGGAAATGGCATACGGAAATTGCTTTCTTTTGTGTTTTCCTGGTACTAATTTGAGTCATAGACAGTACAGGTATGGGATCCCTTATCCGGAAACCCATTATCCAGAAAGTTCTGAATTACAGAAGGCCATCTCCCATAGACTCCATTATAAGCAAATAATTCTACTTTTGAAAAATGATTTCCTTTTTCTCTGTAATAATAAAACAGTACCTGTACTTGATCCCAACTAAGATATATTTTCCCCTTATTGGGGGCAGAACAGCCCTATTGGGTTTATTTAATGGTTAAATGATTCCCTTTTCTCTGTAATAATATAACAGTACCTGTACTTGATCCCAACTAAGATATAATTACCCCTTATTGGGGGCAGAACAGCCCTATTGGGTTTATTTAATGGTTAAATGATTCCCTTTTCTCTGTAATAATAAAACAGTACCTGTACTTGATCCCAACTAAGATATAATTACCCCTTATTGGGGGCAGAACAGCCCTATTGGGTATATTTAATGGTTAAATTATTTCCTTTTCTCTGTAATAATAAAACAGTACCTGTACTTGATCCCAACTAAGATATAATTACCCCTTATTGGGGGCAGAACAGCCCTATTGGGTTTATTTAATGGTTAAATGATTCCCTTTTCTCTGTAATAATAAAACAGTACCTGTACTTGATCCCAACTAAGATATAATTACCCCTTATTGGGGGCAGAACAGCCCTATTGGGTTTATTTAATGGTTAAATGATTCCCTTTTCTCTGTAATAATAAAACAGTACCTGTACTTGATCCCAACAAAGATATAATTAATCCTTATTGGAGGCAAAACAAGCTTATTAGGTTTATTCAATAATTAAATGCTTTTTAGTAGACTTAAGTAATGGAGATCCAAATTACGGAAAGACCCTTATCCAGAAAACCCCAGGTCCCGAGCATTCTGGATAACAGGTCCCATATCTGTAATATGTCTTGTTGTGACCTTAATGTTATTCAAGGAATTTTCTCAAGATTTGTCATCTGCGTGCAACAAATCTTAACACGTTCCACTGCCCTAAAGGTCAACAAAAAACAAATGTACTGGGGGTGTTAATTTCCCTTCCAGTGACTCTAATCGTTAACAGGGTGCAGGTTGTTGCCTCTCTATTCGAAAAAAAATGCACCAGGCCTTTCCATTAAAGCACCGCACCACCATCCTTTTTGATTTTCCTAGGTATCCTTTGTGCCACCTCGTCATACCAAATATATAGTCATTTTACTGACTTTGCTATATTGCACTGGCTGTGGCATAGGGTGGCTCAAGGGATCATGGGAAAATTAAAGAAAATGGGGGAGTGCTGCTCTAATGGAAAGTACTCTGGGCCAGAGGGGTACTGGGCCACGAACCAGTCATTAGAGGGATGCATATCAAATTTTCTTTCCTTGTGGATTTCAGTTGTCCTTTACAACAATTTCTTTTATAGGTGTTGTACCATCATGGACTATACAAAAAGTTGCATATGTGGGGTTTTTATTGGCTACCAAAGTTACCTCTCCCTACAAGTTTTGAGGCAGCTCTTACTGTGTAACTTATTCAGGCATGTTCTAAAGTGGGGGTCCCCAAACTTTTTCACCTGTGATCTACATTCAAATGTCAAAAGTGTTGGGGAGCAACACAAGCATGAAAAATGTACCTGGGGGACCAAATAAGGGCTGTGATTGGCTATTTGGTAGTCTCTATCTTGACTGGCAGCCTACAGGAGTCTCTGTTTGGCAGTATATCTGATTTTTATGCAACCAAAACTTGCTTCTAAGCCAGGAATTAAAAAATAAGCACCTGCTTTGAGGCCACTGGGAGCAACATCCAAGGGGTTGGGGAGCAACATGTTGCCCCAGAGCCACTGGTTGGGGATCACTGTGCTAAAGGCTAAATGCTCTAGAGAAGAGGGACCAACAACTGTCACATAAACGTTACATCAGTAGCCAGACAGCTCAAAACAAGACTATTCCAACAGTAGGTAGGTGGGCTTTAGAACAGGGTCCTCAGCAGATCTTCCTTCAATTTACAACCATCTCACGTGTGTGTGTGTGTGTGTTTATTTGCTACAGACCAGCATAATTTGCTTGGCACTTTATAAATATAAATGATATTAATAATAATGGTAATAAGGACATAGACTGGGGACATTAAGCTCATTGTACATACAGTAGAAATGTGCATAACTAGCGTGCATTTGCATTTATCTGGGCTAATAATATGGATGTGTGTGAGGTAGGCTGGAGTCTATATGTGGATGCACAAACATGTACATTTTGATGCACTAAAAATATATATGTTTTATTTTCAGTGTATAAGATGCTTGGATAAATAATATGGAATAATTAAGTGTGAATAATGGCCTCACTTTTTAATGAAATGTACCTGTTCCACAGTCTTCCTGCATGGCATTCCCCTATTTGTCTCAGCTCGTGCATAGCTAACAACATCTCTTTAAAAACAATAAGGACAATTCATATTGTGATAGAGCATATTTCTTTGCTGTGCTGAAGCCTTTAGCAATCAGACTGGTACAAAGTATATTGTTGATTGGTTGCTCAGCTCTGACTATAGTATATAGATAATATGGTAATATTGTTTTTGAAGAGTCATTTAGCAATTGGGTTTCTCCCCCAGTTTGCTTTCCCCCCACTGCCAAAAAGAATTAGGTCCCTCATGAACAATTGACAATTATGTTTAATCTTTATGTGCTACATTGAAAGTATTGCTTTCTTTGTATGTCTTCTCATGGACTAACAGATTCATGAATCTGGTTTGACCCATTACCATGCCAAGCCCAGCAGTTTCCCCCCAAGTCCTAAAAGGACATTGTATTATTCCCTAAATGGTTTATATGAAATTAAATTTGTTTTGGAAAAATGTTCCCCAAGGGCAATCTGTAAGGCAATTGGCACACTGCAAAGCTTTTGTAGCAATAGATCAATCTTCTGAGTTGAATGTTTTTGTGTAATGAACTCCATGTGGTTCTCTTACCTTCACTCTTCTCCTCTATCTTCCTTTGATCCACTTTGCACTGCAGTTTACTTTATTTATCACTGATGCACAATGCATAGCATGACTGACACTTTATCAACAGATAATCGAGACATGGTGGCATCTCTACTTTGCAGGAGCTGGTGTCCTAGTCTACTGTGTGATAGGGACCTTAGATTGTAAGGGGGAGATGTGAATCTCTGAAAAGTGCTGCATAAAACGCATTGCTATTATATAAAGTATGAGAAATAAAAATTATCTATAACCTGAAGCCTATTAAGTCCATACTCCTGTCGAATGGATACACCCAGCATGCCTTTTAGCTTTATATTACGCTGAGAGATCAACGCGTTGTTTGGCTGTCCTTGCCCTCTATGCTCATGAATAGAATATTAATGGAATATGGAATAGAACTTCAGACAGAAGTCATCCAAGTGGTAATTTAAAGTTAGCTGAATAACAAGGCCATTACTGTTATGTTTACTTAATGCAGAGTATAGAAATGAATGTGAACTACTAATGCAGAATTTAATGCATGTATATTTGCTAAGTAAACACTTTTACCTGCAACATTTTTGAAGAAAATATGTATATTCCTGCAAAATGACCGATGTGGGCAGCATAGGAAATAGCCTGTGTAGTTTTTGTGCAAATACTTATTTGCAGGCCTCACCGCTAACACAAATGGTAATACAAATGGTAATACTGAAGCTACATTAAAGAGCCTCATTTTCTAAAGGAATTGAAGTCCGACCCTATGTCCATGTCCTTCACGTGGCTCAGTGCCGTCACAATACCCTATCTGCAAACTTAAGTTTAGCCATTTTATTGCTGTACCCGACCCGCTGCAGGACTCTCTCCTGATGGTTCTCTTTTCATTTCTATAACATAGTTTGACAGAAACAATAGAACTGAGCAGAGAAGTGTCAATAGACACGTGTTGGGTCAGTAACTTTGTGTCCAGCCCTTGCACATTAATGGTAATAGTGGAAAATACTATATGAAATTTTCTGGATATTTTAGAGTTATTTTTCTGAATGTAATCCTGCCTATAGTATCAGCCAGGGCAGGCACAGAGAATCCTGCTTGTTTCCCCTGACTATAAATACTGCATGGCTAGTAAATACAATAAAGAGCACAGAAAGGAGGATGTACAAACATCTTTGAAATGGTTCAGTTCATTTATAGAGGAAAAAATACATTGCAGGCTTTCAGAGGCACTTAATGTCTCCTGTGCTTTGAAAGAGGAAAATAAAGAAAGCTTACGACTTGCATCTAAAACATTAATTTTATATTAGTCAAGGTGATCTGCCATTTATACATCAGTCTGCTGCATCAAGTAAAGGATATACGGCAGAGTGCTGTTCTGAATGGAAGCCGAAGGGAGGTTTCATTAAATGCATATACGCTAAAGGCCAGATTTCCTCACTTAATTACTGTGGCTCTTAATTAGCAGCTGCCTTCCTTCTGAGATAAAGAGTGCATGCTTTCGAGATGGAGGAACATGGTCATTAGAAACTATTTCAGCTTGATTGTAAAAGCTCATAGTAGGTAAACATTTTGTTTGCAGTCAGATTTTTCAAAGCCAAGTAAAGTGGGTGTACCAGGCAATGCACAAACACTGGGACCATACCTGGGGGCACAAAAATCAGGAATATCCATTGCACTTAATATAAAATGTCCTTTTGGCTGCAGATATCCTTTTTAGCCTGCCCTAAAACTTCCTTGTGAGGCAACTTCGGGCGACCAAAGCGATGCGTATGCCATCCCACTGGTGATTTACATTCTTGCTGGTGGGATGGCATATCGGGGAGATTAGTTGCGTTAGTAAAGGTTTATCACAGGTGACTAATCTCCCCGATATGCCATCCCACCAGCAAGAATGTAAATCACCAGTGGGATGGCATACGCATCGCTTTGGTCGCCCGAAGTTGCCTCGCAAGGAAGTTTTAGGGCAGGCTAAAAAGGATATCTGCAGCCAAAAGGACATTTTATATTAAGTGCAATGGATATTCCTGATTTTTGTGCCCCCAGGTATGGTCCCAGTGTTTGTGCATTGCCTGGTACACCCACTTTACTTGGCTTTGAAAAATCTGACTGCCCCCTAAGGGTGGAGACACACAGAGCTACTTAGTAGCAGCTACTTTTTCACAGCTACCAAACTCCAGAAAATACCCTGCCATCCCACACCCAAATCTGTGAGCCAATAGCAGAATATGCCTGGAGATGCCGTCAGGGAGTGCGTATCTATCTGCAAGCTCAGAGAAGGGTGAGCTCCCTTACAAAAAAGTAGTCTGACTACAATAAATTATCAGAGAATTTTGCTGTATTATTAGGGGCATCTAACACATCTTGGCAAAAGATTTAGAAAACATGGAAATGTACAAGGTCTACAAGTACAAGCATTGTTATTCTTCTTACCCTTTTAACTTCAGTTCAAACGCACTTTTATAAATGCAAAGTTGACTGCGGTGTCCTCATGATAGATAAAATCAATAGCAAAATCTTGTCTAAAAGCTTCTTTTTAAGCTCTTTCCATACTGTTTGACAAGGCAAGCAAACCACTCTGCTAGGATTGGTTCAGAATGCACTACTTGAATAGAAGGTAGTGCTGTATCAAGTATCCCTCTGAGCTTTGTAATAATACAGCTACTAATTTGCTCTTACTATGCGATAAAATAAAGTATATATTACTGTGTATTAAAGGATAAGAAAAAGAAATTAAACACTTAAGTGTCCATTAATTGGTTAGTGACTTCCAAACTGCCATAATTAACTTTTAAAAATAATTACTATACCTAAATACCAGAATATTAAAGGTCTCCCAATAACCATTGGGATGAAGAACCATCTTGGTCAGGGTTTTTAGGTCTGAGCCCTCCTTTAGGCACAGCCAGGACTCCATTATCCCATAACAAGGTACCAGACACCTGAAAACATCAGAATTCAGCCATTGTTGCAAGAATATATACAATATCTAATTAGGGACCCTTAATCAACTGACTGACCTTCAAGCTGGGCTTCTAAAAATAATTATACTAGCCCCAGCTCTTATAGAAGACTTTACTAAGAGAAGCCATCCTTTGTTTCTGACTACGTTGATTCCTGCCTGCCACAATCTTTTGCCTGAACTCAACTTTGAGCTTTCTTAACCCCTTGGAAACATTGGGCTATATGAACTCAGCTTCCTCCTTGGTCCTGACTTCAACTCCAGTGAGGGCCGTTGGGCCTTGACAGAAACAAAGAAGAAAAGCCTCTTTCAGAAATAAGGTATTGGCCCAGAAGTTCTCTTTAACAAATACATGAATAATTAGCTCTTTGAACAGGTACTAATTAGAACTGCTTAAAACAAGAACAGCTTGGACTAATTAGTACAGAGTTCAGATGCAGGTGACGGAGTGGATGGCTCCATCTGAATGAAGGCTTATATGGAACTGAGCAAGCATATCTATGCCAAAACCTCTTTCCTTTGTGTTTGTGGATGGAATGTGAAATGAAATGGGTTCTGTATGGTAAGATGGTTTGTTCATGCATTTTTACAATTACTGTGTATCTTCTCACATATTCTGTATGTGGTATGTATGGTTTATTTATGTAGGTGTATAGATAGGTCAGTATGGGTCTGTATGTGAGTGTATAGATAGGTCAGTATGGGTCTGTATGTGAGTGGATAGATAGGTCAGTATGGGTCTGTATGTGAGTGGATAGATAGGTCAGTATGGGTCTGTATGTGAGTGGATAGATAGGTCAGTGTGGGTCTGTATGTGAGTGGATAGATAAGTCAGTATGGGTCTGTATGTGAGTGGATAGATAGGTCAATATGGGTCTGTATGTGAGTGGATAGGTCAGTATGGGTCTGTATGTGAGGGGATAGATAGGTCAGTATGGGTCTGTATGTGAGTGGATAGATAGGTCAGTATGGGTCTGTATGTGAGTGTATAGATAGGTCAGTATGGGTCTGTATGTGAGGGGATAGATAGGTCAGTATGGGTCTGTATGTGAGTGGATAGGTCAGTATGGGTCTGTATGTGAGGGGATAGATAGGTCAGTATGGGTCTGTATGTGAGTGGATAGATAGGTCAGTATGGGTCTGTATGTGAGTGGATAGATAGGTCAGTATGAGTATGTATGTGAGTGGACAGATAGGTCAGTATGGGTCTGTATGTGAGTGTATAGATAGTCAGTATGGGTCTGTATGTGAGTGGATAGATGGGTCAGTATGGGAGTGGATAGATAGGTCAGTATGGGTCTGTATGTGAGTGTATAGATAGGTCAGTATGGGTCTGTATGTGAGTGGATAGATAGGTCAGTATGGGTCTGTATGTGAGTGGATAGGTCAGTGTGGGTCTGTATGGGAGTGGATAGATAGGTCAGTATGGGTCTGTATGTGAGTGTATAGATAGGTCAGTATGGATCTGTATGTGACAGATAGATAGGTCAGTATGGGTCTGTATGTGAGTGGATAGATAGGTCAGTATGGGTCTGTATGGGAGTGGATAGATAGGTCAGTATGGGTCTGTATGTGAGTGTATAGATAGGTCAGTATGGGTCTGTATGTGAGCGGATAGATAGGTCAGTATGGGTCTGTATGGGAGTGGATAGATAGGTCAGTATGGGTCTGTATGGGAGCGGATAGATAGGTCAGTATGGGTCTGTATGTGAGTGGATAGATAGGTCAGTATGGGTCTGTATGGGAGTGGATAGATAGGTCAGTGTGGGTCTGTATGTGAGTGTATGGATAGGTCAGTATGGGTCTGTATGTGAGTGTATAGATAGGTCAGTATGGGTCTGTATGTGAGTGTATGGATAGGTCAGTATGGGTCTGTATGTGAGCGGATAGATAGGTCAGTATGGGTCTGTATGGGAGTGGATAGATAGGTCAGTATGGGTCTGTATGTGAGCGGATAGATAGGTCAGTATGGGTCTGTATGTGAGTGGATAGATAGGTCAGTATGGGTCTGTATATGAGTGGATAGATAGGTCAGTATGGGTCTGTATGTGAGCGGATAGATAGGTCAGTATGGGTCTGTATGTGAGTGGATAGATAGGTCAGTATGGGTCTGTATGTGAGTGGATAGATAGGTCAGTATGGGTCTCTATGTGAGTGGATAGATAGGTCAGTGTGGGTCTGTATGTGAGTGTATAGATAGGTCAGTATGGGTCTGTATGTGAGTGTATAGATAGGTCAGTATGGGTCTGTATGGGAGTGTATAGATAGGTCAGTATGGGTCTGTATGTGAGTGTATAGATAGGTCAGTATGGGTCTGTATGTGAGTCTATAGATAGGTCAGTATGGGCCTGTATGTGAGTGGATAGATAGGTCAGTATAGGTTGTGTGTGCTGGGTTTACTTGGAAGGGTTGTACTTGATGGTCTTTTTTCAACCCTATGTAACTATGTAACATGCCATTCACTGCAAGAGAATTGTAGGTAATGCACTGGAAAGCAAAATACAATGAAAATCATTGTAAATGACAGAAAGCAAGATCCCATGGCCAAAAACATTTATTTGCAGGAAGATTTAGTTCACAATGCAACACTTTGCAAATCTGCCCTTCCTTGCGGAGCTGGAGATGCTGTAGATTGACATGAGAACTTGGATTGGGCATTATGAAAGGAGGTGATGACAGGCTTTGAAAACTACTGGCGTATGGTTAAAAATGTCGCTTTAGTTGCACTTTATAATTTATTTCTCTGTCTGCAGGCAAGAAAGGCAAGGCCCACTGCATTCTGTTGTTTCATTCTTACCTGCTACTTTTCTTTGTTTTTATTAAAAACAAATACACAGACACCAGAGAATAATGAGAAATACACTTCTGTGGCTACCAATCCGTACAGCAGCTGAGCAACCTGAAAGAGAAGTGTTTTATAGCCACATTGGGGGCATTTAAGAAATGAAAATGTTGTAAGAGCAATTCTGTATTTCTCCTCAACTCTCTGCCAGAGGAGATTCAGTGCCATCTTCTGCTAAATGGCAGTTTCCACAGAAACTTCAGGGAGGCTAACCTGTTCACCCCAACTGGTCGTGTATCTCATTCAATTTATTGCAGCTACCTCATCTACCCCACTCAGACCCTTTGCATGTGTTTTTTCTGTCCATTGCACCCTTATTTTCTCTTCTGTTTAATGATCTGTGTGTCCTGTCTTCCCTCTCTCTTCTTTTCATTTCTAGATATTCTCCTATCCCTACCTTTCTTTCTATCTTTCTATCTTTCTCATATACATAGTTCAGTTCACCTCTTTTCTGTTAACTGCCGCTTTGTTTTCTTATGTCTGGTAACTCATGTCATGTGTCCCTCCCCCTCCAGTTTCTCTTCTTATCTTTCCCTTTAAACTAATCCTTTTATATTAAATGAATCAGGGGTTCTGTCAATGTTAGTATTTAAACAGCCTTTCTGCTCAGCAGCGGCAACATGTGCCTGTTTTTATTTCATGTACCATATGTCCATAATGTTATTTTAATATGATATAACCAGTACATCTGTACAACGACAGTCTATGTTTCTACGCCAGTTATAAGCCCAAACTGTTATTTAATAGAATCATACATAGACCAGCAAACAGATTTTACATTGCCTCCTTATTGAGTCTTTGACTGCATAAATTATTATTTTTTTTAAATTATGAATCAAGCTGTGAATGAGGGTTGGTTTTTGTTTATTAATGAACAGACAATACCCTTATGTATAGTGAATGAGTTTAGCTTCAGTATTATTTGACGTTAATGCTGTTTGGAAATAGGGGCAGATTGATCAAAGGCTGAATTTGCGATTATTTTTTTCACATTTCTGAAAGCTGACATTTTGATAATATTTTTGTTACCAGTGGAAGGGTTCGGTGAGGGAGTAGGTAGAGGGCACTAGAGAGTAGAAGGGAAAGTGAGTCCTTAAGGCAAGGGCTGTTACAGGAGAGGACCGAGACAGACAGGACGGAGTGGGCGGAGACAGACAGGACGGAGCAAGCGGAGGCAGACAGGACGGAGTGGGCGGAGACAGACAGGACGGAGTGGGTGGAGACAGACAGGACGGAGCGGGCAGAGACAGACAGGACGGAGCGGGTGGAGACAGACATGACGGAGCGGGCGTAGACAGACATGACGGAGCGGGCGTAGACAGACATGACGGAGCGGGCGTAGACAGACAGGACGGAGAAAGCGGAGACAGACAGAACGGAGTGGGTGAAGACAGACAGGACAGAGCGGGATTGAACAGGTGAAGCAAGGAGCAAAGGAGTGAAATCAGGAGCCAGAACAGGCTCAAGCTAGGGGCAAGCCACAGTGCTTAATGTTTGACCAATGTTCAGGCCAGGAGTGTGAGGAAGGCTGGGCTTAAATAGGGCAGAGTCAGCCCTGATTGGTTTCCAATCATATCTTGAGTAAATATTTGGAACCCCACCCCCCCAGCCCAGAAGGTCATAGCAGAATCTGGGAACCTTTAACTTATGGTACTGACAAGGGCTGCAGAAAGCTTAAGACAATATGGATGTGCTATTCCCTTCCCGTTGCATTGTTCTAGAATCTGTTGCCCCTGTTGGTTGGTGCACCAGTCTCTCCTTGTGCTGCCAGTATCGAACTCCTGTTCCATGTAGAGTGCAACTAAAATACTAGGGGGTGGAGACAGACAGGACGGAGCGGGCCTAGACAGACAGGACAGAGCGGGCGTAGACAGACAGGATGGAGCGGGCGTAGACAGACAGGATGGAGCGGGCGTAGACAGACAGGACGGAGCGGGCGTAGACAGACAGGATGGAGTGGGTGAAGACAGACAGGACGGAGTGGGATTGAACGGGTGGAGCAAGGAGCAAAGGAGTGAAATCAGGAGCCAGAACAGGCTCAAGCTAGGGGCAAGCCACGGTGCTGAATGTTTGACCAATGTTCAGGCCAGGAGTGTGAGGAAAGCTGGGCTTAAATAGGGCAGAGTCAGCCCTGATTGGTTTCCAATCATATCTTGAGTAAATATTTGGAACCCCACCCCCCCAGCCCAGAAGGTCATAGCAGAATCTGGGAGCCTTTAACTTATGGTACTGACAAGGGCTGCAGAAAGCTTAAGACAATATGGATGTGCTATTCCCTTCCCGTTGCATTGTTCTATAATCTGTTGCCCCTGTTGGTTGGTGCACCAGTCTCTTCTTGTGCTGCCAGTATCGAACTCCCGTTCCATGTAGAGTGCAACTAAAATACTAGGGGGTGGTTGAAGGGGATACAGAATGAGAACTTGTTCTATTTTGGCAATTGTTGGATTTGCCCATTATTGCTAGGACCCTGCCTTGTTGGAACAGAATTATACTTGCAACACAAACATTTAAAACCCTTTGTCCCATTGAGGTTCTCAGTTGACTTACTGTATACTCAGATTAATCAAGATAGTAAAATGTTGTATTCTGTACTATTAGATGTGAGCACCCTACTTTTTAACTTTACTTTTAACTTTTACTTTTCTGTAAAAAGTCTGGCTCTTCGAATGTCGTTAAACCATATACTTCATTATTATGTTTAGGCACCTAGTGTTAAGTTCTGTGGGTCAGATTTTTTTTTTTGCACCATCCTTTATATAGAGATTGTACCATGCTTTGTATAGCACAATAACTAGTGTTCTTTAAGAGGGCATCAAGTCTTTCTTTCAGCTGCTAATACCTTTGGCTCTGTATCTACTCGTCCCCATGGTTTTCCCCTCATATGAACCAAACTGCTTTCCTAATTCACTGATTGTGATTTGGCTGCAAAGTGAAGATGTGATTCCCGCTCCACTAAGAGTAAGGGGAATACTACAGTATAACCATGTCTGCTCTATAGACCTTCTGGCGCTAAGACACTCCAATCAATAGAACTACAGATGTGATATGTGCCCCGATGCAAGAATTGCCTAGTAAAAAATGATCACTTGTCAGTCCATTGAATCTAACCTTGAGGTAATACAGGCTGACAAACATAAAACATTGCAACCTTGGGGAATTAGAAATTTGTTCCAGTTCGTTGCTGCCTGTATTTGCTTAAGCGCATTCCATACTGAATTATTAGTGATACGCTTACCAGCAGCTACAGAAGAACTGCACCGATGGACTTAAATCCTTCTCGCTGGTACATTTAGAGAACTAAGTGAATCTGGCTGCTGAAGACTTTTACATATACAGCATTTCCATACAATTCCAAAGTTTATGTGTACCTATTTGGTTTATTCCCCTCTTCATTGGTAGTTGCCCAAGTATGAGCAAATGGAGCAATGGAGAGCTTTATTGCCAGGTGTTGCTCTACTGCACACTTTCAAATCCCACCCACCAAAAGGTTGAAGAGCAAACTATGGTGGATTGGGAAGATTAGACAGGTGCAAGTGCAAGAGGGTGCATGAAGGAACCTGGAACCTTAGTTAAGGGGGAGGAATTTACTTTATTTAGTTTTGTGTGCTTAAATGCTTAGGCAGAGATGGGCATCCAAGGGAAGGGTGAAAATCTGCCACTCCCCCAACAACACCATTATCCATGTCTGGAAGAGTTGGTGGTTGTACCTTAGGCAGATGCCTCTGTTCCCTATCAGGCTTTGGAATGACCTCCCTTACTTCTCTCTGTGTTGGGCAATGTGCCATTGCCATGCTAACTGGTTTGAAATAATTTACTAAGTCGCAGACTGAAATAAGACACCCTATTACCCTCAACAAAGGAGCTGAACTAAGACATCTTTTCCCTGTATTAGTACGAGCTGTGGATATTGTTGAAATGCAACTCAGACTGTCTGTCTGACAAGTTTCTGGCTCCCAGGAGATGATGGAATCTGTAGTTCAGCCGCATCTGCTGCGGGGACCATGCTATCCACGAATGATATAGAAGAACTAGACAGGCATAGGAATGTATCAAACGCTGGCACTGAAACGCTCCTGAGAAGCAGAGACCAAGATCACAACCACTTTGGGGCACGTAGTACCGTAGGCCTTAACATGATCCCATTTCCTCTCTAACCATCTGTGTTTCATCTACAGGCAACATCTGTTCCCTTCCTTCTCCCCCTTAGCTTTTATCATTCCAGGTATGGAAACGGCACCTGTTCTGCACTGCTGTGCTAAGAATATCTTGAAATGTTATGTACAGTAACGCCAAACCTTCCTTTGTATATTAATTTTCATTTATTTGTAAATGTCATTACTAGTAAAAGCATTTACTCTCTGCACTGCTGGTTCTGACTCTTAAAAATGTAGCAAATAGCAACTGATTAACAGACCTATGAAGAAACATGCATAAAATCAGGGCTATGCAACCCTATTTTTGATTGGCTTGTTGATAGGTTCTCTCTGCTTTGAGCAAAGTCAGTTTCCAAATAATACAGAGACATGCACTACGAATTGTTCTGCTGCAAATTTTTGCGGGAGTTCCGTGGAACAATTTGCCAATGCCGAAATGCAGAAATTTGCTGCGAATCCACACCTGGCGAAAAAATTTGCTCATCACTAGTGGGGCCCAATTTAAACCAAAATGATGGAGCCCATTAGACTGGGTCTTGATTGCTGCGTGGCCTCGAGGGCTATGGGGCTATGCAGGCAAATGGTGCCTGACTGTGGCCCCAAGCATTTCATGGCATGCTGTCACCCGAGCATTTCATGGCACACTTTGGCCACAAGCCTTTCATGGCACACTTTGGCCACAAGCTTTTTATGGCACACTTTGGCCACAAGCATTTCATGGCACACTTTGGCCACAAGCATTTCATGGCACACTTTGGCCACAAGCCTTTCATCGCACACTTTGGCCACAAGCATTTCATGACACACTTTGGCCACAAGCCTTTCATGGCACACTTTGGCCACAAGCTTTTTATGGCACACTTTGGCCACAAGCATTTCATGGCACACTTTGGCCACAAGCATTTCATGGCACACTTTGGCCACAAGCCTTTCATGGCACACTTTGGCCACAAGCCTTTCATGGCACACTTTGGCCACAAGCATTTCATGGCACACTTTGGCCACAAGCATTTCATGGCACACTTTGGCCATAAGTATTTCATGGCACACTTTGGCCATAAGTATTTCATGGCACACTTTGGCCATAAGTATTTCATGGCACACTTTGGCCATAAGTATTTCATGGCACACTTTGAGCACAAGCATTTTATGGTAACCTGTTGCCCTAAGCATTTCATGACACAGTGAAAAGTTGGCCCTGCAGTGGATCCCCCCCAGTGATGATGTGTCCTACTCACAGACTGTTTAAGCTTGGGTTGACCTAACAGTCTGTGTGGTAGAAGGAGGAGAAGAGAATGAGCTAAAACATCAGCAAATATCAGTAAATACTGCCCCCAGCTTTTTGCCATTAGGTTTGCGAGGATTTTATACCAAAAGCTGTTTAGCTCTGACAGAAAAAATACGAAATGGCGCTTGTGTAATTGTGTTAATTCCATGAAGGAAACAAAGTGACAGAATTCAAATAAATGCTGCTCGCTGTAACATATCCAGGCTTGCTTTAATTCATGCAATTTTTCCATTAATAACATTATCTATTGAAAACATCCATTAACCTGTCTGCAATGCTCATTTAAAGGCAAAATCTAATATGTTCGGTGGGAAACCTTCCACAAAATTAAGTCTGTTGGTTTTAATGGATATATTAAATAGATCCTGCTAATAGGAGCTGGAAAATACACAAATTAAAAACAGCTTATTTTGTATGACATAAACTCAGACTGATACAAATTCAGCCGAAACCAAGTAACACTGTATTGGGGGCTGCTGAGTTTTATAGCTGGAATACAGATTGGGAGACTGTTTTTATAGGCTGTTTTTTAATTTAGTTGGGGGTCCAAAGTAGTCAAGGCAAAGGGAAAGTCTAAAAGCCATTAGGGGGAATGCTTCTCTTCTGGATGAGAAATTCTTGGAGCTATAGCAGAACTAACTGGGGTATAACGCAAATGATACACAGAAAAAGCCTGATCCTATAAAGCCTTAGGAGCTCTGCCCCATATGTTATAAAAGGTGCTAAATTTGCCCGGGAGCAGTAACCCATAGCAACCAATAAGATATTTGCTTTTAAACAGGTGACCAGTAAATGCTACCTGCTGGTTGGTTGCTATGGGTTACAGCAACTGGGCAAAGTTAGTGCCTTTTATTATATAACCCCCATAAGGGGTAATTTACCAATGCCCCAGATGTAAGTGGTATAGAACAAAATGGCGACCCTTAGTTGTCACTAGCACTTGAGTCTCAGGCATTGCTGCCTTCTGTACCTCACACCAGGGTGCAGGGCACAGTGCTTGCTGATGCAAGGAACCTTCTCCATACTCACTGCCATAGGAGTGCTGGAGTGCAAAGACCTACGCCCATGGGACAAGTTGACAAGTGTGTGTTTTGCATACTACCCCCCAATAATGACCCTTTACCAATAGCACTTTTGTTTGTGTGTGTGACTTTAGAGAAAGCACTTAAAGTAAGAGTATAAATAGGCAATTATAACCTATGGGCAACCATAGGCAGCTTTCTTACCTAAGCACCTACAGTATATTCGCATTCTTTGTTGAGGAGCCTACAGTTAGGTCTCCATTATGGCCCATTGCGCATCTGCTGGGTATGGTGGACTAGCCATGGCATTACGGGTACCAAAATGGGTGTGAGCTTTGTGTAAAAAGTAATTGCGGTGAAAATCTTGAAAAGTTGCATGTCGTATTACATGCTCAGTTGTTGCCAACTTGCCCATGTTTTTCTCTCCATGTTTTTCTCCCCATGCCTTAGAAAATTAAATTGCCTTATGGCAAAATATTTTGTAGCCCCAATCCAATTTTTTCTGTCAAAAGTAATATTTTGAAAATAAATACATAAAACAATAATAATAGAGCTTGGCTGGACTCTTGTAACTGCCAGGATTTCTGTGGCTCTGGATACATGATGGGATGATGCAGCCCTACATTAACTGTAATACTAGGCATGTCATTTATCTTATCACTTGCCTTAGGTGTAAAAAACAATATGTTGGTTGAACTTCATGTAAACTTAGAGAGAGGATTGTGAACCCTTATCTGATATTAATACACATAGAGAGACTAATGTTTTGAGACATTTTTCATCATGTGTGTTAGGGGATTTGAGTATTTCAGTGACAAGAGAATATAGAAAGTGGGATTGAATATTAGAGGTGGCAATTTGCTTGAATTGGTTCAGAAACATGAGGCTTTCTGGATTTTTACTTAGAATTCTGAGTAGGCATGAACACAGAGTTTGATGTCCCATGTTATTATTAGGCCAATATTTGTCTGGATTTTTAGGGTGAACCATATACACTGCCTCTATTGCTCATTCTCATTGGCTATACTTTTTATATATGCCTCTATATAACTTTATGTATTTACTTACTAACTGTTTGTACCCTCCTACAAGTATTTTGTTTGGTTTGCCATTGTTTTTATTGTTATCTTTGTATATATTGTATATTATTTAATAAGGATAGACACTGTCTCTTTAAGAGTCTGCCCTATAAGTTTTTTTTCTGACTGATTGTATTTTCTATAAATATCTACTTCCTGTGGCTCACATTTAGGCCATGACTAAGTGCCTTTAGGGCATGAACGCGTAGGGTTTATGGCGATGCGTCATGTTTTAATGTACCTTTGAATAAAGTATTTTATAACTTTAAACTTTGTGATCCCTGTGGAGATCCTTGAGTGCCTATATGGCCATAGTGGTTGCTTTTGCTTTTGAAAGAGACAAAATAACGCAGGTGCATCATCTACACCAACTGCCAAATTATTTAATGTGCCAAAATCCCAGCACTATACTAAAACCTAAAAAAGACTAAAAGAAACTAGGAATAGGGAGGGAGAACAGTAGCTCCATGTCAGGTCAGTAACTGAGACAGATGAATGCTAAAGCCATTTTACAGCAGCCTGAAAGTAGAGTCCTACATTGGCTCGGGTACCCACAGGTTACCCACAAAAAAGCAGGTATTTTGCAGACTACAGGTCTCAGTATGAACTAATCAACTCCTCTTTTTCTAACTTGCTCTTCTTTTCTGACAATATCACTTCTGGTCTGCAGTTGACTGCAGTCACTTCTGACTTCAAACTATATTCCACGTCTTATGTTATGACCTTTATTCAATTAAAAGCCAAGGACAAGTCCTAGCCTGGCATACTGGGCAAGTTGGAATGTGTTACTGTATGTGAGGACAAGACCAAAGATCTAGGCCTACGGGCTACCATGAACTTGCAAAGCAAACTCTTCATCCAATGATCACCCCAATAAGATATAGACACAGTGCCTCAACCTTACCAAAATATTTAAAAGTTCAGAAACAATATGGGGCATATTCCCATCTCATTTATATCTCAATAAACTGTTGACTTTCCTTCTTTGGAAGTGGGCCAACATCCCAATAGACCATTGGTTGTTGTATTAATCATTCAGCCACAGTTCCAACTATAAGTGGTCACCTCCAGCTCCCACTATATTAGACCATCATGCTAGGCTTCCAGGGGTATCTAGAAAAGCGAACAGGAATATTCCTTGAATCTCACCCTAACTAGCCTTCAGTCACCAATAAAATTAAGTGGAGATTTCAACAATGCCAGCAAGAAAAGAGAGCATTGCATTGGTAATATTGTATAGTGAGCAGGGGTGCAACTGGGTTACAGTTTAGTAGGGACAAGGGTTCCTGAAGGAGAAATACATAAGGTTGCATGGTTTAAGATGCTGTAGAGGGAATAGTACACAGCCTACAGTTCATTAGTAGCTATAGATAGTATGATAGAATATATATTCTTTTGTAAGAGATTTGAATTTTCAAGATAAAGTGCTAAATAAGCATGTTGCCTCCAGCTATACATTAGTTTCCATCCTGACAACCCTCAAAAGAATTTGTATTCTGTAGTTTGCGTTTAATTCGGAGAGGGTGCCTTATTTTAGTCTCCCAATTATTAATTCTACCTTCAGACACAGAAAGAAGAAACCAAAGAAATGAGGCTGATGCGGTAATATATGGTAGGAAATTGCCTAGGATTCTCACGGACCAGGAGAGTGGGAGAGAGGAGTAGTGGGGAGCAAGGGGAGGGGAGGCACAGTGAGATTTAAGACCTGGATAGGTTCCAGACTAATAATAAGCGGTCTCTCTTTCTCTCTCCACCTCTCCCATTTAAATGCTGGTGAGAACTGGGACAAAGACAAACTATTTTTATCATAACAACTGCATGCAAATGGCTGCTTTAAGCAGGAGAACTTTTCTTTAGTTACTTGTATTGAAAGTAGGGAGGGATTTCTCTTACAGTTTCATTTCCAGACTTCTTTTATGCACAGTGCGCATCGTGCCAAATGCATCAGTTAATTTTCTTTATCATCTGTCTACTGCTGCAGTAAGCTGGCCATCAAGTACAGTATCCCAGCACAGGATAAGTCCTTACAAAACAGCTATTTCTTGGCATATTCAGTGGCCATACGTAGGACTAAATAGATCTAATGAAGACTGTTTGATCCTCTTCTTGCATCCATGGTTTCCAAATTGATTTTGTATTGGGATCAATATCTTATGCCTCATATACCACAACATGACATTCTATAGGTAACTTATCTGAGCAAAATGATTACACGGTGTCATTTTTTCAACCTTGGCTAAATTTTAACTATGTTATTGTACTCCCTATAGGATTAACCTCACCCTATGGCTTTAAATCCCTCCAGTTACTGGGCAAATGCCCATGTGTATAGTTAATACCCATGGTTGGCAGCCACTTACTATTTTATATACCAGCAGGTACAGAGCCTTGGCTGAAGGAAGTAGGCATCTTCACATGATTGCAGTGAACTCAAACACACTTTATTGACAGACACTTCTCATAGAAAGGCAGATTTAAGCCCGGGCTCTGGTTGCTAACAAAGGACGACAATAATATAATGCACAACACTTCTGCAGATTCTCTCTCTTTCAATCTGCTTCTCACACATCCAGTGTTTCTCACCGAAACCTCCAGGACCCCTGTCCCATGTGGATGCACCAACAAAGTGCTGTTAGCTGTTCCAGGGTCTCCCTGCTTAGTAGGTACCTTTACCCCTTTCTTAAACTTATGACCACTCCTTGACATATAGTGTTTAGGAAGAGGTGATCCTTTCTTTTTACCCTTCAGTTGCTGACCCAACTGTATATGGTTTAGGGAACTTGTGATCAATAAGACCAAGTAAGTGTTCTGTTCTATAGGGAGCTCTACCCTTAATAAAGTGGGGAGCAAGGGACCTCATGAATTAGGCTTTCATCGGATACAGGATAATTTATATTATAGAACTTTCTAGGAAAGTAAGACAGGTAGCCAACAAGAGCATCCTGTGCTCCAACTTGGAAAGAGGATATTAGTAGCTCTCCCCTAGGCTCTGCTTGCCTAAGTGATTGGGCCGCAGTACTGAAGATAGAATTAGGCATTATCTTTTCTCTGATTTATTTCTGCTGCAGGGGATCTAGGTCACATGAGATATAAAACACTAGGAAGTGAACCTTAACTCCCTAAACTGTTACCACATGGTTTCACATTGTGTTGTCTCCTCATTTACTGTACCGACCTTTATTTCTGCACTGCCTCTAAGAATTGGTGTGTATTCAATCCTAAGGATTGTCTTGGCCAATAAAGCCTGTTCTATTTGGTGTTTTGCAAGAACTTTTGGCATCCTTTATTTAACTTTTATTACCTAAGGCAGTGGAGAGGTGTAGTTGCACCACACTATCTCACTTAACCCTTTCACTTAAGGTGGCCATACATGCTAAAATCTGCTTGCTTGGTGAGGTTATTAATGCCCTGGATGCAAATTGCATAGCAAAGATGGAGGGCACAAGGTAGCTACTGCTTGACATAAAGCAGCTAGTAAGGACAGGGCTCTTTTATTTCTCATAATTTCTCTTATTTGTGAAATGATGTGCAATTTAAGGGATGAGTTGGGGGTCGGTGTGTCTTCTCAGCCAATCCCTATTGAGCTGTGTACCTCCATCTGTAAGTGACCCATATGGTACAGTCTATTGAAAGATATGTTTCTTTTGGAAAACGAAAGTACCCCAGGTTGATCTTTTTGGGAGACGTTCACCAAGGGCCACAAAGTGTCCCACATATTGGCACTGTCCATTGTTTTATTTTTCTTATAGTAAGATGGCATTCTTTGTTTGACAAATGGTGACTGGATCCGGGCATCAAAGCCCAAAGCACATGTGAAATCATGGCAAAGTCATCATCAGCGGGAAGGTCCCCTTCATAGTTATCACCAATAGGTTAACGACATCCCTTCTGAAACGAAAACAAATCCCCAAATGGCATCAGGAAACAGGTAGATATCTCCGCGTGCATCTAAATGAAATCACTCTCTGATGGAATAAACATATTTTGAAACCACGCAGTAGATTAGGTTTCGTACCGGCTCAACACAACGCTCACCCGCCTCTGAGACATCGCTCTCCGCGCAATTGCGCTGTGTTCTCTGCTCCCATGCATAATGTATGCCAGACAATTGCCGTTACATTCAGAAGAACATGCAAATATGGCATACTTCTTACGGAGAGCAGCATTGAATCTGACGCCAGTCACTTTCGCTTCTTCTCCCAGTTCAGAACAAACTAATACTTATTTCATTTGGTGACCGACATTTGAATGCCTATTAAAATGTTTTCAACCGACAGCAGGGAAACCGAGTGAAGGCCTCATTTTCACCGGGGCGCTCGGATAGGATATTTTACATTTCTGCTTTTGTATGGATAAAAACAGAGACTCCCAGAGGTAAAACTGTATCATCGGAAAGGGAAATAGCGAGATGCATTTTATTTGATGAATTGTAATTTGTAATAATAGTCATGCATGACAAGTAAATTATGCTATTTGTACATTCGTCTTGATGAATTGGAAATTATTCTAATAGCATTTATCATTATTCAGGCTGTTTACTTTATATGCAGATTCAGTAGCCGGGAAGGGTTATTAATGGATAGATTAGTAAAAATGAAATACGGCAATTGGTGACTAATTAGATGGAGCTGACAAGTGGACTAATACCAAGGGGTTTTTATGTGTATGGGTTTAGGGGTCAACAAGTCAGCCTCAATGAGAATTGCAATATTTCCTTTCTTTGCATGTTTCCATAATTCAGCAGATCTGTGTTCTCCGCGAGGTCTGCCTGATAACAAGACAATTCATCACAATAAGAATGGAGGGCGTACGGAAGTGTTAATTAGTATAATGGCCGCAGATAAACAATGGGTTTCATAAAACCCTCTCTGTCTACTAAAATCTGATGCATAGTTCTAATCAGCTTAGTGAGTGGATGTGCTGTGCCCTCTCATTGTGTCTGTTATTCTATAAAGCAGGCGTTGTTAATCCTTTAGGGCTCTGGCACACGGGGAGATTAGTCGCCCGCGGCAAAACTCCCTGTTCACGGGAGACTAATCTCCCCGAGTTGCCTTCCCCTGCCATCCCACGGGCGAACATGTAAGTCGCCAGCGGGATGGCAGACGCGGCGGTGCGATTTCGCGCAAATCGCCGAAAAAGACCCGTGAACAGGGAGTTTTGCCGCGGGCGACTAATCTCCCCATGTGTCAGAGCCCTTAGGCTTAAACCACAGAGGGCTGATTCTAGGCCTGTGGATAAACGCAGATAAATCTTGAGTTTGCTTGCACCGGGGCTGATGCAGTAGCTCTAGGTGCAGGGGCTGATTCTTAGGGATGTAGCGAACCTCAAAAAAAAAGTTCGTGAACGCGTTCACGAACTTACGCCAAAAAGTGCGAATATTCGCAAACTTTGCGAACCCCCTAGACTTCAATGGGAAGGCAAACTTTAAAACCTAGAAAAGCCATTTCTGGCCAGAAAACTGATTTTAAAGTTGTTTAAAGGGTGCCACGACCTGGACAGTGGCATGCAGGAGGGGGATCAAGGGCAAAAATTTCTCTGAAAAATACTTTGTTGACACAGCGTTGCGTAAAACCGCGAAGGCAGCTGGCAGAAATACGCAGCGTTTTTTGCTATTTCGCACTATTAGCACCATGGAAACGGGATTTGCTGAAAAACGCCATGTGTGGCTTGTGCGGCGTTTTTAGGCCGAGAAAAAATGCAGCGGAAAAACGCCACGCAAACCCAAATTGCAAACATAAAGTACCCCCTGTTGTAAAATATGAGGATATTAGAAGTTATTCATTGAAAGATATCAAAAAGCAATCTCATGCATGTACTTCACCACTTAGACCCTGAAAATACAACAACCAGATAAGCAACAACTTTGCACTGCTACACAAAACAACATTTACTGGTTACAAACAGCTACAAAAAGTTAAATCAAGAAAAGTGCCAAATTATACCAAATGACCAAGTGTCACAGGGCCTCCATATTCCACCCTCCTAACGCGTTTCTCCTTTGATAAAGTGCCCAATAGCGCAACATGCGTAAGAGGGTGGAGTATGGGGGTCATGTGAACTTGGCCATGGAACTACTCAGTGACTTATAATATACTTACAATATGTACTTTACTCACTATATAATATACAAGAGACATGACTATCTTGCAAATTATATCCTTATAAATGATGCTTAGTGATGTCATCAGTTATAATCAGGTCTTAATGATGTCATGAGTCTCATGACTCACTGGAGTCTTATAATAAATAATGTACTCCCACATATAAAATATTACTTGGCCTTTGGCCTCGTACTATTATATGGTCATGGAACTTCTCTGTGACTTATAATATCCTTATAGGGGGTACATTGTATATATATTTTACAGGCTATCCATGGCTTTATATCATAGCAGTGTGCTGTATGGAATATTGATCTAGAAGCATTCTAGACAGCTTTGGGATCACCACTGCTGTTGCCATAGTTAATTTACGAGAAGGAAGATATATATTAGAGAGCATAGAAGCGATAGCTCAGAGAACTGAATTGGTTTCTACATCCAGGAGACTATGCCTACATAATTTGTTCTGTGAACTCCATCCATCACATCGGAGAGGCGCGGGGGTCAAGGCTATAAGCCAGGTTAGAAGGTGGCCAAAGTAACTCTGCTTATTACTGTATATTGAATTTAGTTCCAAAACTGGTTATTTATTTTTTTCAATTATCATATGTTGTTACTTAGAATGAATTTCATGCTTGTATAGAAATAATCATTATAACCATCCTAACTCTAAAGCTGGCCATACACGCACCGATAATATCGTACGAAACCTCGTTTCGTACGATATTCGGTGCGTGTATGGCATGTCGGCGAGTCGACCGATATCGCAGGAAGCTGCTGATATCGGTCGACTCGCCGATCGGGTGGGTTAAAAGATTTTGATCGGGCGCCATAGAAGGCGCCTGACCAAAATCTGCCTTCAGCGCTGAATCGGCAGAAGGAGGTAGAAATCCTATTGTTTCTACCTCCTTATCTGCTGTTTCAGCCCTGAACAGTGTGTGGCGGATCTGACGATGTTTCGTGCGACCATCGGTCACACATCGTCAGTAGGGATGTAGCGAACCTCAAAAAAAAGTTTGCAAACGCGTTCGCGAACTTACGCCAAAAAGTGTGAATATTCGCGAACTTTGCGAACCCCATAGACTTTAATGGGAAGGCAAACTTTAAAACCTAGAAAAGCCATTTCTGGCCAGAAAACTGATTTTAAAGTTGTTTAAATGGTACCACGACCTGGACAGTGGCATGCCGGAGGGGGATCAAGGGCAAAAACTTCTCTGAAAAATACTTTGTTGACACAGCGTTGCGTAAAATCGCAAAGGCAGCTGGCAGACCTAGCGGAAATACGCAGCGTTTTTTGCTATTTCGCACTATTAGCACCATGGAAACTGGATTTGCTGAAAAACGCCATGTGTGGCTTGTGCGGCGTTTTTAGGCAGAGAAAAAATGCAGCGGAAAAACACCACGCAAACCCAAATTGCGAACGTACGCGAAAAGTTTGCGAACTTGCAAACACCCGATGTTCGCACGAATTAGCTCGCCGGCGAACAGTTCGCTACATCTCTAATCGTCAGATCGCCACGTGTGTGGCCACCTTAAGACTGGGGCAAGTGATAAATAAATGTCACCATACCAAAGGCAAATATCCTTTGTACACCAAACTCTGGACCCATAAACTTTGTTAAAATAGAAAGTAAACCAAATAATAAATTAATTTGTTGCCTTTTATAAAACAGGGTTACTTGTTTTATATGTCTGTATCTCTATTTGTACAGCACTCCCGTAGCCTTTCGCGACAAAATTAATAGCCTAATGTAAATATAAAACACAAATAATGGAATAAACAGCAGATAATACTCACGTGGGGGAGGGGGGAGCAGAAGAGGTGTCTGTCCTCAAGAGCTTACACTTTAGAGTCGATACTAAATTGCAGAATGCAAGACCTATTATGGAGGTATCTTTTACCCATATTGGGAAGCAGGGGATAAATATATATTTGTGATAAAGGGCGGGTAAGTAGAGCTACTGCCCACATAGAAACCCAGTCAGAGCATCTTATTTAAGCCTTGCCCAATATTCCCCATCAAGGTAAGGGAAGACTTCAGCCAAAACAAGCAATATGACAGCACCCACTTATCTATAATACAAATATGATGACATGTGCTATAGGAATACAAACTTAGACCTGTGAAATGTTTTCTCTTTTGCAATCAAGGTAAACAGCGGTTGTAGAATATTTTCAGTTTAAGCTCCACTTTGGAGGTCCAACCTTTTGTCAGGTCCTCCTTAGTTTCAAATAAATAGCATGGATATAGAAAAAAAAGGGTATATATATCAGTTATTTATTGAGGGTTCCAAGAAAATCTAGGGCAGCAAATTCAGTTCACCCTACCTAACTTTCAAAATAGGGCAGCAAAGATTACCCTGAATAACCTTCAAAATGGCTTCCAGGTGTATCTAGAAGGGTGTGTATGCATTGTCTAACTGGCCTTCCAGTTCTAAACTGCCAGCCCTTTAGTTGGGGAATCACTGTTGGAGAACAATAGTGTTTACATTAAAAAAAAAAATATTATACTGGACTTCATTTATTTGAACTGGGCTTATCATTGTGTCCTTGAGGTGCAGAAAAAGTTCATCTAGGGTTGGCTATGAGCTCTCCTGCTTGTCCTGCAGTTCTGCACATCCCAATACAGAAAAACAAGTTATATTACTGTATATACTCGAGTATAAGCCTAGTTTTTCAGCACCCAAAATATGCTGAAAAAAGTCACCCTCGGCACCCTCAAGTCGGGTGCCATGGGTCCCTCCAGACTAGCACCCTCTGTCCTTTGTGTGCAAATTAGGCCACATGCAACCAGACCCTCCAGTGCCCTGGCCTAGGCTCCCACTAGCAATACTTATTTCCCCTTACATCGCCTCCGGGACTGGGTCTGCTGCCAGTTTGCCAATGTGCAATGAGCGTGGGGTAGTACTCATATTGTTTTTGTTGACCCTCTTCTCCGCTTACAGAGCTAGTTTACTGTTTTTCTTTGAAATAAATATTGAATAACATATACCCCACTGATGCCTCAATTTATGTAATTTTATTGGTATTTATTTTGATTATTAAAACTTAGCAGTAGCTGCTGCATTTCCCACCCTAGGCTTATACTCGAGTCAATAAGTTTTCCAGTTTTCTTTGGTAAAATTAGGTACCTCGGCTTATATTCGGATCGGCTTATTCTCGAGTATATGGTACTTTGTTCACAGGTGCAAATTTTCTTGAAAAACTGCAAATGAATTGTTTGAACGCAAAAAATCTAATGAAAGCAATGAAAAACAAACTTAAGCATCATTGTGATGCTATTGTTTCCAGTGATGCGCTGAGCATATTTATCAGCAGTTGTTGTTTATTACATTAGCTTTATGGGTATTGTCAAACAGATTTGAAAGTTCAGCCTTGGGTTTCTCAGTAAACAGACACTGCGAGTGGGAACGACATTTGCATGATGAACGCTCTCTATGGCTTTATTTCCATTTGTTTTTATTTACTATAAAACATAAATACATGGTTATGGTGCCTATAATAGCATGCCTCCTAATGTAGCTTGTGGAAAAGATGGCTGCTTTATTTTATAGGTGTCACCCCTATTGCACCCTCTTAAGTTATGTTTTATATTGATGCTCGCTGCTGTCCCCTCCCTTCTGCTCTACTTTTTGCGCTAGAAAGTCCTAATTCAAGAAGGGACATGAGCAACAAAGAGGAAGATATAGGAAGAAATGTGATGTCCTATCTGTCCTTGCGTAGAAACCCAGTATAATATGGGTAGCCAATTGCAACCCTGTCGTCATACAGGGAAGGATGAATTGCAGTTTCCTATTAGGTACACCAGCCAACCAAAGGTTACCGCATTGAACATACATGGAGCAACATACAACAGTCATCAATACTCTCAAGTGAGCATTTTGGTGGTGAGGTCCATTAGTCAATGCTTTGTGTGCATCAGACAGGGCACTTTATATACAATAGTATTAGGTGGGCAGGGGCATTTTGTCCACTGTAGTGATGAGCAATTTTTTTGCCAGGCATGGATTCACAGCGACTTTCTGCATTTCGCCATTGGCGAATTGTTTTGTGAATCTTCTCGTGAAAATTTGCCGCAGAAACATTTGTCGCACGGGGGCGACAAAAAAAAAAAAAGACTTGGGTGACAAAAATAGACGTGGGCGACAAAAAAGACTCGGGTGACAAAAAAAAATGCGCGACAAATGCATTTCGCAAATTTTTCTCCGTTTCACAAATTTTCTTGCCGTTTTACGAGTTTTATGGCAAAGCGAAACGGGACAGATTCGCTCATCACTAGTCAGGTGCTGTTCTATGCTGCAGGGCAGCAGTGTTTAAAATACCCCATATGCCATTACCTCAAGGGGGAGAAATTTTAGGCTGATTTGAGCACCATGTCTTGGTTATAATCTATATGTAATCTATCTATAGCCTATACCAAATATGGCACCTGCAATGAAGAAGAGCAGAGGCTTTTTTTCAGTGTTCAGCAATATAGAAATGATGTTATTCTGAAGCTTTGATATATTTATTTGTGTTTCCAGGAATGCGACTCAAGCTGTATAAAATACTTACATTTAATGCATGTTATATAATAATGCTTTCAGAATGAAGGTCAGAAAGCTAGAAAAAAAAAGGAACAAAAAAAGAGCTGTTCTTTTCCTCTGAGCACACGTATCCACTAAATCACAAAACAGCATTTATCTAGCACCAAGGGATAATTAAAGGGGAGTTCATAATTTGTATAAAATAATTTACCTGTCACTTATTGTTAAACAATGTAGTGCAGTCTTCTACTTCTGAGCATTTTTCATGAAACTGTGTTTCCCTGGTCACTATGGCAGCCTTCACACTAAGAGTATTCCCCTCCCCCTCCAATTGGTAGGACAGGTTTCCAAACCCCCCAATCAGACTCAATTACCCTGTATATACCTTCTCCCTACCCCTTTGCTCTTGTCTTTTTTTCCTGTCCTCGCATTGGTAGGATGGGGCAGTTCTTTTTGGGGTTTTTTGTAATCCCTAAAATTTTTTCTTTTATGGCTCACCAAAGTCCCAGATGGGACTTATAACTTAGGAAGTTAAGCCTCTCTTCCTAAAAGGGCTGGTTTAGGAGTCTCCTCGTAGAGGAGTCAAGCCAGTCAATTACCCCGTTTTTAGGCAGCCCGGGGTAGATACTTGGGCATTGAGCCACTCAATGCAAAAACAAAATTGTACCTGAGTGTTACACCAGGTCGGGGCGGCACATTCTAGGTCTTCCTCCTCTCCTTCTCTTCTCTGCCGAGTGTGAGCGTGTGTGTGTGTTCTATGCGCGCCGCCATTTTGTTGGTGGGCACAGCACTGACACGCTGCTATACAAAACCTGCATGCGCGCCGCCATTTTGTTGGTGGGCGCGAGCGGCGCTATTGGCTGTTTCAGGGCAGTCGCGATGACGCGCTTCCGGTGCGCTTATACACGGGCGCAGGGGGAGCAGGACGCGCCGTTTGCAGCACGTGTTTGCAGTGGTGGCGTGCGTTTCACAGGTAGGGGGGGAATGTTTATGGAGGGCAATGCCTATGAGGGAGAATGCCTAGGGGGGAAATGCCTTTTCCAATGGGTGGTATCTATATGAGAAAGTTATGCTGTGTCTGTGTGTGTGCTGCTAAAGCATCTTTTGTTTTTGGAGCTCGTTTGAGTTTCAAATAGGAACACTTTTTCTCTTATTAGATTGCTCCAATGGAGTCACAAGTGCCAAGTAGCCCAGAAAATGCTGCCCATGAAGTTAGGAGGTGAGCCATTGTAAGGGTAAGTTGGTTTGTCAACAAAAAGAGTGCAGTGTTCTAAAAAGGTTATTTATTTTACAGTGTGTCTTCACCAAGGAAGAGGTCTAGCAAAGAGAAAAACAAGACATGTATAGCATGTGAGAATCCAGCTCAAAAGCATTCTAAACTATGTGACAGATGTGCAAGAAGACTGGCAGGGGATGCAGCGGCAGATACAGCAGACATTATGAAGTGGATAAGGGACGCAGTCACAGAAGGAGTAAAAGCGGCTACTAAGAGAGCCAGAACAGAGGTGGATACAGAGCCAGGTAACAGTAACTGGGATATACCAAGTCCATCGGTTCGAGCTGAAGGTTCTGACGTGTCAGAGGAAGAGGATCTGAGAGAAGAAGATGCAGCGACTTATTTTGATTTGTCTCTGGTAGAGCCTTTGGTAAAGGCAGTTAGAATGCAATTGAAATTGCCAGAGAAGACGGAGGCTCAAACTTCAGCATTTAACCCATTCAAGTCCCTAAAACGGAATAGAGTGACTTTTCCGGTGCATGAGGTGATAAAAGAAATCATTGCAAAAGAGTGGGAAAAGACAGATGGAAAATACCCGATACCTTCCAGGGTACTTAAACTATATCCTTTCCCTGCAGAGGAGGAGCAAGTGCTGGATAGACCCCCAAAGGTGGATGCAGCGGTGGCACGTTTGTCAAGAAAGACAGCTCTACCGGTAGAGGATGTGGTCTCATTTATCAATCCAATGGATAGGAAAGTGGAGGCCTCACTTAAGAAATCATATTCAGCACTTGGAGCCACGGTGAAACCAGCATTAGCATTAACATCAGTGTCTAGGGCACTTCAGTGTTGGGTCCAAAATATAGAGTCGGCGTTGAAAGAAGGTGTGGACAGAGAAAGCATAGTGGATGCTTTATCAGAAGTTAAGTTGGCATCTGATTTCATGGCAGAAGCTTCAGTGGACCTAGTCAGGTCTTCCTCCAGAGCCATGGCACTATCGGTGGCAGCACGCAGAGCCCTGTGGTTACGTTCATGGAATGCGGATAAGGCCTCTAAAATGAGTCTTTGCAACCTGCCATTTGAAGGGGCAATGTTATTTGGCCCAAAATTAGACGACATCATTAAGCGAGTCACAGGGGGGAAAAGTGTTTTTCTGCCACAGGAACGTTCTTCTGTGAGAAATACTGAGTCAAATACAGGAAAATCATCTTTTCAAGACAAAAGATTTCCTAGAGAAAGAAGACAGTTTCGAGATACCAGACAGACTGGAAGAAATAGTCAGTGGAAATCAGGGCAGAATTCACTCTTCAAAACTCAAAAAAGTGGAGTGGCGGCTAGACAATCCAAAAGACCTTTCTGAAGCCAAGGCAGTCCAGTCCTCCTTAATACCCAGAAGATTAGAAAGATTTGTGAGGGTCTGGGCAAGGTCAATAAAAGACCAATGGGTGTTGCAAACATTGGAAAGAGGTTATTATCTGGATTTCGAAGAAGTTCCAGAACACAATTTGTTTCAGGTATCAGAGATTCCATATCACAAACAGAAGAAGAAGATTCTGCTGGATTATATTCAACAGTTGGTCAAAGATGGAGCGATTGTACAAGTACCAGAACAATTCGAGAGAAGAGGTGTGTATTCAAAACTGTTTTTGCTAAGGAAAAAGACAGGGGATTTTCGGCCAGTGTTGGACTTAAGGCCAATAAACTCATATTTAAGAGTGGAAAGCTTCAAGATGGAGTCAATTCAGTCAATCATTCCACAGATAGACCAGGAGGATTGGATGTTGTCCCTGGACTTGAAAGACGCATACTTTCATATTCCAGTTGCGGAGACTCATCAAAAATTCCTACGGTTTGCGATGGGGGAGTTGGCACATTTCCAATTCACATGTCTACCGTTTGGTTTAGCCACTTCTCCAAGGGTGTTTACAAAGGTCCTGCAGGTCTTAATAGCAGAAATCAGGCGGTTTGGAATACAGATTTACCATTATCTGGACGACATTCTTTTGAAAGCAAAAGACCCGCAGTTGTTGGCAGGGCACAGGGATTTCGTCATAGAATTCCTTCAATCTCATGGTTGGGAGATAAATATGCAGAAAAGTCAACTTCTTCCAACACAAGATTTGATATATTTGGGAGCCAGATTCCTAACGAAAGAAGCAGTGGTAAAATTACCAGAATTGAAAAAAGAAAAGATAAAGAAGTTGTTGAATGGATTAATGAAAAGATCCAAAACAACGGCCAGAGAAGTGAGCAGTGTGTTGGGTCTGTTGAATTCCACAATTCCCATGCTAAAATGGGCCAGATGGCACGTCAGACCACTGCAACAGTGTTTTCTCAAACAATGGAAGAAAACGGATCCGAATTGGGATCAGAACATAGTAATTTCTCATCAAGTGAGGAAAGAGATGAAGTGGTGGTTAGTGGATCAGAATCTAACCAGAGGAAAGTCGTTAAAGCAGGTAAAGTGGATATCCCTGACAACAGATTCCAGTCCTCATGGTTGGGGGGCCCACATAGATCAGACATATCTACAAGGCACTTGGGAGGCAGAGGAAAGTTTTCTACCAGCCAACGTTTTGGAGCTCAGAGCAGTAAAGAATGCAATAGAAGGGTTGCAGTACAAAGTCTCGGGCACAGCTCTGCGAATCAAATCAGACAATGTGGCAACAGTGATATATATAAAAAAGCAAGGAGGTACTCGAAGCGTAAAATTGTTAGCAGAACTTCAACCCATCATGAAGTGGGCAGAACAACATCTTCTGGATCTGACAGCTGTTCATATTCCAGGGAAAGACAATCAGTTGGCGGATTTCCTGAGCCGCAAATTAGTCTGCAAACACGAGTGGGAGCTGAATCAGGAAGTATTTCGGCAGATAGCCAAGACATGGGGGCAGCCAAAGAAGGATCTAATGGCAGTTTGGGGGAATCAGAAAGTAGAGAGGTTCTACTCCCGTTTTCAGTGTCCCCAAGCGGAAGCATGGGATGCTTTGAGTCAGGATTGGAGTCGGCATCTGTTGTACATATTTCCTCCATTTCCTCTCATTCAGAAAGTTCTGAGAAAGATCAAGGAAGAGAAAGCCAATGTGATAGCAGTAATTCCAGATTGGCCCAGACAAATATGGTACCCATTGTTGAAACTGTTGGTTGTGGACAAACCAATAACACTTCCAGTGAGGTCAGATCTCTTGACTCAGGGGGTACTCAAACATCCTTGCCCTCAGAAATTACATCTAAAGGCCTGGAGATTGAAAGGAACAGGCTAACACAAGAAGGGTTTTCGGCTTCAGTGGTGAACACTATGTTGGCATCCAGGAAGCCCACTACTAATAAAACTTATGAAAGGGTCTGGAAAACCTTTACAGCTTGGTTACTTAAAAAAGGAGTTACTCCTGATCAAGTAACAATATGTCAAGTACTTGATTTCCTGCAAGATGGTTTGGACAGTAATTTGAGTGTGAGAACTTTGAAGTTGCAAACCTCAGCCATTTCTGCCATAACAGAAGTACAGTGGGCAAAAAACCCCAGAGTGGCAAAGTTTTTGGCAGGAGCATTGCACATAAGACCGCCAACTAGGTCTTTGTCAGCTACATGGAGTCTACCTCTAGTGTTGGAGAGGTTAACCTTGAGTCCATTTGAGCCATTGCAGACAATTCCGGACATGCTATTAACACTTAAGACAGTGTTTCTGGTGGCAGTCACATCTTCGCGCAGAGTGAGTGACTTGCAGGCTCTGTCATCAAAACAGCCCTTCACAATATTGCAGGCTGATAAAGTCCGGTTACACACGGTACCGGGGTTTTTACCCAAAGTAGTTACGGAGCAGCATATGAATTCAGAGATTGTTTTGCCTGCTTTCTTCCCTAATCCAGAAACGGATCAAGAGAGACAATGGCACAATTTAGACATGGTCAGATGTCTATCAGAGTATTTGAACAGAACAGAAGTCTGGAGAAAGTCAGACAAGCTGTTTGTAATTCCGGTCGGCAATAAAAAAGGCCTGGAAGCATCTACCTCTACGATAAGCAGATGGATTGTTGAGTGCATCAGACGAGCCTACCAAGAGAGTGGAACGTGTTTTCCAAAAGGTATTAAGGCACACTCCACTAGGGCAATTAGTGCTTCATGGGCATTTCAGGCAAAGGTCCCAATAGGAGAAGTTTGTAAAGCAGCATCTTGGAGTTCTGCAAATACATTCTTAAAGCACTACCATCTGGATGTTCAATCCACTAATGTATCAGATGTGGGCTTAAAAGTTTTGGGATCCGTATGTGGTCCAAAATAAATTTTTGTTAAGCATCAATATGTGTTGGTTGACAAATGTATATATATACCCACCCTGTCAGATTACTCTAGTATAACTCTTAGTGTGAAGGCTGCCATAGTGACCAGGGAAAAGAGAAAATTTAACTTCATACTTACCGAAATTTTCTTTTCCTGGTTACTATGGGCAGCATTCACACTAACCCAGCCCAGTTAAATGCTCGGACAAAAGACAAGAGCAAAGGGGTAGGGAGAAGGTATATACAGGGTAATTGAGTCTGATTGGGGGGTTTGGAAACCTGTCCTACCAATTGGAGGGGGAGGGGAATACTCTTAGTGTGAATGCTGCCCATAGTAACCAGGAAAAGAAAATTTCGGTAAGTATGAAGTTAAATTTTCTCTTTTTTCATTGCTGTACATAGAAATGAAATTCCGTTGTTCTCATTCCCACTTTGCTAAATTGCCCACTTCAGAGCTTGATTCACTGGTTGCAATGCCAGATTCATCGGCAGGCTTAAAAAGTTCAAAAAGCTACAATCTGCGCGCTGTATTTGGATAAAATCTGAATGTTGGAAAAGCTGTAATCTGCACATTATGTTTGGATAAAATCTGCAGGTTCTTGCCAATATTCATGTGTTTGCTGTAAGTAAATCCTCAAATGGGAACAATTTTTGTGTCTGTTTGCCTCCATACACAGAGCTGCGGCACACAGTATTTCAAGTCTAACTTAGAGAAATTTAATTTAACAATGGAGGGGCAAGGTGCAAAGAATAGCCACAAGTCACTATGAACTAAGTTGATGCAGGTCCTTGAGCTCCAGAATGGAGTCATGGCAATGTCATGGCTGAAAGTGCTGGACTACAGGTATGGGATCCCTTATCCGGAAACCCATTATCCAGAAAGCTCCGAATTACGGAAAGTCTGTCTCCCATAGACTCCATTTTAATCAAATAATTCAGAATTTTAAAACTGATTTCCTTTTTCTCTGTAGTAATAAAACAGTACCTTGTACTTGATCCCAACTAAGATATAATTAACTTATTGGATGCGAAATAATCCTATTGGGTTTAATTAATGGTTTATTGATTTTTTAGTAAACTTAAGGTATGGAGATCCAAATTACGGAAGGATCCCTTATCCGCAATCCCCTTGGTCCTGAGCATTCTGGATAAGGGGCAAATAAGCCTCAAATATAGGTCTAACTCATGCTGTGGCCTAGGTGTCTAACACTCTCATTCCAGTTCTCCATCTATTAAATACAGCAGCCTAAAAACTATCAAAAACCAACCCCACCAACTTCTCCAGGGTTCTCCAGCATCAGTACTTGCACTTGCACAATTCATCAGAGCTGACTGCATAGACCCAATGGTACTTGACGCATCTATATAGAAATATTAGGAGCGTGTTTGGATGCAAGTGCCTTTAATGAATGGTGCCAAAATGCCCAACATTACTTTATATTTCATATCATTGTTTTGCAGCAGCACAAGGATTATAAGCACAAATCAAATATCACTTAATTTAACAACCAACTGCAGCCTTTTATGAGGCTTTTGCCATGCAAGTTTCTGGTTGCTCAGCCTAGGTTGTAGCACAAGATCATCACAGTAGTATTAAGATCACTATATAAAGAAAGATCCACTTGTTTGGCACGGATATTAAATTATCACCCAATCTGGCCACTTAAATAGGGCTGATCCATTTATTACACCTCCAGGCTACTCATCGGAGCACATGGGGGGGACTGCAGACCCATCAAGAAAAGACTACATCATGGAGTTCTTAGTGCTTTTTTGATAGACCCTCAATCAGAAATCAATCAGGGAAGCTATCGCATTGCCTCCATGCATGGCCCAGTACTACATATTTGACCAAAATTGCATTACCCTGTTTAATTCTATTCTCCAATTTAATTATACAAACTGTATATCAGGGAAGGTTTGGGCAGACAAGAGGTTTAGCATGTAAGCTTAGGGTGAATACTGCTATCCAACAATTGTCATCAACTCGAGTACAACAACATGTCATGGTGTTCTCTATGCCCAGTCCCATTTGTCTGCTGCTAAAATGATTTTACCCTCTTGCTTGCAATGTACCTGCACATCTTGTTTCTAAAGCCAAGCTAATGGCACTTTTAAAAAGAACCACCACATTTTATCTGCTTGTTATGGACTGTCTGCTTGTGAAAGCCCCTAATCTGCTTAGCTGCCTCTTAACTTATCTTGGTTACAGCAGGCTACCTGCATTAGGCTCTTCAGAGCAGCCGTACCTTTAATAAGTGTAATTTAGCAATGGAGATAGAAGATGCCTGTCATGTTAAAGTATATTGCTTCTTGCACGCAGAGCACTTCTCTCAATTTGCAAACTCGCGTGTCCCTCATTTGCAGCAGATTACGACCTACTTAGATATGAATGGCAGACATTGATGAACAGATGAATATAAATTAACAAATCCATGATTATTATTCTCTGTGTTCCTGTAAGACATTTGTACAACCATTCACATTGAAACTGAGCAACTCAGCTCCTATTTAAAGCCAATATAACTGTCTTCTGTGTGTTTTCTCTATGTATTCGTCTAATGGAAACCCCGAGAGGCCAATGTCTAATTATATTTCTGGATCTGTCTTTTTCTTGATTCTATAAATCTGTCCCGTATGAATGTCCTGCTTTGATTTTCTTGTTGTCCCTTCCTTGTAATTACCTTCCTTTCCTGTAACAACAGAGGGGCTTGGGGTTATGGCCACACAGTTGAAGACAGGTGGATTATTTACCTAAATGGGGCAAGGTGAAAGGGGAAATATGGGCACAAAGTTTTTTTTATACCTCGTACCGTTCCCAGTGCATATTTATTGCTTGCATGTCACTTTATATGAAGCACTGCATACAGAAGGAGTGGGTGCTAGGTGACACAGGGGGTTTATATTCATAATGTGTAGGCTGGCAGGCACTGGGGGATCCAAGGTCTACTTGTGCCTTTAAATAAATGGAGATGCCCCACCAGAAAGCCTTAGATGACACACTCATTTTTCCTCTTTTCCTTACTCATCCTATTCTCCTAGTCTCTTTTCTTTACATAGTTTACATAATTTTACCATCTGCCCTTTGTTCCCATACATAAATAGGGAATGGCCATGGATAAGGCCAAATGATTAGGAGCAGGAGGGCTCAACAACACCTTGGCCCGCCGGGAGTTTTCCTAGTATCCTCATGGGCCAGTCTGACACTTGCAACACATAAGGAATGTTCTTCTGTAGATGGAGAAGACATTTGCATTTACACATACATTCTTTCTTTGTCCTCTGACACCTTCATGTAAACGTCACTTGTCAAATATCTTCATGTTAAGCCTTCCTTCCCCAACAGTCAAGGTCACTGAGGCCTCTTCCACTTGTATTAGTTGCCTAAATATTTGGCAAATAGTATTTAGTATTTAGGCTTAGTATTATGAATTGATTACTGGGTAACTAACCTATGGACTCTACTTCTCTCCTCCATTTCTTTTCATATAAACTTATTCTGCTAATATCCTTAAAAACATAAATAATACATATGCATTTTTCAGTAAACAAGGAGATCCATTCAATAAATATTGCTTGAAAAAGTCACACAGACATTCTGCCATCTTTCATGTCTAATGGTGAGCAAACCAATATGCTACAGGGGGGCTGTTTATTGGGGATATCCTGTCACATATTTATGGCATACATGAACACAAACAGGTCTTTATCTTTAATTCCCAGCATCTACCTGACAGACCTACAAAGAGAACTATTTTATTATTTATTACTCCCAAATCTCAGCATAATTGACTTTCAAGCTAAACTATCAAGTGTACGTTGGAGAGCAAGATACCTTAACTGGCCTTTGGGTGAATATGCCCATGGCACGGCTTCACCCCCCCCTCCTCCCCAAAAGGCCAGCCCTACAATTTGAGAACCACTGACTAAATCCATAATGAAAACCATGACTGTTCCTACATGAAAAAAGTGACAATAAGAAGAAATGAAGACAAAAGTCAATTAATCATTCTAATTAAAGCTTACAGCCACTGCCTTTGTACTCCCTGCCATATTTTATTTGGCCGACACTCTATTCTAATTTCATGGTGTCACTTTGACTCCAGTTCAGAGACATCAGAGACCAAAACCAGACACTATTTGATGTTGAAGATTAAACAGATACTTGATTGCTGGAAAATATAGCTGCTGCCAGAATACACAGAGGTGATGTTCTAGTAGTAATACCAGTTTCTTTCTATAAAGTTTAAGTAAGACTTACATTAAATGCAGATTGTTTTTATCAAGGGAACAATTGTAAAATGTATAAATACACAAGTTCAGGAGTTTAAAAGAAGTCAATGTACTTGAGATTGAAGCTTTTAGGGTGGCCATTGACTCTATGTAGATCAGGCTTCCTTCTACTAAGGCAGAGGACAGTTGGGAGGCTTTGGAGCCCCTCTGGAAGGTGCCCTGCAGTGCCCCTCCGTCTAAATGAGGTCAAATAAATGAGTGTTATCAGAGGCGCGGCTGGGGATTGCTGTAGGCAACTCTTTCTGATCAAGCTAATTGCCCTCAACCTTCCCATGACAATATTAAGAACATCAATGGGGCTCGCCTTCCATCCCTGTCCCTTATCTAAGTGCCAGAGCTGACTATTGGTATTGATTTTATTAATTACATTAAACTAACCTAGTCACTTGGAAATAAATGCGTTCTTTAATCAAATTACCCAGCTACATTGCTTACGTGTATTAACTTAACCAAAGTTCTTGGTTCAACTCTAGAACAGGGAACCTGTTAAATAAAAGAAGCAGAAATAAAATCAGATAAGGAATGATTTTGGTGGTAGATTCAGCATTTCCTTGCACTTGTCGGGCTAGGAGGCATCCGCAGATGGTGGCTTGGGCTCTTTGCTAGAAGCTCTAAAACTAAAGAAGGCAGCTTCTTAAATGCCTGGCCATTAACTCCCATCAAACACTTCCCAGGTGCAGATGTTTGCAGAGCAGACGTGAGGCTTTCCTGATAATTGCTAATGCTTGCTTGCGGATTCTGCACGCCACTCGTCCTTCTCTGCCAATTATGCGAGCCCTGTTGCAGCAGAATCATGCCATGGTTTCTGAAAGCAAGGCTTAAAAAGCTTCTACAGCCTATTTATGCTTGCAATCATAACACACACCGCAAGTACACAATAAACATGTGTTGGGGGGGGGAAAGATGACGGAATGGAGTAGATATCATGTCTCTTCCTTTCGCCCGGACATTTTTATTCGCTGCATTACACAGCTGGCAAGGAACCGAGCAGACTGGAATACAGATGATTACTATGAGCAGATGCCTTATCCAGCACAGACTCCACTCCAGGGGGCTAACCGTAATGGTTCTTGCTATGATCATAAGGAGAATGTATGGCTTGCTGTATAGGGCCAGAATGCTAACTCAGCTTATTGTGGGGAAGGCGCATTATAAAACCTGTCAGGAGACTTAATGGCTTTAATATGTTCTAAGAGAAAAATGAAGGATATTATAAAAGCACACAGCCAACTCTAATATCTATTACCGTACCAATGCGATAATATAAATGTCATTAAAATAAGATTATAGCTGTATAAATGTGTTATACCTGTTTGGATAGGGTTGTTGGGTCCCAGTGGTGGTTGTATTTGTAGTAGTTGTAATACATCTTAACTGCCATAAGGTGGAGCAGTGTAGATTCTGATTGGGGTTTGAATCCTTAAAAGGGAACTCCACCCAATCACAACTTCAGTAAACATCATTTCAAACAACTTTGCAATATACATCAATTCAAAAATATATGCATCCCTTTCATGATTTTTACTGTAATAATATGGTTTGGAACAGTTCCATAAGCCCCGCCCCCTGTTCCCCTGCTGATCTGGCTGACTACTTTGAGACTCACATAAAATGTAACTGTAGTCAACTTCCCTCAGCCTGCCTTCAGCCTGCATCCTCCCAATCCCACAATTCCCTGCACATGTAATGTCAATGAGGAAAGGAACATTATGGTGAAATGCATTGTGGGTTATGTAGTCAGGGTCAGATTGGGGGGTGCAGGGCCCACCGGGGCTGCCAGCCCAGAGGCTCCGCACCCCCAAGGTGCCCCCGTTGGCCATGTCCCTTGCTGGGGCCCCCACTGCACAACCTAACCCCCCCCGAGCAGGGACCCCCAACATCCACCCCGAGTACGTGTAATTGAAACGCATCAGAGGAGAGACACGGGTGGCTGGGGGAGCACCGACAGGGATCGGCTCTGGGCTGCTAGGTCCCATTAGGGTCAAAGCCCACCGGGTTTTTTCTCAGTATCCTGGTGGGCCAGTTCAACCCTGTATGTAGTTCCTGTTGTCTGTTAGCCGTGGAGAAGTTGTAACAATTTGAACCATCAGTATTTTAGTCCCTCCTCCCCTGCCAGGATTTCAAATGATGCAGAAAGAGAAGAGGTGTTTTGCAGCTGGATTTCAGCATATAAAATGGTATTTATTCCTACTTTTTGAAGGGACAGATTACAGTGATAGGTATATTAGGGGTTTCTGTGTTGTGTGGGGCTCTTTAACAATTTTTAGTTTGGAATCTGGAGTTCCCCTTTAAATATCAAGTGCAGATAATATACACAATGCTCCTGTTTGACTTCAGCAGAAACAAAGCCTTGAATGGCTTTCCCATCTGACTTTATTAACCTCATAATTGTAAAAATGGGAATTCAAATTCACCCCCTCACAGACATAATGTAAGAAGCTCACAGGATAATATTTATAGGCCCCCTGACTCATATTTCACTTCCCTTGGTTCCTCCAGTACACGGCCAATCACAGAGCTGCATATTATCCTGGGATTCAGCTTAAATCCATGCTATGGACATTCCCTATTAAATGCACCTTGCGCTGACATCAGCACTTCTTTTTTTTATATTTCAGGATCATTGAGCTGTGGCAAAATATTATTTACACAAATCTGGTGACTGGATATTGACTCTGGGTATAATAAGCCTGATGTGATGCACCATAGAACAACATGCAATATACTGTAAGGGGGTGGAATAGAGAACTGCCACAAGAAGAACAAATAAATAATGAAAAAAAAAAAATATATATATATAATTATGTGTTTAAATAAAAGCATTGTGAACGTCAAAACTACATAGGAAGTGCATAATGCAAACAGGAAGGCAGTGTATGCTTGGCTGGAACTGTTAAAAAGCATATAAGGGTAGGGCACTATACCCACCAATATAACATTCTCAATATATGTCAGATTGAGTGATTAATTGTGATTAACTATGAAAGGGGCCAATGTGTCCTAATTAATCACAATAAATCCACTGAGCTGCCATATTTAGAGCTGCGGCGAATGTTCTTGCTACATACCAAAACCAAATGGAAGGCTGGGAACATAGATGAAGCTGTCATTATTTAAAGTTAAAAAGATAGTACAGGTATGGAATCTGTTATCTGGAAACCTGTTATCCAGAAAGCTGCAAGTTACAGGCCATCTCCCATAGACAATCAAATAATTCAGTTTTTTCAAACTGATTTTCTTTTTCTCTATAATAATAAAGCAGTACCTGTACTTGATCCCAACTAAGATATAATTACCCCTTATTGGGGGCAGAACAGTCCTATTGAGTTTATTTAATGGTTAAATGATTCCCTTTTCTCTGTAATAATAAAACAGTACCTGTACTTGATCCCAACTAAGGTATAATTACCCCTTATTGGGGGCAGAACAGCCCTATTGGGTTTATTTAATGGTTAAATGATTCCCTTTTCTCTGTAATAATAAAACAGGACCTGTACTTGATCCCAACTAAGATATAATTACCCCTTACTGGGGCAGAACAGCCCTATTGGGTTTATTTAATGGTTAAATGATTCCCTTTTCTCTGTAATAATAAAACAGGACCTGTACTTGATCCCAACTAAGATATAATGAATCCTTATTGGAGGCAAAACAAGCCTATTGGGCTTATTTAATAAAGTATGGAGATCAACATTACAGAAAAATCCCTTATCCAGAAAGCCACAGGTCCCATCTATGTATCTTGCGTGCCCAATGCAAGTCTGACCCATCTGTAGTTTGGTAATGGAAAAGCAAGGCCCCCTCAACTGCCAGATACGTTTCCATATGGAATCATCTGTGGGCTACCGTCCTTAAGCTTCTGCCCTTGGGTACCTTTATAGAAAATACAGTCTTAACTATATGTATGTTCTACTGATTCATAGTACATTATTTAAAGTCAGAGTAAGTTTGGTTAAATAATATGTATGTATGTATAACTTTATTAATATAGGGCCACAAGGGTACGCAGTGCTGTGCAAGCTTACAATATACAGAATTACACACAGGGAGGACAAGTGTCATAATACATACAATAAATAAGTATAAATACATAGGGAGTAAGTGCCTTGTCGTATGAGACACAGTAGGAAGGAGGTTACAATCTAAGTGAATACGTACCTACAAACTAGAGTTCTCTGATAATTACACTATTGAAAGGGGCAGCTTTGTATTAGCTCATTATTTAAAAGAGGTGTAGGTTGTTATATACAAAAAAACAGGTGCAATTTGCCATGCATTTTCTCTCTGTGAATAGACATTCAGCAGTGGTGTATCCATGAGGGGTGGGCAGGGGGGTGGCACATATCCCCTCGCCCATCCCCTAATTTACTTGTTACTATACAAGTTAAGGAGCACTGGCAGACAAAGCCCTGTTTTTAGCTCCTGCCCTGTTGGATACTGAACCCTGCACCCAATCCCCTGCTAGGTGCAAGGTGCAGCCAGATCCTGGGCACAATTGTTTTGTAAATTAGCACTAAGGGGTGCAATTTTGCCCCTAACTGCATGCCGGGTAAATGTAAATGACCCTGTAGACTGTTATTTGCACAGTGTAGATAAACCAGTTAGACTTGGTTGGTTTAAGCTATTTATTTACTTGTCAAGCTACAACACGGCGCGTGTAATACACAGGCACCCAGGTGGCATTGCGGTACACTCTGTTCCATAGTGCGCTCTCTCCTTTACTCACTGCCATGTTCTCTCCTAATCTCCCCTTTAATTATTTCCATTAGTCTCTGCTAATGCACAATCTATTTCTTCTGCTGTCAGGACTGGGAAGGAGTCGCAGCCCACAGCCCTTGTAATAGCTCCAAGCTTTTCACAAAAATTGCAAAATAATATGGGTTTATATTGTTCTCAATAATGGAGGAGGAAGGAGAAAAATGGGACCGGGCTCCTGTACCTCTTTGACGCAGTGACTGCGAGTTCTTTCAGGTCCTTTCAGGCTGTCAGGTTGAGAGTTGTATTCAGGTCGGCTCAATGCTCAGGATTATACAGACACTTTGTGATAAACCTGACATATTATTTTCCCTGGTTAATGTCTTGTTTTACATGGTGCTAGAAATTAAATTAAGCAGTGAATACTGTTATTATCTGGGTATAATACTAGTTTGGATGTGATATGGTTAAAACAAAATTAGTTTTATATGAAAGCGCAATTTGTAATTTCTAAATAAAAATGTACCTTTTCCGATAATCTCTCCATGGCTGGACATTATGAAGGTTGGCTAAAGAATGTTGGGAGTAAAGAAGTTGTTTTGGGAGCGGTTTTATTTATGTATTCAATAATTTACTTAATAATTGGTTCAAAAGGTATACAGCCCCTTGAAGCTTTATAATGTATCAGCCAGTACGATTAATTCAGGGAGAGAATTCTACAACTTCACAGCTCTCACTGTAAAAAACCCTTTCCGAATATTAAGATAAATCTTCTGTTTTTCTAATCTCAGTGGATGCCTCATGTCTGCTGGAAAGACCTACTGGTAAATAAAGCATTATAGAGATTATTATATGCCCCCTTATATATTTATACATAGTTATCATGTCTCCCCATAAGCGCCTCTCCTCTAGTTTAAACAGTCGCAACTTGGCCAGTCTCTCTTCATAACTGAGATGTTCCCTTTACCCCTTACCAGCTTAATAGCTCTTCTCTAAAGATAAAAAAGATTAAACCTAAGGTGGGTGATATTGAGGGCCAAACGATCGAATTACAATGACGGAATAGGCCCTGTCAGAGCGATAACTGCATCATGGAGCTCAATCGGTCAGTGATCCCATGGGCGAATCAAATCTGCCCTATTAACATCTGGCCAATTTTAGGCCAGATATCGGTCCTGTAAGGGGGCTGTGAAGCTGAAAACATGTGTAATAAATCAGTTTAACCTGCAGTGTCCTGTCTCCCTACTGCTAAATTTAACTAATGATTATTACATGTTTGACGAAGCATGAGGGGAGTGAATTGAGGACTGCCTGGTCTAAAGTTTATATTTGGGTAGGCCTGTTGGGGGTGCCCATACACAGGCAGATAAGTGTCCGAAATGATCTGATGGACCCGAATCAGCAGCTGAAATCTGCCCATGTATGGCCACCTTAATTCAATAATATCCTCTGTAAGTACCGCAGAACATGGCATGTTCTAGATGGGGCCTTACCAGTACTTTTTAAAGGGGAAAGATTACCTCCTCCTCCTGTGAATCTATACCCCTTTTAATACAGGACAATATCTTAGAAGACTAAATAGATAGAAGAATAGATATAAAGAGGTTGAGTGAGGAGTGGAGAAAAAGTAGTTTGGAGAGTGTGTCCCTGGCATCCCAGTCCGACATTGTCTGTGGGTGGGGTCTGAATGGTCATTTAAGAAGATTTCCGTTTTTCGTTTAATAATCAAATGTTTCAACTACCCCATTTTTGTACGATTTTTCCCAAGAAACCATTCACTTGTATCCTGCCCAATGGTCATTGTTTCAAATAAAAGAACATTGAATGCAGCTGCTTTCTATGGTAATGTGGCAAGTTATTCTTTCTCTTTAGTTATGCTGGAGTTTGAGATGCGTGGAAACCATCGGAGGATGCCAAGAAGATGCTATTATACAAGACAAAGCAGAGACCAAGGCTGAACAAGCAGTAAGAACCTAGTTTGAGGTTTCCCTCCATCATTTTCTATGTTTATATTCTCAGAGAAAGCTGTGCAAATTTCTAGGCTGTCTGTTTTTCATCAATAACTTTGTTATGTCACAAGGAAACACGCAAGGAAATATGTCATTACAGTCTCACAAGTGTTTGAGGGCTGGGCCTTCAGTATTATGTAGGACAGTGAGGTTTTGCAGTGTTGCCTGAGAGTGAAACCTTGATGGGTGCACTGAATGCCTATAGCATGTACATTACGCTGCCAGACAGATGCCTGAAGGGAAATTGCATCTTAAGATGTAGGGAAATGCTTGTCAGTTGTGAGCAGCAGATGGCGCTGTGGTTTCAAATTCATTATATGAGCTAATTAAATCTGCTAATATCTGTAAAACTGGAAAGAAAATAATATATTGCAAATGTGCTCACAGGATCCCATTACTTTATATTTGGTGGGTAAATGATACCTTTAGGAATTTGTCAAGTCTTCTTAAAATGAAAGCGTTCCCTCTGCCAGGCATGCTGTTTTTATACATGTCTCTTTAATGGGCCCTCTACCCAAAAACTCATTCTTGGTTCTTGGTTTAAAGTTCATTGTGAATTTAATTGTAGTTGAAAACAGTATTTGTGTATCTCTTTCTGTTCTCTGGGCCTGACTCTTAGGGTGAAGACACACAGAGCTACTAGTAGCAGCTACTTGTCACAGCTTCTAAAATAGGCAATGCTGATCATTTACTGATAATTGTGTTTTAGCAGAGGCAATTCTCAGTCTATGAGTTCAGTAGCCATGACAATTCTCAGTCTGGAGTTCAGTAGCCGTGACAATTCTCAGTCTGGAGTTCAGTAGCCGTGACAATTCTCAGTCTGGAGTTCAGTAGCCGTGACAAGTAGCTGCTAATAATAAGTAGCTCCGTGTGTCTTCACCATTAATACAATGTAATAGGAGTCAAGTCTCCTACAGATCTGTTAATCAGTTGGCTTGCAACACTGTTTCAGAAGTCAGAGCCAGCAGTGTAAAGAATGTAAAATGATAGATAGATGCTGTTTATAGAAATGATTACATTTACAAATAACCTGCAAATGTGTAATGGATGTCTATTGAAAGGTAGGTTAGAATTACATCTTCTTTCATTATGGAAACAACTGTTTAAGTAAGTCTCAAATACATTCTTCCAGGCTACTTTCCCCTCTTTGTACACAGATACTTAGCTGGATGAAGGATACAAGCAGGCCATATTTAGGATATCTACCTTTTTAGTTTTGAGCCACTCCCCCTTGATAAGGTATAAGATTTGCTTAAAAATTGAAGCTTGAGTAAAAGTTCCTTTTCCACCAGTACAAAGATCCTAAACACATGGGCAGAAATAGGCATTTAATGTCTCAGATTCCTGATCCCAATCCATCTGAGAATCCATGGCACTATGTCAGATGGCTACAACCTGGGGCAAATCTGCAAAATCTTTTATGACTTTGTGAAAGTACAAAACCTGGCAAGTATTAAATAAATGGTACAGGTATGGGATCCATTATCCGGAAACCCGTTTTCCAGAATTACGGAAAGCCTTTCTCCCATAGACTCCATTTTAATCAAATAATTCAGATTGTTAAAATGGATTTCCTTTTTCTCTGTAATAACAAAACAGAACCTTGTACTTGATCCCAACTAAGATATAATTACCCCTTATTGGGGGCAGAACAGCCCTATTGGGTTTATTTAATGGTTAAATTATGCCCTTTTCTCTGTAATAATAAAACAGTACCTTGTACTTGATCCCAACTAAGATATAATTACCCCTTATTGGGGGCAGAACAGCCCTATTGGGTTTATTTAATGGTTAAATGATTCCCTTTTCTCTGTAATAATAAAACAGCACCTGTACTTGATCCCAACTAAGATATAATTACCCCTTATTGGGGGCAGAACAGCCCTATTGGGTTTATTTAATGGTTAAATGATTCCCTTTTCTCTGTAATAATAAAACAGTACCTGTACTTGATCCCAACTAAGATATAATTACCCCTTATTGGGGCAGAACAGCCCTATTGGGTTTATTTAATGGTTAAATGATTCCCTTTTCTCTGTAATAATAAAACAGCACCTGTACTTGATCCCAACTAAGATATAATAAATCCTTATTGGAGCCAAAACAGTCCTAATGGGTTTAATTAATGTTGTTTTGATTTTTTAGTAGACTTAAGGTATGGCGATCTAAATTACGAAAAGACCCCTTATCCAGAATACCCCTGGTCCCAATAATTCTGGATAATCTGTCCTATACTTGTACAGAGTATGGCAATAAACCCAGTGCTATGGCCCAGTTGCCCTGCTGTGATAAACTGCAGCAATGGAGATCTTGAACCATTCATACATGTTTGATACTCTACTACATGTATAGCCCCATTGCCCATTTCTTTAGCTATCATTCTGACACACACAGGGTTAATAAGAGAAGACAAACTGCTTTTTGGAAGAAATCATACTCAGAGGACCATTTAAAATTCCCTTAAATCAAAGCCTGTCAGTCACACTATTGTTGCAAGTCAGTTAGACAATTATACAAAGAAGAGGTGGGTGGTATCGTTCAGAAATGAGGTGCTTTGCATTATATGATAATTTTATCCTGTTGCCATGGATGAGGGAATGCTGTAGGTTAATGTCAATTATCCAAGTGAGCCTGCACGTTGCAAAGTCTCAAGCCTAATTGCTCTTGGAAAACGTATAATTAACGTCTGCTTCGTTTGCGACCCCCTATTAGCGCTTTCTTATTTGTGTTCTGTAGATGCTGTTTCAAGTAGTGGGTGGGGAGGGGGGGGAAAGGTGAAGCAACACATTGAATAAAAATTGTGTATCTACGCATCTGCCAAACATCAAGTTGTCGTCTCCTGTCGGAAGTGGCTGACTCAGTGCTGGCGAGGGAACATAACTCGGAGAAAAATAGACTTGTGCCAGCAGGTGAGAAGGGTACAGACTGTAGGAAAGTCACTTTTTAACACTTGGAAAAGGTTAGAGATATTCACAGTTGGGGGTGTTTAAATATAGTGTGTCCTACTGGTTAGAATAATAATGCACTTTGCTCAATATCACAAGCCTCACTCTATATAATAAGATATGCCAAAGTTAATAGAATGTGCCTTTAGCAGTCACTGGAATGGTGGAACCTCTGCTCTTTAATAACCAGAGCCTCCCAACTTGCCCTTTGTATTATTTGTTCCCATAAGCTCTGGTTTTGGCTCTGGTATATATTTTTGGAAGGCTTGATATTGTGTGTGTGCAGCTCTAGGTAATAAATGTGGTCAGTTAATGCATTTCTGCTGCTAAACATATGGTTCTGCCTTACTTTTCCCTTCATTGCATAGTATATAAAACAAACCCAAGGAAATTGTACTAGCCCAGTTCCTTGCTTCTCATGCTGGAGACTTACGCCATGTATCACTGATGCACTTCAGATGCTTTAAATATGCCCCCTCCTTCCTCTCCTTATTTTTTAGATCTAATATATTTATATACACGCAAAAGAAAATCTGCTTTCATGGAACTGTTTACATCATTCGTTCTCATTGCTCCCCTAGTGAGACGATGAGTCATTTACTGAACCACTGATTATATGGCCCATGTCACAGTATAAACAATAATGAATATTTATATGGACATCTTAGAAGTACTTGTGGTTGTGTGTGTGTATATATATATATATATATATATATATACACACACACAGAGATAGATAGATGATAGCAGGCTTGGACTGGGGGTGCAGCTGCCACCCCAGGGTCTCCGCACCTCCACAGGGGTCCCACTGACCCCATCCCCTGCACCCCCCACTGGGGCCCCCATCACCCGCTTGAAGTCGTCTCCTGAACTTGCCTAAGTGAAGCGCATCAGGTAGGAACACCAGAAGCTGGGGGAGCGCCGACAGGGATTGGGTCTGGGCCGCCGGGGCCCACCGGGTTTTTCCCCGGCGGCCCAGTCAAATCCTGTATGATAGATATATAGATTACTCTGTACAAGAACATCAGAGAGGATTATAGGCAGATAGGGAATGCTCTTTTTTGCTATAAAAATGATCAGTGCACCAGAGGCCCCCCCTTTAGATTAGAGGAACGAAACTTTCATTAGAAGCAGCGTAGGTGGTTTTTCATGGTGAGGGCAGTGAGGTTGGGGAATGCCCTTCCTAGTGATGTGGTAATGGCAGATTCTGTTAATGCCTATAAGAGGGGCTTGGTTAAGTTCTTGAACAAGCATAGTATCAAAGGCTAGATAGATACAGTTAGTTTGATCTGTATAAGTCGTACTGGCAAAGTTTCCAGAACCAGGCAGTGTGTGGTTCGCCCAAATTTTTACCCAGTTTCTTGGTTTTAAATGCTCAGGGCACTTTTAGCTGCCATGTGGTTTGCGCTCTATACAATCTCTTGCCCCTGGCACACCCCTGAGCAAAAACATCTTCTGTTGCTCCATGGAAAGGGATATACAGTATGGGCAAAAGCTACAATAATGAACTCAGCCCTGGCCTGCGGCTGCAGCACATTAACTACTTCCTATAGAGATTTATGAGGGTTTCATTATTGTGGCATATGGTTGTAGTGCATAGAGTACATTCTGCCATATCATCATAGCCACAAGTTACTGCACTGAAAGGTCTCTTCTTACCAACTATTAGGTCTTATAATCCACATTCCTTTCATGTCTTAATCATGAAATCCTGTTAGACCCTAAATGCCCTCCAGAAACCTTCACTCCAGATGAAGGTTTCTGTGTGAGCCCAAAACATCGACTAATGAACCTGTTTTCTTTTTGTATTTACATTTTTGTTTCACAATTCTTTAAATCCAAGGAGGGCTGTCCTTCTTCCAATTTACTTTTTGGTACTTGACTACTCGGGCAATAGGTGATATATTATATTTTTTCCCTTTTGCATATCATTAAATGATGACTATTGCCTACCTATCTGCCTTTATATTTGCCTGAGCTGCTCCCTGATTCTCTGTTGTGGCCCCTGGCCTTGACATTGATGCAATGGGGCACATCCAGTCCATGAGAAAAGCTTATCTTACTGTTTATCATATACTAACTCCATTGATGCCTGTTGGTAAATCTGGAATGGAATTAGGAGATAGCAAATATTCCCACCTCCACCAACCAGTATTCAGTATTTTCCCTATAATCTCTAACAAGAGATTGGCTATTGAGAATGAACTCATGCTGCAATGCATGAAAGAGTCATGATAATGAAAGTGTTATGGGAACATCCAGCCTTTGTTGGAACCATGCCCTGTAATTGCTTCCAGAGGCTTTTGTAGGATATTTGACCAGCACAATAGCAAATCAGCCTTTTATGTCTAATCACAGGCTGAACACATAACCAATCACATAAGCACAGGGCATTTGTGTGATGTTTTTATTTGTTTATCATCATCAATGCACATAGATAGGCGGAACAGTATAACATAGAAACTGAAATGCATTAAGAATTATTATGGTTACACCAAAAGCAGGAAAATGCATGGAAGGAATAATTCAGACTTGCTTGAGAAATACTGAAGAGAACTACTGCACATAGGGAACATGGCTGGGGAGGGTGGTTCCAGGAACAACCTGGTAGAAAAGACAAGGGTCTCAGGAACAGGAGTTGCTTAAATTAAAGGAAAGGTGACTGGAAGGGATATATATCAAGAAAGTAGGTTGCACAGTAGATATTCAAGTAGCAATGTCACTTTGAAGATCACAAGTGGGCTGTTACAATTTATCTCAATCTGGCTAGGGAACTAGGAGAGCCATGTTAAGAGTAAGGGAGAAGCAGAGAGCACAATCCAGTCATCTACAGTTATGTTAGAGACGGACTGTACTGGCAGAAAGGGGTGATGGAGGAAGAGTTTGGGGCAGAAGCAAAAGATACAAAAAGCACAAGGAAATGAATTATGAAAATAGGTTTGATTTAAGAATGCAAGTGGTATGTGGAAATATTGCTGAGAATATGACCATCAAACTTGAAGGGTGGACTTAAGCAAACCCCAGCTCAGTCATGGGATTGGCATTAATGCAGATAGGCAATCCAAGATCCAGATCATGAGCCATGAGGATTATGGCTGAGGGTATAAGGCTGGAGTGGTGCAATTGGGTGGACCATGAGCACAAAGGACCATGTGCTCTGAATTCAAATGACACGATCAGCGAGTATGTAGTGAGGAGAGCAATGGGCTTAATGCTGATCCCTGGGTCACTCTAAGATTCACTGGCAATGAGCAGCATAATGAAACACACTCTAGAACTGTCAATAGAAAGGTAGAACTTGAAGCATGAGCTAATATTCTAGTGAGTAAAGAGCAGATTGTGTCTTGTGTGAAAGAATGGTGGATACGAGAAGCCCCTGGCTATCCTTAACCTTAGCTTTCTACACTTGCACTCCCATTCACAAGCAAGATGAAGTCGGACTGGGAGGAAAAGCAATATGTGTTCTTCCATATCACAGTCAAGATCTGTCGGAAAGATTGGAACTTTGTTATGGCTTTTTTCTGCCCCTGGGATGTTCTCTTTTGCTCAGGGAAGGACTCAGAAGCCTGTTCCTCTACTGACTGAAGGATAGAACTACAGTACAAGTATGGAACCTGTTATCCTGAGGTTTTTCTGTATTTTGGATCTCCATAAATCTTCTAAACATTAAATAAACCCAATGGGATTGTTTTGCCTCCAATAAGGATTAATTATATCTTAGGTGAGATCAAGTACAGGGTTCTGTTTTATTATTACAGAAAAAAGGAAATCATTTTTAAAAATGTGATTTATTTGATTAATATGGAGTCAAAGGGAGATCGCCTTCCTGTAATTCAGGATAACGGTTTTCTAAGATATCATTAATCCTTGTTGGATGCAAAACAATCCTATTGGGTTTATTTAACGTTTAAATGAGTTTTTAGTAGCGGTATGGAGATCCAAATTATGGCAAGACCCTTATCCGGAAGACCCCAGGTTCCGAGCATTCTGGATAACAGGTCCCGTAGCTGTATCAGTGGCTCTTAGTCCCATTAATAATTGCAGCAAGTTTTTTTGATAACAACATCAATCAGAATCTATTTGGGGGATCCCATTGTCATTTATCCTTCACTTCTCAATCCAAAATATTTCCCTTCTCTTTTCACTAAGGGGTTATTGGTTGCTATTGGTTACTGCACCACAGGAATCTCTGCGCCTTGTATTCAATATGATGGTACATGTAGTCTATCTCTATCTACTTTTATTATTTAAAATTATTTATTTTAATTATTTCCCCTTCCTCAAAAAAGGGTCATTTGCAATTGAAAGTGCAATGTGAAAAATGCAATTTCATATGCCAGTCGCCATGTTTTTTTTTTAACCCATAATGCAGTGTATTTTGAGTGGATTGCGTCCACCATGATTGTGTCTGATCTGTCAAAACAAATGCAATCTCTGCATATTGGTTGCTATAGGTTACTGGTGCAAAGCATACAAACTTAATTACATTATATATAACTATTATATATCATAATATATATGTATATACATATATAGAGTTATATACTTCCATATCTGGTAAGTACAATATTAGGTTTCATTTCAAAGTGTTCTATATTTATTTAGATTAAGGCAAGAGGGTTTATAAGGATTTGACAAATATGTTTTTGACCAATTTTGCACTTATTTTTGTTTAAAGTTGGAACGCTTTGCTCATATTCAGGCACGCCTGTGCGACAAGCTAACCATCAGCCATTGTCATTATTCTGTGTATTTCAAGCTCTGTAGCTGCTCCTACCTCCCCCCTCTCTACTGATACACAGAAATCTCATTATCCTTATGTATGAATTGGCAATATCTAGGCTCTGCTCAACAACTCACCATGGATTCTAAATGGGTGCTTCACCCAGGAGTTGTATCATTGGACTGATTCCCCGCATGATTAAGATAATTGTGGGTAATACACTCCCCTCTATGAAGGTCCCACTCCAACCTAATTTCTGACCAATCAGCAGGGTTTGCCAGATTCTAAGGGGAAGCGGCAAGGAAAATTGACAGTGTATCTAATTCCAAAGCGCACTCCCTGACACACCAAAGAGGACATATATCATTATGTCTCCGTTGCTAAAAGGGGTCAAAATGGACCATTCTGCCTGCCAGAGAGCCATTAATAAAGTATGGGGCAGGACCTGTTAGTGAGATGTGTGTCTGTGCAATGACAGCGGCAAGATCCTCGACCTAAAGTCTCACCACCAATTTTATTATAACAAAAGTGCCAGTTGGAATAAAATACGTGAAGTTAGTCCAGCAATAGCCCCCCCAGGTAAACTACAATTGCCAACAGCCCAACAAGAATGGTGATGGGATTAGTAGTTTAACATCATGCTCATATATTTTTTGTATATCATGCTGCCAGAGCCTGCAAAGTCTAGAGCAGGGGTCCCCAACCTTTCTTACTCATGAGCCACAGTCAAATGTTAAAAAATTTGGAGAGCAACACAAGCATCATAAAAGTTCATGGAGGAGCCAAATAAGGGCTAAGATTGGCTATTAGGCAGCCTCTATGCACACTATCAGCTTACAGGGGGCTTTAAATCTTGTTTTTATTCAACCAAAACTTGCCCCCAAGTCAGGAATTCAAAAATAACTCCCTGGTTTGGGGGCACTGAGAGCAACATCCAAGGGGTTGGGGAGCAACGGTGTCCCTGAGCCACTGGTTGAGGATCACTGGTCTAGAGCATGTGTCCATCTGCCCGTGTGATTGGCTGATGCCTTGTTAATGTATAGACTATAGATATCTATAGAACAGGCTTTATGACCTCTAGGGCTGATGTCTTGGTACGATTTACTAACAGAGCAGCCCAACAGCTTCCATTATTTTAGGTGATCCGGTAGAGCTAAGTTATTGGTCTCCATGGAGAATACCCCAGAGGAAGACATCAACATGGCAGCTCCACGTCGTATTTTTAAACAATGGTCGGTAATATGTGAAATTCTCATATTTTGCACACTGGGAAGAGAATATTGTAAAAGGAGAAATCTACAGTATGCATACAGGAGACATGAAATGTAACTACTACTTATAAATAAAGTTTATTTACCCTTTAGCATTAAAGTGAATTGTACCACAAGTAAAGGGGTAGTTCACTTTATTTTAAGTTATTTTTAAGCATATTACAAAAAATCCTGAAACCTCAATGGACACCAAAGGTCATCAACCACTATAATGTTCTGTTTGGAATGGCCAAGTGCAGTAGTATGCTTAGGGTCAGCATTGGCCATCCATAATAACTCAATACAGTCAGTGTGCTTGCAGTGTTTTATATAACATAAAGGAGCATTCACATAGTCTGTTCCTTGTAGAGGTAGCAATTGACTGGCTCAACCCAGTATGGGATTCGTTATCTGGAAACCCATTATCCAGAAAGTTCTGAATTACGGGAAGGCCATCTCCCATAGACTCCATTATAAGCAAATAATTCTAATTTTTAAAAATGATTTCCCTTTTCTCTGTAATAATAAAACAGAACCTTGTACGTGATTCCAACTAAGATAGAATTAGCCCTTATTGGAAGCAAAACACTCCTATTGGGTTTATTTAATGTTTAAATAATCTCTAAGTAGACTTAAGGTATGGAGATCCCAGTTATGGAAAGATCCCTTATCTGGAAAACCCCAGGTCCTGAGCATTCTGGATAATGGATCCCATACCTGTACTGCCATGTACATTGTTTACAGAGTGTCTTCACCATGTGAATATTCTACTGGTCCGATGGCGTATCCCTGGCTGGGAGTACTCTGATTGGTTAAAAGTTGGTTTTAGTCCTGCCCAATACAAAGTTTGTTATACAATTGAAATAGACAAGAAGCTAACACTCTCTAATATCTAGGACACAGTACAGTCACAGATGCCCAGCATTGGAAGCTAAAATGTATATAAGTTGCTAATACATTTGGAAGCCAATGGGTTACATGGAAGTTTCACAAAATGTGAGAAATAAGCCCTCCCCTTGTGCTGCGGGCCAGATCCTTTGCTGGATACTGTCGATGAGGCGGAGTGAGCTTGACTCCAAGCTCTGTATAAATTTTGCCTTTTGATGATTCTTTTTGAGGTTTCACAGCAAGTGGCCGCTAGCGTCTTCTTTCTCTGCTTGCCAGGCAGTTTCCCATAAAACTATCTTGGTTATTTCCAAAATCTTATTTTAACATATTCCATGTGCAGAATAGTTATAGGTACCTCTAATAGTGCAGCTGTAGCAAATGATGATAGATATGCATTTCACTGGTGGCAATTAGTGATGATTGAATCTTTCAAAAAATTTGCGAAACGGTGAAAAATTTGTGAAACAGTGAAAATGTTGCGCGTCAAAAAAAAAGTCACACACGACAATTCTTTTTGGCGGAAGAAGCAATTCTTTTTGGCACGAGAGACAATTCTTTTTGGCGCGAGACAATTATTTTGATGAGAGAAGACAATTCTTTTTGGCGCGAGACAATTCTTTTAATGAGAGACAATTCTTTTTGCTGCAAGAGACAATTCTTTTTGGCATGAGAGACAATTCTTTTGATGAGAGAGACAATTCTTTTTGACCCATAAGACAATTTTTTTTGGTGGGAGACAATTATTTTGACGAGAGAGACAATTCTTTTGATGAGAGAGACAATTCTTTTTGACCCGTAAGACAATTCTTTTTGGTGGGAGACAATTCTTTTGTTGAGAGAGACAATTCTTTTTGATGCGAGAGACAACCCTTTTGATGCGAGAGATAATTCTTTTTGACGCAAGAGACAATTCTTTTTGATGCAAGAGACAATTCTTTTTGGCATGAGAGACAATTCTTTTGATGAGAGAGACAATTCTTTTTGACCCGTAAGACAATTCTTTTTGGTGGGAGACAATTCTTTTGACGAGAGAGACAATTCTTTTGTTGAGAGAGACAATTCTTTTTGATGTGAGAGACAATTCTTTTGATGCGAGAGACAATTCTTTTTGACGCAAGAGACAATTCTTTTTGACACAAGAGACAATTCTTTTTGATGCAAGAGACAAATCTTTTAATGAGAGACAATTCTTTTTGATGGAAGAGACAATTCTTTTTGGCATGATAGACAATTCTTTTGATGAGAGAGACAATTCTTTTTGACCTGTAAGACAATTCTTTTTGGTGGGAGACAATTCTTTTGACGAGGGAGACAATTCTTTTGACGAGAGAGACAATTCTTTTGTTGAGAGAGACAATTCTTTTTGATGCGAGAGACAATTCTTTTAATGCGAGAGACAATTCTTTTTGACGCAAGAGATAATTCTTTTTGGCACAAGGCTATTTTTTTTAACGCGAGAAACAATTCTTTTTGACGCAAGAGACAATTCTTTTTGATGCTTGCGACAATTCTTTTGACATTCGCAACAATTTTTTGGATGTGTGGTGAATTTTGATGCCCATTTCGTGATAAAATCCGTCAATGGCGAAATGCAGAAATTTGCCGCAAATCTATGCCTGACGAATTTTTTGGCCCATCACTAGTAATGATTGACTACCTACGGCAGGGTCGGACTGGTAGACTGGCCCCAGAATCAGACCTTCTTTGCCTTTCATTCTGCCATGGTCATTTTTCATATTCATGTTTTAATCATAACAGCAGGTTGCTCTGCATTATAGTCTGCTCATTGGATACTAAGTTTGCCAAAAGTGCTGGTGGGAGTTGTAGTTGCTAAGAGCATTGTAGTTTGTTTATTGTGTGCTTGATCCACTGATGGTTATGTGCCACTCTGCGCTCCAATCTGGAATAGGAAAGTGGATGGTGGGCAGGGAGCGCTGTGACTCAAGCAGCCAATTTTAGAACACAGCTGCAACCGAAGCTTTTAAATCCCTGTTTAAATTTTGTATTACCAAAAAGAAAGCTTTTCTTTGAATAATCCAGCACTACACAACTAATGGGGAATGCACTTGACTTTTTGTGATAAAACGTATTTATCTCTAGCCTGTCTGCCATTTCCACTCCAGCTTAGACAAAGGGTGTAGGAGCAGCAGACAACAATGCTAACACAATAAGAGCAGAAATTCAACTTTAAATTAAATTTTAGTATGACATAGACAGTGTTATTCTGAGACAATCTTGCAATTGGTTTTCATTTTTATTTTTTTGTGTTTTTTTTTTTTAGTTATTTCCAGTTTGAAATGACAGCAGCGGGTTGCTAGGGTCTTGTTTACCTTAGCAACCTGGCAGTGGTTTAAATGAGAGACTGAAATATATATATAGGAGAGGGACTGAATAGAAAGATAAGGAATCAAAAGTGACATTCATAACATTGGAAGTTCAAAGAGCAGTAGTTTTTTTGGCTGCTGGGGTCAATGACCCCCACTTGAAAGCTGGGAAATGTAGCAGATGAAGGCAAATAATTAATACTGTAACTATAAAAAACAAATAAAGAAGACATTCTATAACGTACTAGAAGTTAATATAAGGGTGAACCACCCTTTTATAGCTGGTGGAAGAGTAGTTTATCATGCAACCAAACAGTTAACTTAACAAGTTTCTTCTGTTTATCCTACTATGTTAAACCAATGCACCGGCTGGTGGTCCAATTGAAACCTAATCCTTTCAATAAAGCACTTTTTATGTTTAGAAAAGTTGTGAAATACAGATCTCTCTCCTTATTGGATACGTCTGTCTGTGTGGGCTCTACCTATGCCCAGTGACCTATACATGAATTTACTGGGATGTTTTATAGATTCAGGAACAAAGCCTGTGTAGGAGCACTTACTATATATACTACTACTTACTATATATATTGTATCACTGGTGAACTGATCATGTGAGCCGGTATGCAGACATAGTTAAAGAGCAAGTAAAATAAACAATGGAAGTGGAAATATATGAAAACCTTCAAATACAAAGTTCAGCATTAGTGATGAGCGAATCTGTTCAGTTTCGCTTCGCTGAAAAATTTGCAAATCTTTCAAAAGATCCGCAAAACGGCAAAAATGTTGTGCGGCAAAAAAAATTGCCGCCCGCGGCTATTATTTTGTCGCACACCTATTATTTTGTCAGCCGCCGCCATTTGTCACGCAGCTATGATGATTCTTTTTTGACGCCGGCGACAATTTTTGGCCGTGCGGCGAATTTTTCCGCGGTAATTTTTTCCATCTGTTTCACGAAACAATCCTCCAATGGTGAAACGCGGAAATTCACCGCAAATCCATGCCTGCCGAAACATTTCGCCCATCACTATTCAGCATGACTGGAGAAAAATAAGACAATATGCCTGCTCTAAATAGGGATATAAGCAAATGATTTTAGAAGGTAAAAAACAATATAAAACATATGAAACCATGTGATTAACAGCATTCTAATTGATTCCATTATGGGTACAATACTTGTATTTGTAAGGGAAGCCCAATCAAACTGCCATAAACCTACTCAATGCTCTTTTACTATAATAAATACCAGAGCTGCCCATGGTCCTGAAATTTCCCAACTGTGGGAGAATGGGTTACATTACAGCCAAGGAAAAGTATTGGGCCTTGGGTACGCAGAGGAAGATGACAAAGCCAGAATGTTTTAAATATATATCTCACTCTATTTTTGTTAATGTAAGGCCCAAGGGGCATAGAGAGAGTAATGAGAGAATGACTTCCTGGTGTCACAGTGTGAAAACTAGAGGGGCATTTGGCTTTTTAGAGGAACACAAGCAGCTCTTCCGCTTGTGCTTTCATCCCTTATTATCTGAGAACGCCCGGTGACTGGAAGACGAATTGAAACAACAAAGGGTATCTTATTTATTGTCTCAAAGAAGTCTTTGAAACTAGCAGAGATCAATGCATTGTGGGAAATGTCAGTCCGTGACTCCGTGACACATACCACCTTGGTGCGTGCTGTATTCCAGATTTTATTTGTGTTGAAAATGCTTTGGATTTGGAACAAATCAGAAACAAAATCTAGAAATGCTGTGTATTTTGGGTTTACTTCTAGGTGTTTATTTCTAAAGCAGACAAGGAAAGCAACTTTTGTCCGACTTCCCACCAGTTTATTAATTTTGATAATAAAAAAAGTGACCTTAGCACAGATCATACAATATAGCATGAAGACTTGTTTCCTGGTAATACAGGGAAAACCTGAAAAGTTCTTATAAAACTGAATATCTATCAAAGAATGGACAAACAATTCACTGTAAAATCTGCCATAAGAGAGCACCAAGAGCCTATACAAGTGACAAGTTTGTGAAGTTTCTTTTTGCTAAATTTTGTCCTGTATATAATTTCTTTACCAATAAATATGCCCCTTGGTCTTACGTTTTTGAAAACCATTGCCACTTGCCTGGAAACACATCTACTTAAAAATGTGGTGTCAAAGCACCCAAAAAGTTCCATGTGTCATTTGTCTTATAGAACAACGACAGTCAGACTGAGCTGGTGGGGCACTGGGAAAAAATGTGGTGAACCGCCAACCCAGGTCCACATCCCCCGCCAGCAAATGTGGACACTGGTGCTCCTCCTCCCACCCATTGTGGCTGCAAGTGTGTATGCAGTGTGCAGGGAAGTGGCGACTGGGGTGGGGGGCCCATCTGGCAGCAGCCCTGGTTGGTCCCTGGCACCCCAGTCTGACACTGAGAACAACTGAAGGCCCAGTACAACTAATCACATCCAACAGCTTATTGCTGCCTCTTCACACAGCTCCTTGCACACTGGGACAGTGAACCTGGCCTTGAACAATAAATGGGGCTTGTCACATGGAGCACACTGTAAGCTGGGCGGGAACAGGCTGGGGTCATCTAACTATAATTGCCTACAACTGCAACATTACAGGGCTCATTTATTTATATTATATATGAGCACAGCTGCAATTGTGGTGCAAAAGATGGATGTGATTGTTGCACGCATTAATGCCCATGTCCAATGATGCTCCTTGCACTCACAGTGCATTCGTTTGGCCACCTCTTCTGAATCCTGCCCATATGTACACAGGGGGACCCCAAAGCTACAACCACCTTCAAGAAGGACTGTCTCAATAGGTGCAGCAGATTTGCATCCGGTAATTATGAGAACCCCACTCTAACAAACCTAGTATGCAATTTCACCCAATTAGTCAAGACACACACCTGCCAATGTATTCCACGCATTGGGTGCAGTTGCAATGGCTGCAACTCATCACTCAATTGAAATGATGCTGGAATTGTGGAATTTTGTGGAAGAAAACACTTCACTTGCCTTTGTATAAATGAAATAAAAGGACTTTAGTTACCCTTTCATGATACCTGCTGGCACAATGCAACTCTCTAATAATACTGTTAGATATAGTAACCAACTATGCAATTGCTGCAATTATTTTAACTATGTTAGACAAGGACTGGGGCACCTTTGGCCCTTTTGATGCTGTTGAGCTACAACTCCTGTGATAAAAAAATAGATAATCATCAGCTAGCTTCTCTGAGGCACAACAAGAAATCTTCTCATCTTCAGCATGCAGGAACGTTCAACTTTGAGTTAATTCCTAACCTTTCCCCTTCACGTATTTACCGATGATCTGGAGCGCTAGCAGGCATCATTCTCACAGAGCCAAACTGCTGCTGAAGTGATGGCTGATACTCTGAACATTACCCACATAAAAGATGTCCTTTTGTATTGTGGAATGTGTGCACAGATTAAGGTGAAGTGCTCGGCGACTGAAGGCAATTCTTTAGAAAGAGCCATAATAATATACACTCAGAGCAGAAATGGCATGTGTATCCCAACAGGTATAGTCAAGCCATATAAACATTATATGCTAGGAAATCCAAGATAAATCAGCAATTTTAAACAAATGGCTACAATGCTTAGCTGTCAGCCCGAGGTTTCATGTACTGACAGCATCTCATCTATATTGAAGTAGAAGATGAATTGTTGCAAGTGGGATACACCTGAGCTGCACAGCTTAAATAATGTATCTGGCACACACAATGCACATTATGTATCTGGTAGATAAAACAGTGTAGTTGTGAGCCCCAAATGTTTAGCTAAATAAAAGCTCCACTCCCTCTAGATTAGGGGTCCTTAACTTTTTATACCCATGAGCCATATTCAAACGCAAAAAGAGTTGGGGAGCAACACAAGCAGGAAAAATGTATCTCAGGGTAGCAAATAAGGGCTGTAATTGGCTATTTGGTAGCACCGATATGGACTGGCAGCCTACAGGGGACTCTGTTTGGCAGTACATATGTCTGCAACTGAGCCAGAAATTCAAAAGTAAGCACCTGAGAACAACATCCAAAGGGTTGGAGAGCAACATGTTGCTCTGAGCCACTGGTTGGGGATCATGATCTAGATCAGGGATCCCCAACCTTTCATATCTGTGAGCCACATTAAATGGAAGAAGTGTTGGGGAGCAACACAAGCAAGAAAAAGGTTCCTGGGGGTGCAAATAAGAGCTATAATTGGCTACTTAATAGCCCCTATGTGGACTGGCAGCCTACAGAAGGCTCTGTTTGGCATTATACTTGGTTATTTGCAACCAAAACTTGCCCCCTTACCAGAAATTCAAAAATAAGTAGCTGCTTTGAGGCCCCTGGGAGCAACATCCAAAGGGTTGGGGAGCAACATGTTGCTCTGAGCCACTGGTTGGGGATCACTGATCTAGATTATGGAAACCTTAACATGGAAATGAGATGAATGCATATATCCCATATTTTTTCCGTCCTGAGCCTGAGCACCAGGTAAACAATGGTATTTCCTACCCAAAACTTACGTCCCACTAATACATCAACTATTGCATCTTCTATAAATGTAAAAATATCATTTTAAAATGCAAATTGGAGCTATTTCCAGTAATGTTTATCTACATTTTGAATTTAACGCTTCAGTGCCTCTCCTAGAAATATTGTAACATAGATTGTCCATTCATTGAGCTCAACTTTTTAGTTTATTGTATTGGCCCCTTGTATATTTATACATAGTTATCATATCACCCCTTAATCGTCTCTTCTCCAGTGTAAACAAACCCAACTTGGCCAGTCTTTCTTCATAACTGAGACTTTCCATACCCTTTACCAGCTTAGTTGCCCTTCTCTGGACCCTCTCTAACTCAATAATGTCCTGTTTGAGCACTGGAGACCAAAACTGAACAGCATATTCTAGATGGGGCCTTACCAGCGCTCTGTAAAGGGGAAGAATAACCCCCTCCTCCCGTGAATCTATACCCCTTTTAATACAGCTCAAAGCCTTGTTTGCCCTTGCAGCTGCTGCCTGGCATTGCTTGCTACAGCCATCTTTATTCTCTATAATGACTTCCAGGTCCTTCTCCAGTGTGGCTGTGCCTAGTGCAGTCCCAGTGGCTGCATATTTTTACATCCTAGGTGCTTGACCTTACATTATCTGTGTTGACTTCCATTTGCCACATAGCCACCCAAATAGTACCACCAGTATATGATAACATTATCCCAGTATTTCATGTCACAGAGAGAGGTGACAACACTAAAGGCCTAACTTTGGTTTTTGGATTCTATAGGCTGGAGGCATTTTATAATGGTCTCTCCACCCAATACTGCTAGATTGATCCTGATCTTGTATTGTTTGAGGGCAAATAAGATCCACTTGGATAACTTATATGTATAAAAACCATCAACTTGTTTTGTAAACTCCACTTACACATTCATTCTCATTCATACAACTCTGTAGTTATCATAATATATGTCTATTAAGGCATCTCCTATGGAGTCTTCTTCCCCATGAAACAAACCAATATGTCTTTTAGGTATATGAATAAGAGAGTATTAAACAGAGAAAGGATCTGGTATCTGTGGGAAGTGTAGCGCTGTGAATATGCACACAATGCCACCTGCCTGGGAGATTCATCACGGCACTCTCATAAATACACGGCAGATGTGCATCACACAGCTATGAGCGTGGGATCTGAAGCAACTCCTACTGTTAGGGTTAAAGCACTAATTTCCTAACATCCTTTACTGAAGAGTGAAGCATTCTGGAGAGAGGCTATTTGTATAACCAGAAATCATCGCTATGACATTTAAAGATGCTTTCAATCTTACTAACATATGCCAAAAAGCCATTTTTATAACTTCTTCCCTTTCATAGTATAATCATCTCCCCTTTTTTATTTCTTGTGGAAAAGACAAAGAGCCAGGCAAAAGCTCCATGCAAACCACAATATTAGTTAAAGAGTGTCAGGGACTGGAATGAAGTTTAAAATGTCCAGTGGGGTAATCTCTATTAGCGTTGTTAGGGGCAATAAGAAGAGTAACCTAAGGGGTTTGGCCAATTAGATGTTTGGGTTTATTACCTAGACCAGTTACAGCCGGTAGCTTGATGGTAATACAGGTATAGGTTCCATTTTCTGGAAACCTGTTATCCAGAGGACTCTAAACTGTGGAAACGTCATCTTCCATAGACTCCATTTTAAGCAAAACATTCTTAAAAATTATTTCTTGTAATAATAAGTAATAATAGTGTGGGTCCCCTGCAGTGGCAGCCCTGGTGGGCCCTGCACCCCCAAGTCCGAACCTGGCATCTTGTACTTGATCCCAACGAACCCTGTTGGACTGGGGACCCAGGCGCCCACCAGAAAACGTTAGGACTATAGGCCCACTCTCAAAACTATTTTTCCTCCTTTCCTCGCCCAACTTCTTTATTCTCCTAGTCTATTTTATTTACATGCTAGCATCTATTCTTCCATCTATTTCTCCCCTTCCTTCCCATTCAGAAATAGGGAATGACCATGAAGCAGGCCAAATCGTCAGGAGCAGGGGGGCCCACTGACACCTGGGCCCACCGGGAGTTTTTCTGGTATCCTGGTAGTTAATACTTATCAGAAGCAAATGATTTAAATTTAAAGATCCACATTACAGAAAGATCCCTTATCTTGAAAACCCCAGGTCCCAAGCGTTCTGGATAATAGGTACCATGCCTATAATTGTATTGTAGATTGCTTATAATACTTGATAGTAATCATTGTATTGTAGAGGGGACTCTTGTCTTTATTTGTTTGTAAGCATCACAATTTTCTGAGCTTTACCTACCATTCCCTTTACTCCCTTCAGTATATTTCTAGGCGGCAGAGTAAAACAAAAGTTTGTTTCATTTTCACTCATTGACAAATATGCACCTAAAAATCCTGTGCAAGTGAATAGAGAACTGTATGATTTCCCTATGGCAAACTGTGACAAACTCTATTTTCACCCTTGGATAAGTCTCCCTCTTGGTTTTTCTATTTATTTGCACTGTGTGTGGATCTCTCCAAAACATAATCTGTAGGGGGCTCCAAGGACTGCTCTGGGTCATGTATAGTCATGTAAGAACATTAGCTCCAACTGATAATACATGTATAGCTTTGAGCCATGTCCCACGCTTACTGACACTGATTTTAATTGGCACATATCAGGGGCAAGGCTGTGCTACCAAGTGCAATGGCACTATGTCAACTAGTTTACAAGGTGATGAATAAGACATCTCACAACTTACATACAGAATTACCGATGCTGTAGCCACTCTTCCCTGTGTCTGTTGTTGCAATATCTGAGACCCAATACTAGTCACAAAGCCAGACGAAAAAATATCAGTAGAGAAGAAGCAATTTGCCCTTGTTATAAAGCTACTCAACACTATACAAAGCTTTATCAGTCTTTGTATGAGAGCTCTTACTGTACAGACCACTTCTCCTGGTTGATTATTAACATCCAAGGACATGAGGATGTTTAAGGTAATTTTTTTTTTATCCGGCAAGTACCTTATCAAGTGCTAACAAGACAAACTTTTCCCTCTGGATAATAACAGCTTGCTTGCCAATGCTGAGATGCTCAGAATTAAGCTTACACATATTTTATATTACAGATCTTTAGCAGGAGTTATAATTAAAACTATTCCTGGTATAATGCTTGGGTGTCAGCTATCTGTAGGAATGAAAGGCTTATCGGATGCTGTTAACGCTGTTATTTATAGAAAGGTGGAATAGGGAAAGAGAAAACACTGGAAAGGGAAATCTAAACCGGGGTTTTGAAATTTGCTTTTCCCCTGCTGCTAGAATACCACAACTCAACAAATCATTTAACAGAAGCAACTTTATTTTAATTACCCATGTATTCCAGGATTGTACATTAAGACACTTCTCTAGAATGATTTGTAGCCATATCTCACTCACGAGGGGGCAGGCTGGTTGTTCTTGTTCCATCTCACTCTTCAGAAGGCAGTCTATTTGTTCTTGTGTCATCTCACTCATTATTATTATTATTAACATGTATTTATAAAGTGCCAACCTATTCTGCAGCGCTGTACAATAAGTGGGTTTATACATTGCACATACACAATTACATGCATACATCAACCAATATCCGATACAAGAGGTGCCCAAAATAGCTTACAATCTACAAGGAGAAGGGGATGAGACACAAGGTGTGAGAATGGGCAAGATTCGAATTAAGCAAGGTGAATGATGTAGCAAAGGGTAGTAAGCTTCTTTAAATAAATGCATTTCAAGAGATATTTGAAAGATTAGGAAAGTCAGACAGAATATGGGAGAGAATTCCAGAGAAGGGGGGCAGCCCTTGCAAACTCTATGAATGCGAGTGTGTGAGGAGGTAATGAGAGAGGAGTTGAGGAGCAGGTCAGTAGAGGAGTGTTCTCATTAGCAGGCAGTCTTGGGCTATCTCACTCACCAGGGGTCAGTCTCATTGTTCTTGTGCTATCTCATTCCTCAAAAGACAGGTTGTTCTTGGGACAATTTAGTCATCACAGGAAGCATGGTGGCTCTGGTGCCATCTCATTGATCAGAAGACAGTCTGGCTGTACTTTTGCTATCTCACTATTCAGAAGACAGTCTGGTTGGTCTTGTGCCATCCCATATCTCAGAGGGCAGTCAGGTTGTGCTTGTGTCAGCTCAATCATCACTGTGCAGTCTGGTTTTTCTCATTCCATCTCATTCATTAGAGGGCAGTCTGGCTTTTCTTGTGATATATCTGTCCCCTAATAAAATATTTTCATAGTTGAATTCCTGTGGCCCACCAACAATAGAAATGTCAGATTTATTTTCTGGAATGTTACACTGACACAAGAAAAGTTCCCCTGCAGTGCTTCTAAACAGCAGGACAATGAGTCTACCCAGAACATCTAATTAGCAGATACCACATGGGAACCCTGCACTGGACCCCAAGCAACAGTCATGAAGCAACAGCAATTTGGTTTGGTGAACACTTTAGTAATAGTTCTTTATCCAAAGACATTATGCTATTGGAAAGAACTACTACAGAATGGGCTTTTTTTATTTTTCGAACCAAAGTGTTCAAGTATCCTAATTGGACAGTACTTGTTAATAACACCCTTACAATACTAAAACATATAAATCCCTTTTTTAGATGATCAACCTTTCATTCTCTCTGATTCAAAAGTACATTAAGAACAGCAACGATCTTCACAACTTCATTATCGTGACATCATTATTACGGTAGTGGGAACTAAATTGCCAACAAGAATATAAACCTTTTTATGAATTCTTTTTTACTTTTATTATTTTGGATCAGGAAAACCAGTTTCCACTTAATTACTTAATTCACAACAACATTTAAAAACATAGTGATGTAGTCAATTTAGGTTGAAAAAAAAAAATCACTTATCCATCAAGTTCAACACTTTAGTTTATCTTCTGGCTTCATTAACCCAGAGGAAGCATAGGTTCCTGCCAAGTGCATTTCATGACACATTAACATGGGTAATGAAGATTTCCTGGATTAATTTATTACTCCTTAAAAATATATGGTAAGATTTATACTCCCCTGTGTAAAGACAGTCAGGTCTGTTTTTCTCCATGAGATTGTGGCTATTTCTAACCTTGTATGTTTTTATGCATGTATGTATATAGTTGTTATTATTATAGTAGTGCTGTACAATAGAACAATACATAAATACAACGAGCAGAGTTGAATACAATATTAGAGACAAGAGGTAGGAAGTCCATGCCAGATAGACCTTACAGTCTGCGATCTTCTGATACATAGGCTGGTGTAAATGCTTCCCAACCATTTCTAGTTGTAAAACTACAATGAGGATCAATGTCACTGTAATGATAGGCCCTACTCACCAATTTTTACTAGCACTTGGAGACAACTTCAGAAGGTAAGACTCGCTTGGGTTGAAAATGGGTGGGCATGTGTCTTCCATGTTGTGATGCACCAAATCCATACATTTTTAGGCTCAACATTCTTAATCAAGTGGCCTATAGCATGAAACATGTGGACATGTAAAGATAGATTGATTATTTTAACTAAACCTGTCAACATTGGAATTTTTGAATGCCTGCCCATTCATGTGTTCATCCACTCCCTTTGGGGCTTGGCACTCCAACCTAACGTTTCTACTGGTGAGTCCTGCAGACTTTCTACATCTATGGGATGTCTTATTTTTCTTCCCCCATGGCTGACTACCTAAGCCTTGATTTGGTACATTCCTATTGACTATGTTCTGTATGTGAATTTTTCTATACAACATTAGCAGAGTTGCTCTCAGCAGTAACCTGCCTCTCATCTCTGACAAAGACAATCGGCAACAGTTTTATCTTTTTCAATAGGAGGGAAATACTTGTTTTTCCCTCTCCTGGCTTGTTTGTAGTTCCAATGCTGATTAGCTCGGCTTGTCACATACACTCAACTTATTAGCCATGATGCCCATCCAGTCAGGCTGCCTGGTGCTCTTATTGATGCAGATAAATTGGCAGGCGGAGAAAAATGCCAAGTTGAAATAATTTGAGCAGTTTGAATAAGATGACAGTCAAGGAGCCCAGGACTCACACTGCCCACCTCCCCTGCTTCTGCTGCAGAATTGGCATCAACATAAACAGATGAGTCATAGAAGCTCTTTGAACTGGAGGTAAATTTGGCAGGTGTAAGAAATACAAACAAAACCATTCAAATTTGAACTTGAAGTTGTAATGTGGGTACTGGAGGCAACAACTATACTTGGAAGTACAATATCTCTGTGGGGGTTGCAGTTATTTTAACTTAAAGTAATAATTGTGTCTTATTTTGTCCATAAGCTCTAGTGCACTGGTTTGTCATAGACATGAGGTGAGTGAACCAACATACAGAGCCCTGGGATATTGGTTATTAAGGCAACATTTTTTGTGTACATGATTTTCACTATGCTGTCTTTCTAATTCTGCTTTAATCCTATCACCATCCTCTTACTGTGATGTTCAGCTTCCATCAGCCTATCAGTGTAGGGCTTGAAATGTTGAGAGTGCCATGTCCCGACGCCCTGACGCTGGAATTTTCTAATGGTTCACAACAGCTGAAAAGCTACAGATGTAGCCAAGGTTGTACCTAGTTGATTCCTCCAGATAGTTTTAAGTATTATTTGGGGCAAGCTGAATTTCCATTTGTAATTTAAGGTAGATGGTTCACAATTGCCAATCCACACTCACCGGCACACCCTGGCCTTTCCTCTGTTCTGACTGGTGCACAGTATTAGGAGAGACTTCGGCATTCTCCATCACGTTCCAAATAGCACAAAAACATTGGCTCAACAGGACTTATTTAAGGGGATAAACTCTGCTAATTTTCAATAGTAGCAAACCATATGGGGGCCGATTCACTAAAGTGCAATAAAACATGCGCTATTTATAGCGTGCAGTAAAAATTTTATTGCGTATTAATTGAATTTTCGCGACTTTTCGCATGATTCACTATAAGCATACTTGCGCTATTTTACGCGCGATATTGCATGCGTTATTTAACTCGCAAAGACTATTTCAATGCGGTATTTGCCGGTACATGCGCTAAATAACGCTCGCGTTTAGTCGCCGGATATAAATAGTAGCTTAGAAATAGTATATTAATTGTCGCCGCATATAAATGGTAGCATATAAATAGTATTATATAAATAGTAGATGCTTATAAATAGTAGCCACTAGTGATGAGCAAATGTTTTCTGGTTATCTTTGGTGAAAAATTAGCAAATCTTTCGAAAGATCCACGAAACGGCAAAAATGTTGTGCGGGCAATAAAATTGTTGCCCGCGACTATTATTTTTTGACGCCTGTGTAAATTTTTGGACGTGCGGTGAATTTTTGCGTGGTGAATTTTTTTATGCATTTTGCCATTGGCAGATTGTTTTGCGAAACACATGAAAAAATTTGCCGCGGAAAAATTTGCCTCACGTCCAAAAATTTGCTGCAAATCCATGCCTGGCGAAACATTTTATCACTTGTAGCCGCATATAAATAGTCGTGCGAATGAACGCACGCCAATACTTGCGGAAAATTACTGTATTAAAAATGACCATTTCCCTGCAAACTGGCGGCTGCGTCACTCTAGGGGAAACACATACTTGAATAAATAACACTGTAAGTCCATATTTTATTGGCAAAAGCTCATTTACTGTACTTTTCTATAATTATTATACCTAGTAATGTATTTTGTGCGACTAAATATTCACCGCTACAGTACAGTATATTCGTAGCGAAATTCCATACATGCCAAGACTTTAGTAAAATTGAGTAAAAAGACACATACTTGAATAAATAACACTGTAAGTCCATATTTTATTGGCAAAAACTCATTTACTGTACTTTTCTATCATTTATCACCTGCCTGTAGTAGGTGTTAATTTTCGCATAGCCTAAGGCGATATTTAGCGCGCCTAAGTGATTGTGAATCATGCGATCGTATTCTTTTCAGTGCGGTTGCACGAAAAATAACGCATGTGATATGGCGACTTAATGCATGCGATAATACTATGGTGAATCGCGCGCTAATTATCGCGTCTATTTTAACGCAAAAAAGTGTGCGATAAATTTTATCGCACTTTAGTGAATCATGCCCATAATGTTTCGCAACATTCCATTTAATGTTCACAAATACCAGAATTTTTTTTAAAATAATTGTTCTTGCAGTTGAAGATTTTGTCAGAAGGCATCAGTTTCACAATATTATCAAGCCTTTGGAAATATACTCTTGCAGTTTAAAGGGGATGTAAAGCCTACCAACATTGCTCTGCATTCTAGACAAGTCTAAATATTCTTAAGTCTCTTCCAACTAAAGTACTGCATGTCAATCTTTGCAACCCAGGCAAAGATTTGGAATCATGATTTGTTATAGAAGGAGTAAATCATCTCCCTGCAGCATTAGTCAAGAAAACAACCCTGACGTTCTATGTCTTTGTTCAACAATGCCAAAACATATTACTTACCCTATGTCGACAGGATTGGGAATAATAGTGATGGTGTGATGGCACTGATACTCCTCTCCATGCTGTTTTAGAAAGAAGTGGAAGATGCCACACAGAATGAATCTCTTCCATCCAAGTAGCCATCAAAACTAAGATTGACAACCTGACATAAACCCACTGTGACATGAACCCACCGCATGTCTCTCTAGTGGTTCACATTAAAGCATTTTATATGTAAATAGATAAGCCTTGTAGATGTCTGCAATAATCTTTCACAAGGGATAGGATTTCCCTTTCGGCAAAAAAAAAGCCCTGTTGTACTGTATAATCAGTAACTGTAAGAGATAAGAGGGATATTGACTCAGGCAGGGAAGTAAATGGAATATTTCTTCTAGAATCTCATACAAGTAACATTTCCTTTATAAACAGTGGCACATTACTCCATGTGTAGAGAAGAGGCCTTGGGTGGATTCCTACAGCATAAGCATGTTTTCATTTTATTATATCTCTTTAAATCTTCTCTTTCATAAGAGGACAAATGCAGAGTGATGTCCCACCAGCAGCAATTTCAGCTGTTTTCTGAACTATTTTCACCCTAATAGAGCCAGAGGCTGGCTGTTAGGATGATGGGAAATGTCCGCTAACATCTGGTAGAACACAATGTGAACGCTGTTACAATAAATATACCAAGATCTTGCTGTTAAGCTTGGTGTTATTTTGTTTGCATGTTATTTAATCAGTTGGCTAAGCATTATTCTACTTTGCATTAATATTTCTGTAATTATCTCTTGCTCAACAGAATAGAACAGTAGTTTAATGATAATGATATTTTATTCTGTCTGCAGATTTACTCTTTTTTTATTTCCATTATTTATTAACTTGAGCATTATTGTCTCCCACAGAGTTGTTCAGAGTAAGGTGTTACAAATGCAAGTGTAATAAATCCAAAACATAAAAACCAATCAGTTACTTTAGCATGGTGGGGATGAGTGTATATAATGGAGGTGTAAGGATCTGTGTGCACACATAATTAGGCAGGAATGCATGCAGTGATAAGGGTGTGGCTGGTTCTCTATGGGATAGGATAGCTAAAGCATTCAGGTGGCCTTGTGTTGTTTTAGGTTTGCAGTAGGGATAGTGGTGTCATCAGACCCATCAACTTCAAGTGAGCCCTGGTTGGGGGTCACTTGGGTCCTGACTGATGAGCCATTTCAGTATACTGTATATGGTTGAAAAAATGGCCATCTTCCTGAAGATATGAAAGATTCCTAAACACCTTTATCTGTGGATCCTAAAAACCACTAGTGGGGTGGGGGTGAATGGGGTTGGTAAGGACTCAATGCATGCTGTGAAATTAATAGAGATTAACTGGAGTTGTGGGTCAGTATGTAGGCTTTGCTGTGGCAATGATGGAGGTGGTGGAAGGGCTAAAGGGTTCCAGCTCTAGGTTAAATACATTCAGTATGGGATGGAAGGGTATAAATGTGTCCCATGGGGCTGATGGAGTTGAATGCATAAAATGTGGGGAGCAGTGAAGCCGTCAACACATGCACAGTTAGTGCAGTTCCTGCGCAATACTGCGATAATGTACCTGCGACCAATCTCCCATTTAAAACATCTATTGTGCCTAGTCTTATTTAATGTAGCCATGCCAGTCTCCAGAGTAACAAGGCACTGTAGTCAGACCATGTATGAAAGGAACAAGGTAGCCTGTAATAATGTGCAATAATGTGTATCCTTATCTGTCTCTTGTTTTTCTTCAGCATTCTATAGGGGAAATTATACATATTTTGTTGCTGTTTTTCCTAGGAGCACAGGACAGGTTAAATATGGGTATTTCAGGAGATTTATCTCCTTTATGATCTTTCCCAATGGCCAAGCTGCTGAGTAACTGATGATCTTGACTACTGTATGATCTTGCACAGGGGAAATCCATCATTCCATTCCATCAGGCCTTGGAGTTTACAGATTCTCAGTGCTTGGCTTGCGTTGCTGTGTGAGTCAATGCACTTTTCCATTCTGCTTGATAAGAACGGTGGCAATAAAAATTTGTATGAAATGAGTTGGACTCCGTTGGGGGAAGTTATAGGATACTTTGTGACTTCAATTTCTGGACTATCAGCAAGTTTCCCAGTGAATGAGCAGGGGAGGCGCCATTAAACCACTGCCCCATGCGTTATCTGGCTTTTATATCAGCTTGACCTCTGATGGTCTCATTCCTTCATTTTGTCAATTGCAGTAGTTTCCCTGTAGATCTTGCTTTCAGTGCATAAACTGCTCAAAAGAACTAACCAATCCTGGGAATTGAAGATGATTTTTCGCTCAGTCCTCATTGTTCATATTAACTCCCCTGTGGAAAAAAACAGTGAAAATGTCACTTTCAGAATGCTGGGGCATCTTGGAAACCCACTCCTGCAGTTTGTGTCCCTGGGTAAGGCCAAGGCTGTGCTATGTTTTGTACCTCTACACTGCAACATGCAGCCAGAAAGGTCACGTTTGTATGAGTCCATCACATTAATTGTAGGGGTATGCTATAGACCCCCTAATATAAGCGAAGAGGAGGAGGCTCAGCTCCTATTGCAAATAGAAAAGGCTGCTAGTTTGGGGCAAGTTATAATAATGGGGGATTTTAATTGTTGCATGACAACTTTATGTCACAGGTTGTTGAGGAGCCAACCAGAAACCATGCTATACTGTATCTAGTGATCTATAACGACTATCAGAGCACAAGTCACAGGTTTATGGCTAGCCCCATGTGAAATTTTGAAATTAGATATAAAAAAAATCTGTCTTTTGAAAAACAGGTTTCAATGCAGGATTCTGCTGGAGAAGCTGATGTGTTTTTATAAAAACATGTTTTCTCATGACCGTATTCCTTTAGGTCACATGGCACAGTGTATTGTGGTGCATTTGTCACTCCATGATGGCACTGCAGTAAGTGAAATCTTGGAAGTCCCTCCTCATTGAGGGTCTAGCACAGGGATCCACAACTTTTTATACATTTAAATGGAAAAAAAGTTGGGGAGCAACACAAGCATGAAAAAGGTTCCTGGGGATACCAATAAGAGCTATAATTGGCTACTTAATAGCCCCTATGTGGACTGGCAGCCCACAGAAGGCTCTGTTTGGCATTATACTTGGTTTTTATGCAACCAAAACTTGCTTCCTTACCAGAAATTCAAAAATAAGCACCTGCTTTGAAGCCACAGGGAGCAACATCTAAGGGGTTGGGGAGCAACATGTTGCCCTCGAGCCACTGGTTGGGGATCACTGGTCTAGCATATGACAGAGATATCAATGGGTCAGGACAGTCTTTGCTGTATTCCACAGTGCTTTTATGGATTTTAGTTTATGGATTGGGACTTCTAGAACTGTTCAATTCTTCCCTATTTGCCCCCCTTAGTTTTTTCCTCTAAACAGAAATTGGCGGAATGAGCCGGTTATACTGTGTATATATTGGCTTCCGAATGAATCATTTGTAGCAGATTGAAAAAATCACAAACTGGTATACAGGCAGATTGTCATTTGAGTTATTGCTTAATGGATTGAGCTGGAAATTCTCTGTGCTAAATGTAGGCAAAAATTTGCTTTTTCATTTCCACTGGCTTGGAAGACATTTAAGAAGTAACTCTGACTTATTTGCATCTATTTGTCCCTGATCTTAAAACAGCATGAAGATGTTTAATTTGCCGGTGTCAGTGCATCTGTAAAGCAAAGACCCAGGCACCCTATTGTTAGCCATAGTGTAGCGAGATAAGCAGAGTGCGAGGGAAAAAAGGGAGGTCAAACCAAGTAAATTACGGATGGAAACTTCTGTCAGATTTAACAAAGTCAAGGCATGCTGGCACAGTTATTAAATAGATAAATAGTTACACTGAGGTTTAGCTAATAGAAAAAAAAACAAAATACAAGTGTCTGTACAAAGGCAAGTTTGTTTTTATGTATTAGGCTTTTTTATATATTATATATAGCTTGAATATCGGCCATAAAGCAAGATTATGAACCACAACCACATGCGTGGCAGGAATTGCACCCTCCCTCCCATTCACGCACAAAAACAAAAAAGGGGGTCATATACCAATGCACAAATAAAAGGTGCTAAATTGAACCCCATATAATAAGTCCAATAAGTCTATTCTGGGCACAATAAAGGTGCCCATACACCTTAAGATCCCCCACCTACGGGTGGCCGATATCGGGAGAATCCAGGCTAATTCGATCGTTTGGCCCCAAAGTCAAAGTCGGTCTGGGGATCGCGTCAACGAGCTGGGTGCGGTCCCTGATCCGACTAGATTTTCTAACCTGCCCGATTGAGTTCTGGCCGATTTCAGGCCAGATACTGGTCGGGCAGGCCCGTCGGGAGTGCCCATACACAGGCTGATTAGCTGCCGAATTGGTCTAAGGGACCGATATCGGCAGCTAAAATCAGCCCGTGCATGGGGACCTTTAGTCCAGAGTTCCTTAGCACCTTTTCACCTTTGCCCCTCTGCCTGTGTCAATGCCAATGGTAGTTCCAGGGGATGCCTGTTTGCCACCTAGGTACGATGGGATGGATATGCAATTATTTTTTCTTAATTCCAAAAGTGTAAAGAGTTATGTCTCAGGACTGCAGGGTCAGATGAGATGGAAAGTACAAAAAAGATGGGCATTTTCTATTCTTCTTAATGAAACTGAATCCCCTTTTGTCAAGTTGCCTCTACTAAACATAATACATAATTATTATTATTTATGAACACCTTCCCTTCAATAAGCGTCTCCTTAACTGTCTAGTTGTGCTTTGGTGCAGACAAGTGGTACTTCTTCAGTAATGCCCTTTAATTATCCCTACCTCTGGACTTTTGGGTAGGTGGATACCAGATACAATGGGTCACTCATGGGAAAAACCAGTGAACCAGTGAAATTATTTATCAGTGGCAATCAATGTTTCGGTCCTACCAGGAGAGTCTATTATAAGACATCTCAAAGTCCCCCCTGGTAGGACCAAAACATCGATTGCCACCAATAAATAATACCACTCATTTACACGTCGCACGAGTGCTCTGTTGCTTTGCCATATGGGTATATATATTCTACTTTGATGCGCCTGGCCTATTTCTTTATTTTTTGGGAGTGCATTGCTATAACACATTTATATATATAACATTTCAAAATAAACAAAAACAGGAGGTCCCCTATACTCACCCATTATCAATATATAAAGGACATTAAGACATTCTGTGAATTAAACTAGAAAAACAGGGATTGTTTGTCCATATATTGCAATATACTCCAAGCTGGCCAACTACGTCAGTCATCACCGGTCTGGCCAGTCCTACATTCACTTTCATCTGATTTATTAAGAATTCTACTGCTTTATTAACTTCCACTAACTTTTACGTGCAACTTGCTCGCTTCCAAGGTTAAAACCCCCAAATGGTTGCCCATTTTATTGGCCCATTGGGATCACCTGACTGTAGCTGGGAATAATGGGAGCTACAACATGGAGCTGGTCACTGCCCCTGTATAAACTATAGTAACAAAGGGAAAGTTGTGCTCACCACTAAATTTGAAACCATTACATATCTGTATATGTGTTTGCTTAATCAATAAAAGTCTGATTTTCCCTTGATTAATTCAGAATAAAGGCTATTAAGCATGGCATAAAGACATATTTCAGGCACTTTCCAGAGCTAGAGTAAACTTGTAAGCAAATGTAAACCAAAAAAAAGATTTAGCCAATATAGGGATTATATTAATGGCATGCCACATTCTAACCATATTATTTGAAGACAAAGGAGACTGTACTGCTTTGCCAACAGTTGATTATACACATAATAACAGCCCCTGTGAAATGTAATTCCACCTGATTATTTATTAATGTAAATAAATATGTATGCATTGTTAGTGTGCATGGTTACAGAATATTTAAAGGGAAAACGCATTACAACTCTATTGTATTTTATTAAAGATAATTGGAAAACCATCTTCAATCCTTTATTCATTGTGGGGTTTTTCATGCACAAGATGTTAAGTGCTGGAAGTCATTGTGTCAGGGCTAAGCATAAGATATAGCCTTCATTTTCTGTGGAATGGAAGAGCTGATTTACTTTCTTCCTTTCGCAAAACAATATTTCATTCATGATTTATGACTGATATTCCATATATGGTTTTAAACTGCCATTGTATGACAAGCAATGGTGTTACTGCATTATTTATTAGGCCTGCTTTTATAGATGGGCATGCAAGCTATGGACTTTAAATAGATTAATCCTTTTGTAATACCCTTGGTTATTCACCTTGGTGATCTGCGCTTCCTTTGGCATTTCCAGTAGGGCAAGGGTGCCTTGTTTTACCTTTTAGGCAAGACCTCACATAAAAATGGCAGTGCAATTTGTGCAGTAAAACAAATACATGTTGTTCTTCAGGAGCTCTTATGAAGTGACTTTTCATGTAAGTAGTTTAAAAAAAACTTGCGAATCTTTCAAAAGATCCGCAAAACGGCAAAAAATGTTTTGCGGCAAAAAAAATTGTCGCCGGCGACTATTATTTTGTCGCCCACGGCTATTATTTTGTCGCACGGCTATTATTTTGTCGCCCATGGCTATTATTTTGCCGCCCACGGCTATTATTTTGCCGCCCACGGCTATTATTTTGTCTCCCGCGGCTATTATTTTGTCACCCGGCTATTCTTTTGACGCCCGCGGCTATTCTTTTTTGACGCCGGCGACAATTTTTGGACGTGCGCCGAATTTTTACGCTGCTAATTTTTTCATCCGTTTCGCGAAACAATCCACCAATGGTGAAACGCGGAAATTCACCGCGAATCCATGCCTGGAGAAACATTTCGCCCATCACTATTGATAAGGCATCTACAACCCAAAGCTGGCAAGCCATCTACATGCTAACACCTCAGTGCAACATCAGTCTGTGTATAGTAACCTTTTCTTGTCACTAGTCTCACACCACCTCAGCTGTGGTTGCCATTTCTTGGTCCTCTCCCCTACCATGTAAGGCTTCAGATTAGGAGAGGTGCCCACCTGTTCCCTGTGCCTGCCTGTGCTTCAGGGATATGCCAAGTCAAGGGAACTAGCTTAGCAAGGAACATGTAATTTCACCACTCATCTGAGTGGCTTCTTCAGTTCAAATGACTGGTAGGGAATTCCCCGGCATTTAAACCCTTGCTGGTAGTACAGTCACAGGCATCCAATCACAATGGTTCACCTCCACAGAGGAGGGGGCCTGTGACACTGCTTGTGATCAACACGCAATAGCGCTTTGACATCCTTACCCCGGCGGTTTCACAACAATTCACACTGGATCATACCTTCTTACCCCTGTCAGTTTCAGCCAACACCTAATTGAATAAGTTCAATGGAAACATGACTGTACTAGCCTCATGGGTTTAAATACCAGGGACTTCCCTACCAGTCATTTGAACTGAAGAAGCCACTTGGATCAGTGGTGAAAGTTTTTCAAGAAAAACTCAGAAAAGTCCAGTTGTTTTAGACTTAATTCTACTAGATACTGTATATCATGATCTGGATGAATGAGAATCTTCATAGACCTAATAGCTAGACCTTTTTAGCACATAAAAAGCACAAACCGACCATATTTAGTGGCAAATCAATTGAAACCTTACAGTAAACCAGTAGCTTTTTATGAAGGTCCAAGCCAAAAACTACAAATGCCATTGTATCATCCCTTTGTAATGATTACATCCTTATTCTTACTATCTTAACGGCTCTAAGAACCCCTTCATTATTCAAGCAAAACCTTTTGCTCTATTTAACTAGAGATTTAAAACCATCTTCTGATGGACTATTCTGGGTATTCTAGTTCCCAGGAACTGAAGAGGGCAGGTTGGATACCTCTGATTTAAGGGCGGCACACATCTGGGGCATATCTATCCTTACTATGGTTACCAAGAAAATTAACAAATGCAATATTTCATACAGACAAAGAAAAATGTCTTTATTGTGTTTGTGCCTCCCTTTAGGTTTAGCCTAAATACAGCGCATAATCCTAAAACTTCAGAGAAATTAGGTTACTGCTTATTGCAAGGCAGGTACGATATATTTTCCATGCAGCAATGATAATATATAATAGAAATAAAGAGTTGGGAAGGGTTATAGATAATGTATGTGTATATTAAAACAAGTCTTGCCGGGGGGTGTAATAGCATGGGACATACCTCTGCAGACTCTTTGTGTTAATGTAGTGAGACTGACATGTGGTTTAACATCCCTGTTGAGGTGATGCCTTGAGGTCCGCACCTGGCGTCTCTGCGACTCCCCATGTACACTCACTGCTGTATACCTGTCAGTGCCATTCTAAAGAAGATTAACAAAAGCATTACACCGGAATTATAATTTTCTCTTCCCCCTGAAATATTCATGATGGCCTTGGGGCAGCATTATTCTCTTTACAAGTTGCATACAAATTAGATGTAATGATTTATCTTATGAAAGGAAATGAACGGTGAGGTATTCATTTCCATCACTTGCCGTCGGAAGGCTACGGAGAGACTTTTCCGCATGCAGTGGAAGGCAGAAGGACCTTCTGCTCCACTGACCCTCTCTGTATTGAAGGGTCAAAAGATTGAGACAAGATGGCCAAGGAGTTCAGTTAAGTTGGCAGCTCCGGTATAATTATAGTGACACGGAGAGAGAATCTGTCCATCTCTGAGCAGTGTGGGTTGCTAGATCCTACAGAAAATGCTTGGCATAAAAATAATGAATGTCAAAGTTGCAATAAGTATGTGTCTCCCATCACAGAGATGACAGTGACGGAGAAGGAAGGGACCTGTCCCTGGAGCTGCAAAGTGACAGGGTGACCACAGTAGCATGGAACAAAGGGGGCGGTTTGTCACTGTGTTTGTCATACTACTCCGCATTGTCTACACATAGGCTTCAGCCTACTCTGCGAGAAAGGCTTAATCTGACACATATAAGTCGTAATAGGGAATCAACCATTTCCTAAAAACCCTGTTGAATATCTTAGAATAGTTTTAATCAGTTAAGAAGTACCACATGCTTCATATTTAGCTTCACGGGTAGAATGGCACATATTTTATTTAGACAGTGATTGGGATAGTCGTGGTTAAAGGCCAATGTGTCAGTAATCTCAGGGAATCTGATTTAGCCTCTGATACACATAACCATCATCTTCATTGCCTTGATTGTATACTTACTGCAGTGGCTTACTGGGTCCAGTGGGTCGCTTCATACTGACTTGAATGGAAGGTCTGCAGAGTCGCTGGAGCCTGAACCTGAAAATACAGACCAACCTATAAATAATGGCATTCATACTTCTCCCTGTAATGTCAAGTGTAATGGCAAATCTGCCTCACTATATCTGTGGTCACATGTGTGCTCCCCACCATTTGTGATTAGTTTATCTATCACGTAATGTACTTTTTATATCAGTGTACACAGTCCCCTTAAGGTCCCTATACACGGGCAGATCCGCTCGCTTGGCGATGTCGCCAAGCGAGCGGATCTTCTCCCGATATCCCCCAGATAGGGGTGGACAATATCGGGAGAATCCAGGGTAATTCGATCGTTTGGCCCCAGGGTCAAACGATCAAATTATAATGACAGGCATAGGCAAAGTCGGTCTGGGGACAAGCTGATGCAGTCCCCGATCCGACTAGATTTTCTAACCTGCCCGATCGAGATCTGGCCAATTTCAGGCCAGATATCGGTCGGGCAGGCCCATCAGTAGTGCCCATACAAGGGCCGATTAGCTGCTGAATCGGTCTTAGGGACCAATATCGGCAGCTAGAATCGGCCTATGTATTGGGACCTTTAGGGTTATGCCCCCTACATACAGATTAGTTGCCGTGATAACTAACGGATAACTGCAGATAACTAATCTCCCCAAAATGCTTTTCCACCGGCAACAAAGTGAATCACTGGTGGAAAGGCCTACAGTATGCATCACTTTGTTTTTCATAAGTCGCACAAAGTTTCCTCCTGCAGGCAACTTTGCGCAACTTCAGAAAACCAAGCAACGTATATGCTTTTCCACTCTGTGGTCCACTCTGTTGCCAGTGAAAAGGCATTTTGGAGAGATTAGTCACCACGGTAGCAGAGATTTATCACGGCAACTAATCTCTCCATAGGGCATTAGGCTTAATAAACCGAAAAGGGATTATATTCTCTGTTTATTACAGGTATTTGACTTGCTATCAACACTGCCTTAGACTTGGGGTTTTCTGGATAAGGGATCTTTCTGTAAATTGGATCTCCCTACCTAAAGTCTACTAAAAAAATTATGTAAACTATAAATAAACCCAATAGGATTGTTCTGCTTCCAATAAGGATTAATTGTATCAAGTACAAGATTTGTTTTATTACTACAGGGAAAATAATAATCATTTAAAAAAAATTAGAATTATTTGTTTATAACTGAGTCTATTGGAGATGGCCTTACCATAATTTGGAACTTTCTGGATATTGGGTTTCCGAATAGCAAATCTCATATCTCTAGTTCCAATGAACAATTTTTTGCCAATGGTATAAAATGCATGTTTACTAGTGATACGCAGGTCGGCCTGAATACCTAACGGATTCAAGGTGACCAACTGCCTCCCAGAGGCAGGTTATAGGTGAATGGTGAATCATATTCACCACCAGCCAAGCTGCTCCCTGACCTTACTTGCCCTCCTTGGCAATGACATCAAAGAAGGGATAGGTTGGGCACAGCTAAATTACCAGCATGCATTAGGGTGAGGTGCACGTCGAAAAATGTTCAACCTGCACATCACTAATGTATACCTTCTGTGGTTGCACGGGGCAATTGTATTCTATGTTACTCATGCGATCTGGTTTCCGTTCCTTTTCTTCATTCCTGTTGTGCTGCTAAATGAGATTCTTTATGTGTCAGGACACTGGAGTGGCAGGCCATCTGTCATGCAAAATGTCAGAATACGGAATTTTGGACTCAGCACATCTCTGGCTTTGGAGCAGACCTCTTTATTCAGCTGTTTTAATTGTTTTCAAAATGAATACGGGATCAGTACAATGCTCTTTAAAATATGGAATTCCATATAATAATTTGACACTGAAGCATAAAAAATTAGATGGAAATGTAGAAAAATGGAAACAATGTGATAATTGCGTCTCTTTATTAAGCTCACATACATCTTCCCTTGCCTGTTAGCTGAGATTTAATGGTCAGTGGGAATAGCAAGCCTTACAGGAGGCAGAAGCCTTGAGACTGATACAAAGACATAATCATGGCATTCAGCGCTATCCCAAGGGAACCCACACCACCGAGACCAGGCAAACTGCGCAGAGTAATGATGCACAGAGAGCAAAGCCATCTCCAGGAATGCAAAAAAGCACACAGATTGAATACTGGCCTGGGAATTCCATACGGCAGAAGCCCCTTATACTGTTAATTCAAATGGGTTATACTGAACAAAATCAAAAGACGTTCAATAGATGTTCCTGCTGAGTAAAACCAGAGTTCATCCATATATATGTGAATAGATACAGCTTGATTAATCCAAGCAGACATACCAACATAGTTTAGTAACTGCAGGACTGATGTCTAATTAATTTCCCTTCTTCGTATCTTCATACCCCCCTATGGTTGTAGCCTATAGCCTAACTACTTATTGTATGTTTTATGTGAAGAAAGAAGAAAATACGAGCTCTTACTTTTATATGTTGGATTTTGCTAAAATTAGTTAGATAGATAGATGATAGATAGATTTTTAATCACGTGGTGCTCCGCTTTTTGGAAACAATTGTTGTCATTTGGGGCCATTGGGAGTTGGTCTGCGAGCAGCACACGTGTCATATAAGCGGTAAGTGCTCCCGTGTTTATTTTTTGATTTTCGATGATATATAGATAGATAGATGATAGATAGATAGATAGATAGAGAGATAGATAGATAGATAGATAGATAGATAGATGATATATAGATAGATAGATAGATAGATAGATAGGATGATAGATAGATAGATAGAATGATAGATAGATAGATGATAGATAGATAGAGAGATAGAGAGATAGATAGATGATATATAGATAGATAGATAGATAGATAGATAGATAGATAGATAGATAGAATGATAGATAGATAGAATGATAGATAGATAGATAGATGATAGATAGATAGAGAGATAGATAGATAGATGATATATAGATAGATAGAATGATAGATAGATAGACCAAATCAAAGACAAACTGAGTGGACATAGGGGTACATTATTCAATAGGCAGAGGAAGCACTGGGGTGCTAAGAGTTACTAGGAGAACACTGGGACAGTATGAAGTACTTTGCAGGTATATGTGATGCAGAGAGCAGCACCCGAGAGCACAAATGAGCCCTGTATTTAATATTAGGCTTGAAAAGGTGATGACCTCCGTGATTCACTTGGCCCACCATTCCTTCATTGCTCATTTTGGACTGCAGTAGAGAGTTATGATAGGCTTTTTAAGTTGACCAAAATATAGTTATCAAAATAGTGCACCGCAAAGGAGGTTGTACCTATACTTCCCTATGGGTAATTTAGCTGTTGTCTTAGCTGTCATGTGCCTACAGTTCAGTGTAGAGCTGTAGCTCCCTATTCCCCTATAATTAATCCAGGCCAGATGCAAGAAGACATTGCTGAGATGAGCAGAAATAACCAGCCTTATACAAAAGCATAACTTCTGCAGTGGGGTAATGTTCCAAAACAGAGGATGACTGAGCAGGAAGGAAATAACGGTGGCAAGGGAGCCATGCTGCATGACTAGACAAGCATTATCCCTTCCATCTGAGATCTGTTAGAGCATCACAGGCCATCACATTGTGGAAGATGTGAATAATCTGTGTGCTGTTTTATTAGAATGTAACAAGACCTGCCTAGTATGACCACCAGTGATCATATCTTTCATCTCCCTTGATTGGCCGCGGACCAGACGGCGAATTCAGCTTTTATTACAAGCAAACCGAAGTTAATAAGTGAAAGAGTTTATTTTACAATGTCATGGAGCAGGATAATTTACATGACATCGTTGCTTTTGGCACTGCGGGACAGGCTGTAGCTCAGTGATGAATGGTTATGCTTAGTTTGAGCTGTATTTCTTTTACTCCCTGTCATATAGAGAAGGAGATACACATGATTCATTACACTTTGTTCTCTAGATCTCTGCAGACTTTGTTTTACACAGAAGCTCTGCTAAATGGGTTTGTATTACACTGCATCAGCATTAGGGAGAAAATCAGACAGATCCAGCCAGCTACATTTCACCAAATGACAGTTCCTGGTGTGTTTTTTTGGGGTTTTATATTCTGGATTAATGTTGTCTCAGGATATTATGGTCGTGCACAAGCCCTGGAGTGAAACACCTGATTCTGTATAATCGGAAATGTCGCTCCAGATCAGCAGTGCTTGTATTTGCATTTAATGAACCACAAGTGCAAAAACAAAAATTGAATTTGATTTTGGGCAAAGCAGCAAATTGTAATATCTAGAGATAAATGCCTAAACGTTATCTTGGCAAGATTCATAATGAAGGTGCTTTAGACTGCAGGCGTACCAATGCTTTGGCAGAACACTGATACAAAGGCCTTTTGTTCAACTGACTCTTACAGTGATAGTGTTAGATCTGCGTAGAGATGATCCAACCTCCCCACCCTAATATATGGTTGTCACCTGAAATGTTGGGGTTCACTAAAGAGCAGAATCAAAAATACTACTGTTTTGCTTCAGAGGTGAAATACTGTAGCTATTTTGTTGTCGAAACTAGTTGTTGCCAATACTGGAAGATCTGCTCATTGGTTTTACATCAGCTCTGGTTATGTCTCTTTCCTTACTCACACAGCCAGAAAAGGAAACTAAAAAAGGGTTACGTAGATTGGTTGGTTGATGGAAATTGTCAATACAGTCTGGGATACCCCAGACCAATAATTATTCTCTGTGGGTTACAGTGAGAACAATGAAGAATTGTTGGCTGGTTTGAGTTTGGACAAAGCATTCACTAAGCATAGTGGTTTATATTCATTCATGGAACCTACCTGTACAGACCCACAATATTCATCTGGCACATTGACTTTATTCATTAACAGAATATTTAAATGCACACAGTCTTTTTTTATATGCTCATTAGTGTTGGGCCATTTTCTTTCATCAAACATATCCAACTGTCAATAAATGTTTTTAAACTTTTTCTATACCAGGGTTTTTGGCAGACAACTAAGGGGCCTATTTATTTTGCTGCGTAAAATTAAATTTGGCAAAAAAATGGTGTAAGAAGCTGTGTAAAATAAAAACATAAGTTCACCAAATTGTGCCGATGTTAAGCTGTTTTTTACATGGCGTCTCTGTTTTTTACACAGCATAATAAATCTGCCCCTTAGTGTTTTTCCCAGAATTTCAAACTAATTGAGGAGCGTAAATAGTAAGTCAAGAAAATTTTACTTTGCACCTATTTCGCTTGGTACAAGTCATCTTCTTCCATGGAATGCAAATCACGAGAAGAACCTGGAATTACTGCTAGGTCCAGGCTGGAGGTAGTTTCAGGGTTCTCCTAGTGAGTTGTATCCATGGTCCAGACTGGGGGGAGTTCCATGGTTCCTCTAGTGAGTTGCATCCATGGTCCAGACTGGGGGGAGTTCCATGGTTCCTCTAGTGAGTTGCATCCATAGTCTAGACTGGGGGGAGTTCCATGGTTCCTCTAGTGAGTTGCATCCATGGTCCAGACTGGGGGGAGTTCCATGGTTCCTCTAGTGAGTTGCATCCATGGTCCAGTCCGGTGTTAGTTTCAGAGTTCCTCTAGTGAGTTGTATCCATGGTCCAGACTGAGGGGAGTTCCATGGTTCCTCTAGTGAGTTGCATCCATGGTCCAGCCTGGTGTTAGTTTCAGAGTTCCTCTAGTGAGTTGTATCCATGGTCCAGACTGGGGGGAGTTTCAGAGTTCCTCATGGTCAAGGCAGGGGGGGTCCCAGGGTTCCCCTAGTGAGTGTCATCCATGGTCCAAGTTGGTGGTAGTTTCAGCATTCTCCTATTGATTTGCATATATGGTCCAGGTTGGTGGTAGTCTCAGCTGGGGGAAATTTCAGGGCTCCTCTAGTGAGTTGCATGCATGGTCTAGTCTGGTGGTGGTTTCAGGGCTCCTCTAGTGAGTTGCATCTATGGTCCAGGCTGGGGGGAGTTCCATTGTTCCCCTAGTGAGTTGCATCCGTGGTCCAGGCTGGTGGAAATTTCAGGGTTCCTAAAAATACATGCAGTTGACATATATTAGAGCAGACTGAATTTGTTTTTATCACTCTCCACAAGCTGCAAAGATCATGTTTAGATGCAAAGTACCTTTGTGAGCAGTTTAATAACGAGTTCAATTTAGCGTCCGTTTTAGCACTTTTAAGTAAACCTTAATCAGTCTCTACATAGTTAGAAGAAGTCAGACTCTAAAGATACAGTAGCACTCATATCCAGGTGAAAGGGATAGGCAGATGTGAGGGGCAACTGTAGAAGTTGTAAAAAACATGTTTTCACAAGAAAAAAGATGAGCAAAAGTTGATAAAGTGATGCACAGAGTAAGATGGGAGCCCCACGTGAGGACTAAACTTCATAAAACACTTTTGTATTTGTCAGTACATCTGTTTTCTCAACACACATCCATTTTTCCAGTTCCTTTCTGCTCTGTTGAATACTTCACAGCTTCTGTGTGTCATATAATTACAGCCTTGATAATACTCTGAGATCGGAGCTTGGAAGCAACAATGGATGATTTGTCATCTCCAGATTGAAAATAAACATATACATCTACTTCCACACTAAATGCATCAATTTCAGAAAGCAAGATTTGTATAGACACTGAACAACTGGAATGGGGATATTAGAGCTGAAAATATGGGAGTTACTGATTGCCAAAATCGCTTTGGCCTGAAGGATTGCCATGCAGCTTGAAATTCATTTATGGGAATGGCTCGTACTTCTGATTTGTCGGCAATATATATTGTAATGCCCAGAATAAACTCACTTTCACTTACTGAGCAGTAATAGAAAATCTAAACAGTTGAGGTTATGACCCTTTTCTCACAAGCCCTCTTCCACCCTAAACACCACCCACTAAATTACACCTAGAGGTCTGCTTAACAGGATTGTCCCACCTAAACAGGTATGGGGAGAGGTGTTTGCCGCACGTGGCACTAGTGTTAAATCACAAATATCAGAAGAAATGGTTTGCTCTGTTTTTCTTAGGAATCTCTGTCATTGCCAATTATGTTTTTTGGCACTAAAATCCCATATAATGTAGTTTCCCCCCATATGCTTTGCACAAACTGGCTTCCATTTGTCCGATCTTGCTCGAGCCTTGACAGTGTCTATTCTTGACGACCACTTTTTACCATCTTCCCTGGCCTTTTGGCCTGTCTTTGTTTGCAATTCCACCTTATTCCTGCCTATATCTTAGGCAGATCACTAAAGTGGAGTGGGTTCTCTGAATGCACCAGTAAGGGCATCAACAGGGCATCGATGAAGGCTTGGTTCCAAGGCCTCAGACAGGTCATTGGTGAAGATTGGGTTCCAAAGTTGCAACAAAGGACTGGTGCTAACACCGATTTTCCTGTTCACAGAGGAGAAGGAGTACAGCCAGCAGGATTTTCTGAGTTCTAGACCAAAAGTGTAGATTACAGTAGTGGTAATTCACCATTACAAATGCAGTTGCAGTAGAGCAAATTTTCCTGCAGTCAGTTGGGCATAAAATATCATTTATTAATGGCTCTTGCATCAACATGGACTCCATTTCTTTAATATTTGTGCTTCGTGCTACTGCCTTCTTTCTGAATTGTGTCAGACGCAACCTGGTGACCCCCAACAAAGCTGCAATTCTGGGGAAAATTTCTGCATTGTTGCCTATTGCTCTTGAAATTTGACTTTACTCACTGCATTTGCCGTAAATAACCACTAATGTCTTTATAAAGTCATGGAAATCTTTGAAAATCCTTATGCTTTACAACAGTGGGTATTATATTTCTTGTATACAGCGTAATAAAGAATAGTTACTAAGGATCATGGACAACCGCAAGTGCAGTAAACAAAGTGCAATTTTTTCCACAATGTAGTCTTTTTTTCCAGAATTTCAGCACTGTTGTGGTCACCAGAAGGTAGTTGCGTCTCAGGCAGTTGTGGCCAATTGCAATCATACGTTGATGCAGATCGGACGCAATTATGCTGATATGTATTTAAAAGCAGTTGGCTGCAAATTGACGCAGGGCACTGAGGGAAACCTTGAGCTAGAGTCTTGCAGTGGGCCGGGTACCAGTAGGTTATCCACAAGAAAGCAGGTACCCTGCGGGTTACGGGTAGGATTATTAAATACAGGTATAGATGCGGGTTGGCAGGTTGCGAGTCAGGTTGCTTATAAGCACAATTTCTGTTTTGTGTCAATATGTTTTTATAGTTACACTCACACAAACACAGTCAGGAAAGCAGATTGGCAGATAAACATAGAGGTAGACAGATGGACAGATGGGTATAGATATTCCAATTAAAAAATAGAGGGGAATGCAGGTGGATAGTCTGCCACAATAATTTCCAGTCCAAAGATACACTGCTGTTTTAAATTGAATTTAAGGTGTCCAAAGACCTAACGTGTCAGTGCTGTAAATATTGCAATAGCCCCTTATGAAATGCTGTTTATTTCTACCCGTGGGTGTTATAAAAAAGACCAATAATGTTCATTCTCTTTTAGCCTGGGCTGCCGATGAACGGAAAATCTTTTCCACGCTTATGCTGGTAATTGTATCTGCCACTTTAAAGAATTATTGTGAGTAGAGAGTTGCTGGCGGGAATTAATCAATGTAAAGCTATACTAAGTATGATGATGATGGCAGACTCCCTCGCATTTAACTGAATGGATTTTGGGAGTACACTTCCCTACAGAATGCAGCAAGGTATGAAAGCATCGCTAAGCACTTGTGCTGGGTACAGAACAAGAACAGGGTCTATATTCCAATTCACAGGCGACTGCGGTGCCACCTTGCATATATCTCAAGTCCAATTACATGCAAAGGGCCCCCAAGCTCATTACCCCAGCAATGAGCCGCGTGCCCACAAAATGGCTACGAGAGGAGTCATTGTTAGAGTAATGAGCTAATTTTTCGTAATCTATGCATTATATGGATGAATGCGATAGGCAAATGGGAAAATGGATGTCAAGTTGCTCTACACACTGATATGGATGAATGCAATGGCCAAATTGGGAAATTTACGTCAAATCACTTTATATACTGAATCCATTCATGCGTTTTGGTGAAATAATAGCTTTGCGCTCGTGGGGTAACTCTCACGCAACTCTCACGCGTAAGCTCAGGTAATGGCACAAATGAAAAAAGCTATACAGTAAAATATATCCTGATATATCCTGCAGGATTGTGTACATTACCCTAGCTGTTTAATGGTATGTCTCGGTTACAAGTAGTGAGCAACTGTGTGCAGATATGCTTGCATCATTTCATTTTTGGCTCTTTCCAGTGAGCAACTCCATAACTGCCATCAGACCATGTGTCCTTAGTCTATAGACTAGTAATCCCCAACCACTCAGAGCAGCATGTTGCTCCCCAACCCCTTGGATGTTGCTCCCAGTGGCCTCAAAGCAGGTGCTTATTTTTGAATTTCTGGCTTTGAGGCAAATTTTGGTTGCATAAAAACCCAATATAATGCAAAACAGAGCCTCCTGTAGGCTGTCAGTCCAAATAGGGGCTATAAAGTAGCCAATTATAGCTCTTATTGGCACCCCAGGAACCTTTTTTATACTTGTGTTGCTCACCAACACTTTTTCCATTTAATGTGGCTCACGGGTATAAAAGGTTGGGGATCTCTGCTATAGACCATACACTTGCTGACTTTTTTGTAATGGGTTATGGCACTGGCTCGGGTAGGAGATAAGGAAGTTTGTTGACAGGAAGGCAGGGAAGAATACAAATGTAACCTGCAAGCTGAGTCAGTAACACCTTCATTAAAAAGAGATACACAGCAAGAGGCTAAATACTTTCATATATGAGCGTTCAATTAGATAAATACGAAGGGTAAATGAAATAATAAAGTGTAAGGCACACTGGGAGAAAGGTGCACGCCCCTACCTCTCGGAGCACCAGTCATTGGTTGCTTCCATTCATGGACATCTATAGCCATGGCCATCATCTTGCAAACTACATCATCATGCACCTTGCGTCATAACTTTCCATGTGTGCTCCAAGATGTCATTACCACTGTATTGTTCCTTAGCTCTTATTAATCCATTTGGCACCCATTTTGGTATAAACATCCATTTGGTAAATAGTATCCGTGTTCAGGCTGGCTTCTAGCTGTGTACATTTGGTTTCTGATTCCTGCCTGTGTACTCACCTTGAGTCTAGCTACCTGTCAAGACCTCAGCAGGTCACAATTTTGCCTCATCCTTATCTATACCTTGTTTACCACACAGAAATTTCTGGGGTCCCAAAGGGCATTGCTGAAAAGCGCTGCTGGCAGGGGTTTTTTCTTTTCCATGAAAGAGCAAGGCCACATTAGTCTATTACCCATGGCTCCGGGGTAACAGATTCTTTCATAAAGGTATAGTAGCCATATAACATTCAAAGAATATTATTAGAATAATTGTACAGTACTATATAACAGTATGTGGGTCTATTAAATGTAAATTGCAGAAATTAATGCAGATCTGAGTTGGTGATGATGTAGCATACTCTCAAGAGTGGGCTCGCTACAGTTTCCTGGAATTCATAATTCAGCAACCCTTTTAATTGGGTGACCAGGGAACTGCCCTGCTTCTACTGGACAAGTCTGGAGGAATACATAAACTTACAGTAGGTCATCGGCATCTGAAAAGCAACAGGCTGAAAAAACAGCTGTTACACATCACACACCTTTCTAGTTTAGCCCCTACTATATCACAAGCAATATGGCTTTTTTCAAACCAAAGCACTGGAATTTACTTTTTTTTATTCTGAGACCAAGGTTCTTAAGATCTCAGAGGAGACCAAGTTCTGCAAGTATTTTGTTGTATGTTACTAATCAGGCTCACAAATCATCTCCAAACCTTTAAAGGAAAACTTTATCCCCAGAATGAATACTGTATATACTCAAGTATAAGCCTAGTTTTTCAGCACCCAAAATGTGCTGAAAAAGTCACCCTCGGCTTATAATCGAGTCGGGTGCCATGGGTCCCTCCACACTAGCACCTTCTGTCATTTGTGTGCAAATGAGGCCAACCGCAACCAGACCATCCAGTGCCCTGGCCCGCTCCCAAATTCATCTTCTTCTACCATCCTCACCTGTCCCATTCTGCACTATACATTGCACTTTATATTCTATATAAACCATAGTTTTGAAGGATTTTAACTATTTGTGCTTTAGCTTGGTTGCTGATTGAGCTAGGGGGGGTAGTACTCTTAAGGCATCATTGTTGATACCATATTGTTTTTGTTGACCTTCTTCTCCACTTACAGAGCTAGCTTACTGTTTTTCTTTGTAAAAAATATTTAGAAACATATACCCCACTGATGCCTCATTTAATGTAATTTTATTGGTATTTATTTTGATTATTGAAATTTAGCAGTAGCCCCTGCATTTCCCACCCTAGGCTTATACTCAAGTCAATAAGTTTTTCCAGTTTTCTTAGGTAAAATTAGGTACCTTGGCTTATATTCGGATCGGCTTATACTCGAGTATATACGGTAATTGACCAACAGATTTATATTATTATGTTGAGTGACCTATTAAAGATTCTCGCCAAACTGGAATATATATATCAGTAAATATTGCCCTTTTACATCCTTTCCCTTGAGCCCCTCAGAGATCAGCTGACAAGAAATAATGCAGCTCTAACTGTAACAGGAAGTAGTGTGGAAGCAAAAGGCAGAACTCTGTTCATTCATTGGCTGATTTACTTTTTTGTATTCTGAGACCAAGGTTCTGAAGATCTCAGAGGAGATCAAGGTTCTTAAGATATTAGAGGAGACCAAGCCTATTTGGAACAAGTCCTGCGAATATTATGTTGTATGTTACTAATCAGACTTACAAATCATTTCTCTGTTATGGACAACCCCGGTGATGGTCTCTGAGAGAATGGAAACTCGTAGATGATATGAATCATTAAAGGTCTGGAGATGATTCATGGGTCCATACAGTAAAATAATTATGTTCCCTATACTTCTGTTTGTTGCTCCCTTCGTTAGCGCGCTACATTCCTGAGCATGATACTTCCCGTAATGCTTGCAGAGATTTTGAAATAAAGGGACATTATGTGCCTATTATGATTGGTTTGATTTCACCGCTACTAATTGGCTGAAATTACAGCCGGATATGTTTTATGCAAATCAGATGCATTCTCACAGATGCCGCTGCCCTTGTGGAATTCAGCATTTCAGACGTCTTTCGTACTTTATCCGTGCTAATGCCATTAGCCATAGATCTGGGCAATTGCCTTCAGATTAGCAATAACCAAACATTGGTAAAGCAATGGCCTCCATTATTCTAACAGCAAGGCAAAGCAGGAATAGAAAGCACTTTTATTAAACACAATATTACTGTGATCTCCTGAGTCCTGGAGTCATGCTAGAACCTTGTTGACATGGTTGATTAAAATAGCCAACCATAGGGTATTGGTCAGGCAAACTCCTTTAGTCTTTTACTGGAGTGAAAATATTAACTTTACTACAAATGTATGTGATTCAATACAAGGTGGGCATATGGGACCACCTAAGGTTACAATAAAATATTGTCTTGCATACACTGTGGCATATACCATAAAGCACTGGTGTTCACCACGCTCGCCTCCCCAAAGTTGAATCCAAAAAAGATGGAAATGCACAAATTCCTCTTGGTGGTCCAAACACCTACAGGGGTCATTAGCTAAGAGCAAGGCGCCCCACATGAGTGTTCATAGAGGACACTTACGTCAAGTGTACAGGTATAGGACCCGTTATCCAGAATGCTCAGGACCAAGGGTATAGGTCCGGATAAGGGGTCTTTCCGTAATTTGGATCTCCATACCTAAAGTCTAATAAACAATTAATAAAACATCAATTAAACCCAATAAGATTGTTTTTCATCCAATAAGGATTATTTATGTCTTAATTGGAATCAAATACAAAGCACTGTTTTCAAATGGTCTATTCCGCATGCTACTGACTTATACAGGTATGGGACCTATTATCCAGAATGCTTGGGAACTGGGGTTTTCCAGATAAGGGATCTTCCCGTAATCTGGAACCCCATACTTTAAGTCTGTTAAAAAAAAAAATTAAACATTAAATAAACCCAATAGCATTGTTTTGCCACTGATATGGATCCATGCAACTACTATCAAGTACAAGGCACTGTTTTATTATTACAGAGAAAAAGGAAATCATTTTTAAAAATGTGAATTATTTGATTAGAATGGAGTCTAATGGAGGTGGCCTTCCCATAATTCAGAGCTTTCGGAATAATAATGGATCTCATGCCTGTACAATAGTTATTACATGAACTACAATTTCATGGACTTTATATGCCATATCCATGCATATATCCATGCCATATCCATGCATATCTGCTTGTGTTTATTGGCAACTACATAGCTGTTTATGTGACATGGCAGTTCCTACATGGATATAGACCCTATTGTTGCCAATAAACACAAGCAGAGACTGATGCTTACAATGTAATGCCATGGCTGGTCAGATGCTCTTTATATAACGCAGAGCCAAAAAAATTTCAGTGCCGTGGAAAGATTTTCCTGATTAATTTCACTGAGTTCTACTTTTTCCCCTTAACAGCTGGCAGCCTGGCATTGACTAATTTCCAGCATCTTTAAGGCACATTCATACATTTTCTAATGGGAAATCTAGCCCTGACTCCATAAGACTATCTGTTGCTTTTTTTCTAGATATACAGAGCAGAATAAATTACAACCTTTGTTTCTCAGTGTAAGCAGCAGAAGCCATGCTAGACATCCCGCTGCATGGAAATGACAGTCAGGCTCCACACTGCCCCCTGGTGATTTATCCTGGATTATTTCTTAGGGGAAAGACTGCTTTAGTATTTGTCTACCATGGAGAACAAACACTTTCCCATATATATTTACATAGGAGTTGGGTGGATGCAAGCGTGTGGTAGGATAACCACAGCCCTCAGTAAAGTCTATATAAAATTAAAAATAGTATTGTATTTTGCAGACAACTCTTTGAAGGAGTTGATAAAGATTTTTGTATTCGTCTCCATGGCACAACTTCCTAAGCTGGACAGATGTAATACCTCTCATTCATGTTTCATTAAGGAGAGTCTTTGAATAAGGTTCCAAGCCAGTTTATTTAATGAGAATGGCATCATTTAAATATGTGTTTAATTACTAATCTAATGATTATCTCTTCTTTTAACACGTGCAGCTGTGCTGATAATTGCCACATATTGCAAGGGAAAATGTTAAATTATTTTATAATCTTATTTACCATGTAACCAAGTCTTACCGTTGCGGCGTAGCCTTCTGTTTCATAGCTGTGCTTGTTTGCGTAAAATATGCTTTTGATTTCTGCTGCTCAGTTTGATATTGTTCCAGATAATTGTATCTTTCATTTCGCTAAATCTATCTCTAAACACTTATGTGGGAGTATTTTAATCTTACTTGCAGATGCAGGCAGTGTTTCTTTATTCAGAGTCAAGTAGCCATGGTTGCTACTGCAGAGGAAATACCCTACTCTGATTGTTAGTGGCCTAAAGATTAGAAACTTGAGAGGAGGGGATGAAGGACCAAGAAGCCATGTGGAATGAAGGACCAAGACAATAGATACATTAGATAGCTTCAAGAAGGGGCCGGATAGCCTTTTAGCAATTTTTTTAGAATTTTTTTCCCCCTCTGAGGCAGATTGGAGAGACTTGAGAAGGGTTTTTGTTTTTTTCATCTACCTCAGGATCAACTAGCAGTTGGGCAGGTTTTATATAGGCATAAAAAGGTTGAATGTGTGTCTTAAAGCACCAAGGTGGATAAAGGACCAAGGTTGCGTGTGGGTGGGAGATGCTGACAAAGTTGATATACTCTATGCCTTCCACTATGCATATTCTTACTATGCCTATGTAAATGTCATTTTGTCTTGCATTGAAGACTCCGTTTATTAAAACTGAATTGCTAAGGTCTTCATCTTTGCTTTAGTCTATACCTGTCATGGCTCTTGATTGTATCGATCTCCCCATGTAATACATCTGTTGGGTATCCTCAGGCTTTCAGTTCTCTCCATCATAATCTTCAAGTCTCTCCATCTCAGCAGGTAATTCTGGCTACTCTCAGTTAGAAGCTGCTAGCAACTGACTTTGTAACCACTTTTGGATAAAAATCTGTTCATAGGTGCAAATGACAGCTGTCGGCTGTGTAAGGCTGATGCCACACGAGGCGTTTTTACGCTGCGTATTTTCTAATTTTCTCAGCGGCTGAAAAACGCCCGATATCATCATCTGTAGAAATAACTTGAAAAGACTCGAAGCAAACCACACAATGCGGAACTACGCTAGAAAACGCCTTAGCACGGATTTTTCAAGCGTTGGCCGAAAATACGCCAGTATTTGCAAAGCAAGCTATTCCTATGTATACACAAAGGCAGCTTCCAGACCTAGCGGAAATAAGCGGCGTTTTTTGCTATTTCGCACTATTAGCACCATGGAAACGGGATTTGCTTACGTCACCAGTACCAGGCTGAAAAACGCCATAGTCAGGGGCTGTGTGGCTTGTGCGGCGTTTTTAGGCTGAGAAAAAACGCAGCGTAAAAACGCCACGTGTGGCATCAGCCTAAAACCTAGAGGATATATTCCTTACCTTAACACATTAGACTTAACTTCAACATCCAGAAGTAGTATGGTGTGTTCATCATAAGCTAAACTGAAGCTCAATGAACAACACAGAGTAGGGCTGCCAGGAAGTCCCCACCACCCACAGTAAAGGAACATATCATCAATATATCACTTCCAGTCCAATCAAAACCGAGTGATAAATACAATTAAATGCATGTGTTCCTGCTTTAACCAACTCATAAATATGATTTCATTGTCAGGGGCGATTCCCCACCACGATTAGGTAACTAAAACTTTTGCCTTTATCAAGACCTAGCACCTAGGTTAGCCACATACAGTATGCACCTCTTTGTGTGTGTATATATATATACATACTGTAGTATGCGCCTCCTTGCTAAGTGTATATATATATATATATATATATATATATATACCATATGTATATATATATATATATATAAAGTCTCGCAGAAAGCACTCCAGGAAAAAATAAAAGACAAAAAAGTTTATTTAGACCCAAATGTCTACGCGTTTCGATCCATGCCGGATCGTCATCAGATCGTCCTGATGACGATCCGGCATGGATCGAAACGCGTAGACATTTGGGTCTAAATAAACTTTTTTGTCTTTTATTTTTTCCTGGAGTGCTTTCTGCGAGACTTTATACTATTTTATGGTTAGCACCCGGACATTGGTGTTTTTGGTTGGTGAGTGCCGATACTTTGAACTTTATATATATATATATATATAAATACTGTAGTATGCGCTTGTACAGTATATATATATTTTTATACAAACATCTGCTCAACCGTGCATTTTTTTCGAGTGAAAAGTTGAACTTCCCCAGGCCTTGCTGAGCTAGATTTCCTTGTAGACCATAAAACCTCTCTCTAGAGTCTCCTTTCCAGGCTGAACAAACAGTTAATAGACATAACTTAGTTTGCAATTAAATAAGTGGAGCCTTAGTAATTAAGTTCAGCATTTTTTTTTTAACTGAATTCTTGTCAGAAAGTCACTGTTGGTGTAAAAACGAAAGCAGCTTAGTGAAACATATTGAAGGAAAAGAAATCATCTCGGAAGGCAGATTTTATCACGCATTATGACAATGATTGACATTTTTGCCTGTTACAAGCACACAAAAACAAATTTTAAAAATGGATTATTAATTTACAGACAGTAATCCTATTAATCCTTCTTTACATAATAGCATTACATTATAATATTTGATAGCCTTCTCAATAATTAACGTAAAAATAATTGTATTGCCTACTGCCTTTTCTTAGCATTTTTTTCCTTCCTTACTGCATCCCCAGAGCTGTACAGGACTGGGAAACATCAAGCAGCACTATAATGTAAGCACTTAGTAACCCCTCAGCAATTTCTCCAACTGAACCGTTTTAAAGGGTTTCACCATGGAAGTGGGGGCAAAGCACAATTTCTTTCCGCACTGATGCTAAGAGAGGAGCGACTTAAATGACCCTAGGAAGATCATCTAAACATCATCAACTGAGACAATTGCAGAATGAATTTAGATCTGCTGATAAATGGAACGCAGAATGAAATAACCACTTTCCTGTGCAAGCATGAATGCATTTTCCTGGCCTGATACAAGCCTGGGAGATTCTTAAGCCATTTATTTACCAATAATACGTGCAGAAGCTTTCCTTCTAGGTGTAGGAACATGCCGGTCACTCATGTGAACAATAACGCTAAACTGATCTTATTATGTACTTATAACCTGGCGGCAGTGCTGGAAGTCACGGCAAGACATTCGAAAATAATGGTGTCTTTGGGGAATTAGTGCAGCTGAGTGGTAAATGTGGTGCACAATGACCTCATAAAAGTGTTTTGGAAGTGATGGAACCCTAGAATTTGGGCTTGATTTATGCGATAGAGTGCAGAAAGGCAACTGTGACTTGTGACAATATGCACAAGTGCAAGGAGTTTGATTAGGCACAAGCACCTGAATAGTGATGAGCGAATCTGTCCCGTTAAGCTTTGCCGAAAAATTCGCGAATCGGCAAAAAATTCGCGAAACTGTGAAAATGTTGCGTGTCAAAAAAATTGACACCCGCGACTATTCTTTTGTCGCCTGGCTATTCTTTTATCACCCGTGGCTATTGTTTGGTCGCCCACTGCTATTGTTTTGTCGCCCGGCTATTCTTTTGTCACCCGCGGCTATTCTTTTGTCGCCCAGCTCTTCCTTTGTCGCCCAGCTATTCTTTTGTCGCCCGCGGCTATTCTTTTGTCACCCAGCTATTCTTTTGTCACCCGTGGCTATTGTTTGGTCGCCCACTGCTATTCTTTTGTCGCCCGGCTATTCTTTTGTCACCCGCGGCTATTCTTTTGTCGCCCAGCTCTTCCTTTGTCGCCCAGCTATTCTTTTGTCGCCCGCGGCTATTGTTTTGTCGCGCAAATTTTTCCGCTGCAAATTTTTCCATCAGTTTCACGAAACAATCCACCAATGGCGAAATGCGGAAATTTGCCGCAAATCCTTGCTTGGCGAAACATTTTGCCCATCACTACACCTGAATTCATTTTTGCACTTTGCACTTGTCGGTACAGTCGTCCTGATTTGGCATATTCTCCACTGGCATTTTCCAGCCATTGGAGACAACCCCCATGAAAGGCACATTTGGTTGTTTCTGAAAAACGTTGGCAGAGAATATGCCATAGGCCTTAGTTTACACAGTTCTATGAAAATAGTTTCTTCTAGTGGTGAGTACAGACATATATTTTTAGATGTTGAGTGACCAGCAACCAAGTAGTTAATCCTTTGCCTTAGCCTACTTCCGCAATAATGATGCTCATCTAACCTCATTAAGCTGCTACATAGTGTAGCCTGAGCTATTCTGTCAGTGTCAGTCCAATCTCCTGGGAAACCACATCCCATGCTGTTGGCACAGGTGAAGGTTGCCCAAGGTGTTTTGTTTATTTCTGCTTTATGAATAGATCAGACAATAGCCCTATGATTTGCCTGTACACTTTCTACTGGGGGAGATGTGATGGACCACAATTTTTTCTTCAATGACTGAATCTGAAGCACTTGAGCCTTTCAATGGGCTGCACGATGCACATCAGTGGTGGAGAGGTCAACTCCAAAAACTGCTTTCAGTCATGTTTAGCTCATAAAATATATCTGCCATCTATTACTTCCTTGCCTTTAACATATACACTAATGTAGGTATGAAAAACTATGCACCCTGTATGGCCAAGAGCAAATAATTCTATATTTATATACACAAGGGAGCATATTTATATCTCCACACTATATGGCTAAACCCAAATGAATGTCTAATAGTATCTGTAGGCATTTGTGTTTTTGGGGGGTTCACAACAGATATTTGGTCACAATTTAACATAGATAAAGATATCTGAGAATTGTTATACATTATGGGATCCATTATCCAGAAACCCATTATAAGAAAGTTACAAATTATGGGATGGTCATCTCCCATAGACTCCACTTAAATTATTTAATTCAAATATATATATTTTTTTTGTAATAATAAAACAGTACCTGTACTTGATCCCAACTAAGATATAATGAATCCTTATTGGAGGCAAAACAATCCTATTGGGTTTATCTAATGTATAAATGATTTTTTAGTAGAATTAAGGGGAGCTTTATTAATGTTTCACAATTGGAGTCCCATGCAGTCTGTACTTGTCATCCTAAAGTTTCAAAATTTTATACCACATTAGATAAGGGTTCACCCCAAAATGCCACAATAAGCCACAAGCTTGGTATTTAGGACTGTTGTAGGCAACAATTAATCTCCTCCAAATCAGCTTTCAGGCTTCTTCCCTACAGTTTGGGAACGTCAATATAAATACAAAGATATACAGGTAATACTTACACTATATTAGAGAGGGACACAACACAATGTCGCTGTGACCTTTTTTGGGTATACTTAACTGAGGAGATTACTTCTTAGAATTGCTTCTTCCATACATACTTTCTAAAGTGTATGGGTAAAGCAGTGATACTGCAAACTGCTGAACAACATTTCAATGCCTGCTATCCACGATAATGCCTCTTATATGGACAAGGGCTGCATTCAAAAGAACCGTCACACTTCTTGAAAAGTGGAGCAAATTATTACATGATTATATGAAGGAAGCTTCAATACACATTATTTGTCCACAAGTCAGAGGTTAAAGATACACTGGACAGATGGAGCATGGAAAAGAAGCAGATGTTTAAGTTCTGAGGAGCAATCACCCACATGGAATAGATGCAACTTTAAATAGATGAAATTTCTTTGAACAGAAATTTACATTTGTGGCCAGAAATTTACATTAGGCTGTATAGTGCAGCATGAGAAAAAGCAGAGAACGGTTGAATAATGGGTGGAGATTGAAGTGACTTATAGATTGGGTTTAAATGAGATTGCTGTGGTCATTGTGGGAGAGGAAAAGAAAAGTATATATGGTGCAATAAGCATAGTTATGTTAGCAAGAGACTGGGAAATGACTTCTGCCTGTTTTGGGAAAATAAACCCGTGACATACAGGTAATAAAGTAATCAAAAAAGGTAATAATACTGTATAGTGTGTAAAGGGAGATACTGTATATCATTAAGGATACTGTAAGGCAGGGGTCCCCAACCTTTCTTACTCATGAGCCACTGTCAAAAGTAAAAAGACTTGGGGAGCAACACAAGCACCATAAAAGTTCATGGAGGTGCCAAATAATTGCTAAGATTGGCTATTAGGGAGCCTCTATGCACACTATCAGCTTACAGGGGGCTTTATTTGCTAGTAAATCTTGTTTTTATACAACCTAAACTTGCCCCCAAGTCAGGAATTTTAAAAATAACTACCTGGTTTGGGGGCACTGAGATCAACATCCAAGGGGTTGGGGAGCAACATGTTGCCCTGAGCCACTGGTTGGGGATCGCTGCTCTAAGGGATGTTGAATTCTTTAACACATATATTATATTAGGCATTATTGCAGAATAGCAGCTTAAGTTATGTTTGAACCTAAGCAGACAAATATTTTCACGATCAAGCAGTGATCCCCAACCAATGGCTCGCAGTCAAAATGCTGCTGAACAACCCCCTGGATGTTGCTCCCACTGGTCTCAAAGCAAGGGCTTATTTTTTAATTGGAGGCAAGTTTTGTTGAATAAACCCATGTGTACTGCCAAACACAGCCTCTTGTTGGCTGCCAGTCTACATATGGCCAAATACAGCCCTTATTTGGCACCTTGGGAACATATGTTAGCCCCCAAGTGTTTTTACATTTGATAGTGGCTCACAAGTACAAAAGCTTGGGGATTCCTGCCATAGAGACATCAACAGCTTGGAGAGGTAATTCATTAGTGGGGAAGATTAGACATCCCAAAGGGCCCCTGAACTAAAATAAGTGAAAACCCATGGCAACTAGTTAGCCGTTAGCTTTGTTAAGACAGCTGCAGGTACAACAATGAAAGCAAAAATATGATTGGATGCAATGGATTAAAGCCCAGGTACAAATGTGCCCAATATTAATAAATAGGCCCAGTGACGTTTAGGGTGAGGCAAAAGCATAGAACCCGTTGGGGGTTTTGACTGCTATTATGGTTCAATTAACCAATTATGCTATCCCATTCCAATTATGCTATCCCATTCCAATCTGTTGATAATATCTGCTGATAATAGACCAAAATTGATTGGGTAAACCCATCAACAATAAGAGTTTCAATCAAATTAAAACTGAACTGTAAAAAACATTATTATGCCTGTACCATTGTGGCCTTTCAATAAATCTGGGCACAAATGCTATGCAATCATACTATGAATTCCAGTAACTTTGCCACTGGCCAAATTATGTCTCTACAGCCATTAACCTCCACCTATCCCAGTTTCCTTAACTGCTATCCGCATTCTGTGTTATGTGAAAGCGACTGGTGAAGTATTATTATTTAACCACTAGTTTGCAGGCCCTTTAGGTAACACATATACTATTTCTGTAGGGACCCATAGGGTTAATCTGCCCCTATGGCTTTCAACCCTACCACTTCCTTATTTCCACTGTTACTGGGCAAAGACCCATGTATCTAGTTTACAATTTGCATTATGTACCTTATTGGTTTATTTGGTTGATCACACCCCTTGCAAACTCATATAGTGTTTAGCAATGATGTGTGGCTGCCTTTTTGTCTCAGGAACAGGTCACTGAGCCTGGGATCAGAACATAGGCCCCAGTAAAGCCTTATTGCCCCAGAGATAAATACCTACTCTGGCGAAGTAGGGGACAGGGACCCCATGAACGAGGACCAGTTAGATAGTTACTCTTGTAAGAGCATTCTCTAGGAGAGTGAGGTAGAGAGGGAAAGAAACAACTTGGCTCCACCAAGGAAAGTAGGGAAGAAGTACCTTCCATGCAGGCACTGTTGCCTCAGCATAGGGCCACGTTTAAGACATAGGAGACAGGTAGTATTTCAACCCTGTTCCACAGTCAGCTGTAGGACTCTCAAGCTAGGGGTTATCAACCTGAGTACTGAGGTATCTATCCTGACTGCTTCCAAAGGGGTGCCAAGCTGACCAGGTGCATTTACCCTGCCCAGACTCCCAAAAGAGGTGGGATAAACCAGTGTCCATCCTCTCTTGTTATCCTCAGAGTACTACTATCATGTAACATCTGTACCATCTGTTTGAGTATAACCCTGCTGATTCGTTTGTCTCTGACAATAAACCTGTCTATAGTTCAACTGCAAGAACCTTCTGGCGTCCATCTTTGCTAAATTGCACTGCACACAGCTACAGTGAGTTTTAGTTGAACTACACCCTTGCTCCACATGATCTCTTCCATATAGCGAAGGCCCATCCTGTCTAAGAGAGTCGCAAGTACCCCATGCTCTAATCCTAACACTAGCCTGGGTTTGTCTGATTACAGCCAAATAGGGGTTACATTTCATAACAATGTAAATTAGCCTAAACTTGGGCCACGTTATGGAAACAAGCTCAGCTGCTTGCCAGTTGGCCAAGAATCCCAACATCAGGTACTAACGCAGCCCCTGATGTTTTAGCCTTCACAAAGGTTGCATTGCCTATTTTCATTCCTACCGTCAGTTCCAAACGGTGTATAATTCTTCTTGTGCTGGAACCAAAAGGCTGCTGAGTTATACAACCTGGTCACTGTTACAAGGGTGACAATAATTTGCCCTTGTTTTAAGAGACAATCTAATAAATTCAAGCAGCAATGTATCTCCTACGGGAAGGAAGGCTGCTGTGTGTTATGGATGTGAGAGCAAAGTACAGTAAAGCTTCCGTCTCTTGTCAGTGTCAGCAGAAAGAAAATCTGGCAAAGGAATACTTTGTCATCTCCCAGCCATCCCAAGATGCCTCCTCTCAGACACAATAGAGCTTCTCATTATGTCCACTCCATATATAAAGTTATTTATGTCATCCCAACCAGCAGAATCAGATTGATGGCTCTGCGGCTTCTAGAGGTGCACTAAAATGCTTGAGGGAAGCAGAGGATATTGGTTTTTGCAGTAGCCAGCCAGTGAGAAGGAACATTTGTACGAGAGTGTAAGGCAGGAATGGGCAACAGGTGCAATTGGGTCTGCTAATACACTAACCTTGGGTTAGACATCAGCAAGTTCTTCTCCGTAAAACACTCATCACTATTCTCATGAGTGGCTGTAAATTGGGGCTACCATGTTTCCACCATTGTTTATCAGAGCAATTAATAACAAGGATATACAAATACAAAACATAACATTTGCCCATTTAAAATCAGATATGTCTCAAATGCACATCATGTAGGGTTAATTAGCAATTCATTTAGTTGTACTGACTATTGAATTCTGCGGGGTATATTTAAATGAATAGGCAATTAGCTTTGTTGACATGTCCAACTTTAAAGAGTTCAGCAACTCAGACATTGGCGACTTTTCATGATGTAATCCTACAGAGTTTGGCTATTTATTTGCTTATACCTTACATTATCTCTTTAAAGCACCTGGGAGTTTCTGTTTGTTATGGAGTGCCCTGCTGCGTTCCCTATCTAGCAATAAATAAGCCTATGCTATTTACTGAATGTACTCCGGCTTGGCAGAAGGGAAAACTAACACTGGAAGCACACAAGTATTTATGTTCCTTTGCAGGGTAATCCCACCGAAAATCAAAAAAAGGTCTTTAGGGAAATCACAGTCAAAGAAATCACAGACACTGGGCTCCACTTCCCCTTCAGATCTGCTGTAAGAACCAATTTCAAAGGTGTTCCAACTTTCCGCAGCCTGTTCTTTGATGTCAGATGAGATAGATGGTACCACGGGCAGGATGTACGGCGCTCTCTGCAAACCAAGTGCCTCTTTAACATTGTACATCAATAATTCTTTGTGCAGATGTTGACATGTCATTAAATGTCACCTAGACTCTAGTGCCAGGTCCTTGAACAGATTGGTTTGGAAGCTTTAAGCTAAGCGGCTCCTTGGATCTTATACTATTAACTTTTTATTTTTCTTTTATATTCTGTCGATGGATTGTGGGTAATATAAATAAGGTGCTTTCCTTGGAGTATAAGGCACCCACCTGTTATAGACACCTATCCTTTCAAACTTACATTTGTTATATTATAGTTATATACTATAGAATTACATTCTTATACATGTATTTAACACACAAGCCAAACCCTAGAATTCAACTAAAGCCCTGGTGTAGTCGTAACATTAAGGAGCCGGGTGAAGAACCCGTTTGTGCTCCATAATTCACCAACCAGGTTTTTGGTTGACAGGGTTGCTGGAAGAAATAATGGAAGCTCCTATACTCCCTCATCACCAAACCTCACCCACTGGTGGAAGCCCCACCCTTTCAGTCCAGTCCACCTGTTTAAATGGACCCTTGACAGGAGTCCTCCATGATGGCAGCCCTGTGTATTTATGCTCATGTAATATTCCAAAGATGATGCAGATCCCACTGATCTACACTGCTATGTGGGTAGGGTTTCCACCTTTTGAATCTAAAAATACCAACAAGGGCATGCTAGGGATGGGCTGATGACATTAGAGGGACAGGACAGTGTTATAAATAGGCGGAGTGATGGTATCAAAGGGTGGGATGAGGATGTTGATGGGCATCAGTGGGCAGACTGTGGGGTGGATTTTACGGGGTTGGGATGGAAAAGTGAGATTTACCAGAAACTGGGGTGGATCTAGGGCAGAAGAGGTTTGTACAGATTCACTGGCAAGTACCAGCCCTGTTCTTGGCTGCTATTTTATTGGTTAAGTCAGTAAAACACCGGATGGCTGGTAACCCGGCATGTGGGCAAGGATTTTGGCCACCAGTGGGAAAACTAGGGAACAATTTTGGGAGGCATGGCCTCTTCTGAATAGGACTAGTATTTAAGGGGCTTTATTGCAGCTGATTTTGCAATTCCATTCTTTAATTAACCTCTCTAGTCTCTCGATTGTATTCATAGCCCAATCTATAATAGGAATTCTATAGCTTTTGTTTGATGAGAACCTTTGTATGGAAATTCAAATGATGAAAAACCCTAGGTCCTCTCCTATACCTGTAATAAAGATCAAAAAGAACAAAAAAAAACCACATTTAAATACCGTTCGAGGAATATTTACCACTGCAATTTCTTTTCACTCCAAGTTTTTTGTTGTCTGCTTAAAGAAAGGTGCATTTTGTGTCTGTGCCGCGGCTGCTCATTGTATAATTGTGCGTCTTTGCAGCTTGAGCTTTTCCAGTTGGGTCTGAGAAACTCACAGGTGTTATTACCAAACAAAGACCCGCTGAGTTATACAAAACCTGTGTTCCTAGGTGAACCTGAAGTTGTTCAAAGGAAAATAATAAAGGCAAAGGTAGTTATTTTGTTCCCTTTAAATAGGAGCTGTCCCGGTGCTACAGTGAACGTGTGCTCCATAGAGATTTAGGGGGAAAAAATGACCTGGTTGAGTTGGGCGCCTGCAACAAAAGCACAAAAGATTTATTACCCACAAGTGTTACATTTATGGATTAAATAAAATATTTTCGCTTCGGAATGTTTCCAGCTGCTGTGCAATTGCATTAAGTCACTTGAAGTTTTTAAATAGCAAGTGAGAGTAGGGGAGGTAAGGCCTTGGCGCTCTGAGATGCAGTAGCCACACAATAAGGAGCTAAAAGCCAGCAGCAAATATCCTTGGGCAGAGTTATTAATTAACACTGGCAATTACCCCCTCCTCCATTTACTTTATTACATAAAGAGGTGCATTCCTTTTAGTCATAGATCTCAGATTTCACATTGGGATGTATTTTTTAAAATCCCAATGCTTTTGTTTGCTCTTCCTCATCTAAGTATTCCTATAGTTTCCTCTCTCATAGCAGTCAGAGGCATTTTCCGACAGTAAATAAACCTATCACATATAGGGAAACTGTTCCTTTCCAGTATCTAGTTGCCACTCCTGAGTGTAAAAGAAGTATTCACATGTTGCTGTCAAAAAGATACATCCAATACATGGCTCAGATTTGTACAAAAAGAGTATTGGCACATGGAGCTTTAGGCACTTTAAGGGCCATGTATTTAGTAGCCTCAAAACATGGTACCATTGTACCCAAAGTAACCCTGTATGCCATTACCCTTAACTGGAGCCTTCCTTCCTCCTTCCTTCCTTCCTTCCTTCCTTCCTTCCTTCCTTCCTTCCTTCCTTCCTTCCTTCCTTCCTTCCTTCCTTCCTTCCTTCCTTCCTTCCTTCCTTCCTTCCTTCCTTCCTTCCTTTCTTCTTCCTTCCTTATTCCTTCCTTCCTTCTTCCTTCCTTCCTTCCTTATTCCTTCCTTCCTTCCTTCCCTCCTTCCTTCTTCCCTACTTTTTTCCTACCTTCTCTTATCCTATCTTCCTGTCTGTTCTTGTATCTCTATATATTCTCATGTCTTTGGCCTTATACAGTATCTTGAACTTTTTTCCCCCCTTACCTCCCCATTGCCCTTCCCTGTTCTTTATTTTTCTTATCTCTTATCTACATGGTTTTTTATTCTCCATTTGCTTCTTCCCTTTAACTCTGACCTTCTCTACTTTCTATTTTGTCTATATTGTCTGCTTCCTCTTGCAATTCTTTTTTTTTCTCATCTTGCTCCTCCTGCCTCCTGGTTTCACTATTTCTATTTGCTAGTCTTCACTTCAAATGACATTCTTTACTAATGTATAATTACTCCTTTTATCTTCTTTCTTTATCTTCTCAGTTCCTTACTCTTTTCTTTGCTTGGGTTTGGTATAATCTCATTGTGGCCATGTACCCAACAGTATAAGGGGTTAAGGCAGCAGTGGACCAATATCCGACCAATGAACCCAGCCAACCTCTGGGCAGCACATTCATTCCAGCTCCTGCAATACTAGCACCTGCTTTAGTAAAATTGTTAAGAAAAAACATAAATCCATTATATGAGCAAACAATATTAACAAATCAGTATATAAGTGAAGCCTATTACATGCATGAACACTAATCTGCAAAGCTTACACTTCATAAGAAAACCGCTTCACTGAGCTTTCAACTCACATAAAAACCTGATTTAATAAACATCCATCTAAAATTTGCCTTCAAGATTCTAACAGCCGGACAGTCGTATTTCACCAACTCCTTCCCTAGGGTGTGGAGAACAACTCCATTTGCTGCTATACACAATAAACCGTGTGCATTGAGCGCAGCACAGAAATCTGCCTCTTGGTAATTAAAAGTGTCTGACTCTCATGGAAATAACAGATCTTCCAGTTCCTTGGCACCTGCTAAGACATAAAGCCTCTTTGAGAGGCAGGTAGCTTTCTCAGTAGTTTTACTGCTTTCTTTTGAGATGGAGCTCCAGCCAAATATGTATGTTAATTAAATAAAGCACAAGGCAAGGACTGTGCAGGATTTTCTTTGCCAAATGAAAAAATCCTGTCTTCTAAAAAAGCCTAGATGAGCTTGTGCTGTTTGCTTAACCCGCTGATGACCAGTCCAAGGCTCTTCAGTTGTTGTCTGACTAGAGACCCTAGAATTTCCCAACAGCTGAGATTCTTAACCTGTGGGCTGGAACCCAAAAATTGTTCTCCACATTGCTTAGGGTGGGTTTTCTTGGTTCTCTTGATAGGAAATAGTCATTAAGACAATGTGCATACCTACTTCTAAACCAATATATAGATCGTAAAACTGATGCTTTGGGTCCACTAAAGGTCCCCATACACTGGCAAGCGAGCGGATCTTCTCCCGTAACCCCCCACCTACTGCCCTACAGCTTTTTATCTATTAAGCGCATGCTTAGAACCTGACAACAAAAGCAATAGTGTAACTAGATATTACTTAGTCTCATAGAAAAATCTCTCTAACACTACCAGCCACACCTTGAGGAAGATGATCTATTATCCCTGCATTAGCACAAGCATCCGCTGGCCAATATTTATTGGCCCCTCGGCAGGGTCTGACATTAGCAATAAACCGAAGGGCCACAGTTGGAAAACTCTGGATTTACTCATTCACTCCCCAGACTCCAACAGTTATTCAGCATGATAGCAGGGTGTTTGAGTGCATTAGATTCATTCATACCCTCCCAGCAGACTGTCTGCGATAAGCTATAGAAACAGGTAGATACAAATGCAAAGGTTAAAGAGAATAAAAAGGGTTTTTTAATAAAAAAATTGCAGAAGAATGGCAGATTGGTGGGGTCAAGTAATCCACTGTGAAATCTGTTGTTTCCCAATGACTGAGACACTTACATTTTAAGCCCTGTGGAGCTGGGTTTTATTGCGCACTATCTGAGGAGCTGAAAATGCATCCGGCGCCAAGGAAAAAAGCCACTGATTCATGCCAGCTCTGCAGACTTTCACAGACTGCCTGTCCTTAAACACCTATCCTGCAGGCCCTCAGATAAATCCTATAAAAGCCATATGCAAACATTATTCTGTAGAAGTGATCATGCTTCCCAGCCTGTACGGATTCCAGGAAAACCACAGCCACAGCAATGAGATATGTGCCTTTGGCTGCTGGACCAGGCAGCTTTCAAGAGCTCAAAATCCCTACTAATTAAATATAGTCTTAGACAGTCTCTTGCTTAATATGAATTCTGAACAAAAGGCAAGTGGATATGGGAGCCAGGGAAGGGGATGAGCTGGGTAAGGGGATCAGATGGTAACAGTGCAAGAGTTCAAAGGAACTTGATGGTTGCTGACCTTTTTCTTATGAACCAATAAGGTGCCCTCAATTTATGTGGCAATATATGACACCAAAGTATTAAGCACAGTGATTTATATGATGTGGGTTTGGAAAAGATAAATGTATTTTCTGCCATATTTTTAGAAAAATACAGAAAAGAAAATAATTGTGACTAATATGACTTTTTAATTACATTGCAAATAATTAATTCTACCGCTTAAGATGTTATTCTTGAACCAACAAATGCATTTTATTCAGTTATAATATTGGTGTGTAGGCAGCCATCTCAGTGCATTGTGTGAGTCTGAGCTTTCAGAAAGACCCAGTACAACACATTAGAACTACTTTCAGGTAACCTATTGTTTCTCCTGCTCAGTGTAAATGGAGGAGTCCCAAGCCGGACTTAGATTTTGTACTATTGAGTTCTATTCTTATATCTACCACTAGAGGGGCATTGGAACATTTTTAGCAATACAGGTGTTGGGTAGCTGTTAGCTTGGTACCTTCCGATTGTTATGCTGATTGGCTGCTGGGGGGGAAATGGACAGGGTGATATCACTCCAATTTGCAGCTCAGCAGTAGAGAGAGATTTGAAGTATATCAGTGCACAACTCACATGGCTGAGGGCACCTGGGAAACTAACAACATGTCAGGGCAGAATGCTGCTGGAGCAGTGCTATTTACTGAGGCATTTTGAAAAATATGTATTTTTCCAGTGACAGAATCCCTTTATGGTTTTCTCATGTACCCTATGTATATTGAAAACTGGAAAATGAATTAGTACTGGGGGCTAGAAGTTGAACATGAGTTACTGCAATAGTGGGTACAAATAGCTAATGCACTCACAACAACATCCTAGCATTTCATCTTGCGGTGATTTGTGAAATCATAAAAAGGAGTCAGTTTAGGTGGGGTTTAATAAAATGAGGTCTTCATTTACTGGCTGGGCAAGGGTTTTCAAGCAGTGCATTAATGGTGGGAGCAGGATGGAATGTTCCAACCCACCCATCACTTAGCCACAAGCTTGTCACTTGATTCTTATTCTTATAGTTCTTATTTCACATTATTTATGATTCCAAGGACCATAGTAAATAGCAGAGAGCACAGAAAAGTTGCATGTACACCAGTGCCAGGCCAATTTTTGCTCTTCATATAGCTGGAGGCTCAACTAGGGGGTGGCAGGCAGAAGAAGCATTTCCTGGCGGTCTGCCACCATTGCACCATTGGCTTGTGTTGCTTTTGCCTACCCCTAGGTCTGTCCTTGATGTATACACATACTGTAAATCAGCATTTGCTTAGCATTGTGAGATAATTTTCGTACTCAGAGCCTACAAGAAATTAGAGGCTAGTGGCCCGAGTGGACTATGGGTGGGGCAATCTCTGACTGGGAGTCGAGACCAAAATATCTTCTTGAACAGGGGAGTTGGAGTGGAATTTTATCCACAAGGGGATCTCCACAGTTTGCTGTATGGTAGTAGCCGTGCTTATCACTTCCCTGCAGATCAGCACAAGTTGCAAGTGTATAATTAATATTATTTTGCTATGTATTTGTTGTGGCTTGGGTTATTTAGTATTAAGAAGTTGCTGGGGCTTTAATTAGGGCCCATTATCTAATGAATTGTGCCATACATAGAGCCAATAGATGAGTAAGGCAAGGCCTCGCACAGACTCTATACCAACATGATGTACAATAATATCCCTCCCAAACAAATAATATCTCTATGAGTGGGAAAGATTGTTCCTGTTTGAAAACTTCATTTTAATGATATTTGCTCATTTGCACGCAGAATTTCCATATTGTTAGCTGAGCACAGCTGGAGCCAAATTGCTACCTACAAATTCATTTTTTTTTTATGGTTTGGGCATGAGAACTACTTAAAATTCAGTTTCTAAGCAACCCTCCTTACTGTATCCAACCATTGTAATGAATAGACCCTATAAACAAGCTCCTCATAAAACATCTTAAGAATGGCCAGAACCCGCTAATTTGTACAGCACTCATAGCAAAGCAGAGAGGGGAGAGCCAGGCATATTGTGATGAAGACTACGGGGATTCAATAACAGTTGAATAGAATTCTATTTCAGTAAATGAAATCATATTCTTAAGTCCAGAGTGTGGCACTTTCAGGAGAAAATGAGAAGACTTGCACAGAATGGGTGGAATATAACACTAACGAAACAACAAAATCGCCAACGCTTGGTCTAACCCACGCTGTAGCATTGACCATCTGCTAGGAGCTCCGTCTAACATACATTCTGGAGTTGACCAGCTGCTGGAAATTACATACAGCCATTATATGACAACAAAGAAACAAAGTAACTGCCAGCTCACAAGTTCAGCCCCTAGCTATATATATGATAAATATTACACAAAATGAGGTGTTATTAGTACCACACTGGGTATGACTTATCAAGGCATCAGTGTGATATCCCACCCAATGCCAGAAACCTGGGAAAGTAATGGTGAGCTCCAAATGGAATCTTTCCAGAACAGATGGGAATTTCAAATTAAACAGACCTGTCCAAATAGTAAGCAGGAAGTGAAGCCAAGTGGAGACATAATAGGGTTCCTTCACTAACACGGCCATGACATGCAAAACCTCTGCTGGCTTTCTTTCTCTGCTTTACAATGTGTTGTTGCCCCCATTCAGAAACAGATTGGTAGTTTTTTTAAAAAGTGTACTGCCAATTCCCACAATTCTCTGTTTCCACTACTGGTACCTGCACTAGTGGCACCTACAGAGATATAAACCCTTGAAACAAATTCATATAAAATTGCTTCTAAGCACTGATTTTTGTTTTTCTCTAGTTTTCGAGATATTAGCAATTGACTCCATAGTTTAATGATCTTCATGCTTTGCTTTTATACCCTTTAATCCACCAACAATACTAACATAATTGGTATCTTAGATTGTTTACTACAACGGCACAATATGGGGGCAGAGATAAAAGGCTAATGCACTGGAGACTGCATCTCCAACTGAACGGGTCTGTATTATTGCTTAGACCAGTGATCCCCAACCTGTGGCTCAGGGGCAACATTTTGCTCACCAACCCCTTGGATGTTGCTCCCAGTGGGCTCAAAGCAGGTGCTTTTTTTTGAATTCCTGACTTGGAGGCAAGTGCTAATTGCATAAATACCATGTGTAATGCCAAACAGAGCCTTCTATAGGCTGCCAGTCCACACAGGGGCTACAAAATAGCCAATAACAGCCTTATTTGGCACCCCTGAAACTTTTTCATGCTTGTGTTGCTCCCCAACTCTTCTTCCATTTTAATGTGGCTCCCCCTTGTAAAAGGTTGGGGACCCCTCACTCACAAGAGACACAGGCTGGATGGGGAACTGAGTGACTATGTTATCAGCATTTATAATCACATCAGCTGGAGCAATTCTAAAGCAGAGATTTCTAGATTTGGTTCCAGCACCCTTTGAAGTTTAACAGTTTTTTTTATAGCCCCTTTGACTCATAAAAAGGTTCAAGAAATGTTGCATTTCGGCCATTGTTTCAAGAATAGTAAGGAGCAAAAATTAGTGTTTCTCTGTAATCTTGCCCTACTTAGCCTTAAAGCTGGGAATCCTACACACAAATATGACCCTCACTGGAGCCTCCTAGCAAAGACTCTGGGTCCTCCTTAGGGGGCCAATCCCACAGTTTGGTAACCTCTCCCTTAAAGGGATTCTGTCAAGGGATAACAATTTTTTTTTTTCAAATTGCCTCAGATAATAGCACCTCTCCAGTAGAATTCTGCTCTGGAATCCAGTTTTTAAAAGAGAGAACAGATTTTTTAATATTTAATTGTAAAATATATAGCATGGGGCTGGACATGTTGTTAGTTTACGGGGGGCCTCAGCCATGTGCCTTATGCTCTCATAAACCTCATTCTCTCTTTTTCTGCTGCACTGTAAGTTGGAGTGATACCCCTACCCCCCTCCCAGCAGCCGATCAGCAGAACAATGGGAAGGGAGCAAGATAGCAGCTCCCAGTAGATATCAGAATAGCACTCAATAGTAAGAAATCCAAGTCCGGCTTGGGACTCCTCCAGTTACATGGGAGTAGGAGAAACAATAGGTCACCTGAAAGCAGTTCTAATGTGTAGCGCTGGCTCCTTCTGAAAGCTCAGAGATGGCGCCTACACACCAATAGTACAGCTACAAAAAATACATTTGCTGGTTTAAGAATTTTAAATGGTAGATTGAATTATCTGCAATATAAAGAATGTAATTTAGAAATAAAAAGTATACCATAAAAATCATGACAGTATCCCTGTTAGAACCAAAATGTGCTTGTTTATCATAAAATGTCCTCTCCGAGCATATGAACCATTCCTAAGGAAAAGTCCACCTACTGGCACTATGATGAATAGGCTGTGTAAGTCTTGGACAGCAGCCAATCAGAAACCTACATTCCTGGCTCCAAAAATGATTTTCTACCCCATTGTGACAAATAAATATGGCCAATAAGGTTGCACAAAGTACCTGGATGCTGTGACATTTATCTTCTTCCTAACCAGGAGTTAATGGCGCTCACCTATTTCCATTCAGGGGACAGCCTTTTGTGCAACAACTACATTCCTTGGAAATGTTTTAATGATTTGTATTATGATGTGGGAGCAGCAATGCTAAGAAACCCAAAATATGTAATTATAAAACACAGCAGGTTTTCCAGAAAGCCATTAAAGTCTATCAGCGACATTTGAGGGGGGGGGGGGGGGGGGCATGGAAAGGCAGAAAAAGGCCAGGAGTTTGACACATTTACAGATTAACGGGATATATACGCATCTATATGTTAAAGAAATTGCTGTTCTTTCTTTTCTGAAACCCGTGGCATGCAAGAATCATTTAGCTTCCTTAGAAACAATTTATTCTTTATGGCATTGTTTAGCTCCACTGTTTTTCAAATCAGTTTACTGCCAATAAAGAAGCAAAATTGTAGAGATGTAAAGAGGAAAAGTGAGCTGAAATAATAGGGTGCATATATACACTAAAAAGAAAGATTAAAAGGATGTGTTTAAAGGAGGGGAAATTTAATGCAAAGAGAAAAGACCGAGCTATTTTCACCTTGAGCTTTCAAAAGAGTAAAAGCAGTGAAATTACGGGATTCTTTCATGGAGTGGGAGTTGTTTGCAGATTTAATTCATGCCTTTTAAGAGTTATAAAGATCAGGGTTAGACTGGCCTGCCGGCACCACAGAATCTCCTGATGAGACACAGTCTGCTGAAATTCCCATTAGCCCTTCATGTATCCGCCATAAGCCTAAATACCCTTTATACCATTTGGCACTATGGTTGTCTGGTTAGCACTAGGTCTCCCAGTCCAACACTAATAACTATGTTGTGTAGGAAGCCTATGCTGGGATACCATTACTCATTTAAAGGAGAAGGAAAGGTAAAAACTAAGTAAGAATTATCAGAAAGGTAAATATAGTCCTCTATCAAAAGAAACACTGGATTTCTTGTCTCCTTTTTTGGGAACATGTTCATCGGTATCAGACTTCCTCTCTATTAGGGCTCTTCAGGTTTGGGACTTGAGTCTGCTCAGTTCTCTCCTCTCTCCCTCTCCCCCTTCTTTCTCCTGCTCCCTCTTCCCATAAGAATACATAAGAACTTACTTCTGAGTTTCCAATGACTATATCTGCAGCAGGAAACTATGAACACCAAGCTAAAATGACAGCTTCTATCAGAGGGAGCTTCTAGGGCTCTTCACTCAGGTATAGTAAAGCTTTCTGCAGAATAAATATATTGTTCTAGGTGGCACTAATGTGGCGAACCTATTGGCAGTAAAATGCCAAAATGACTTTCCTTCTCCTACTAATGGTAGAATCAGGGAAAGGATTTAGTATCCTATGGGTTGGGACCCAAATATGGTTCCCCATGCTGTTTTGATTGGGTCTCTGTGATCCCTTCTAATACAGTTATACAGTATGTCTTCCTTCCATAACAACCAATGTCAGTGCGATCCAACAAAACTGTCAAATTATGATAAGGTTAGTATGCACTGAATGACTGTACAAATAGCGATCTGTAATCCAACATCGGCCAGGAAATGGATCAGGCATGTTTGAAATTTTTCATTGTTAACAATGAAATCAGTCCATTGTCCAGCTGATTGCATGACCAATCAGGCAGCTACCATAGTTCTACCTAGCATCAACTAGATGATACAGCTTGAAATGAAATGGACATTTTCTTGATGGACAAATCATACTGTTAAACTATTGTTTTAAGATAATCTTGGTTGTAGAAAAACAAGAAGATTGTTTAAAAATCTACACGTGTATGGCCAGCTTAGGGGCCAGATTTATGACTGCTAGAGCCTTCCGACTCGAGCAATCCCAGAGGAAACCCAGCAATTTTCAGAAATTTCCCCAAACAAGCTTTAGTAACAAAGAAAATCTTTGGGGATTTCCTTTATGATTGCTCAACCCTTAAGGGTCAGGCAATCATAAAACTGGTCCTAAAACATAATCTGGCTCCCCAATCAAAAAGGTGAAGGAACATTGGTCTAAATTGTTCAGTGTCGGAGGTGTTCGAATTGTAGGTGCCAAGTACCTTGATCTCAGGAGCCCTATTTGATGGCTGCTAGGGCAGATCAGGGATTATCTGAATGGAACTGGGCCTATTGTTTTATAATAATGGACCATAGATTAATTGGTTAAAAGGGCTATATATAATGTCTTTACAATCTACAGCATCTCTAGTGTTGGACTCGGGTGACATGGAGCTATATCTCTATTTTCCTCCAGTCTGGTGAATTTGATAATGATTCTGTAGCATTCAGCACTGAATCTCTACGATGCCTTCTCAGCTTTTTTCCCATATTATTTTCAAATTCTAAACTATTTTGCCTTCTGCCAGAAAGAAAACTGACAGGCTACGAAATCTCTATGGGCCACAATACAATGTAATAACATTCTGTATGTTCAATCTGTCTCCATAACTCAGTTTTCACCCCTGTAGCACCAAAAGGAGCGACCAGATTAGAAAGAATAATAAGAAAAAACTCTCCTTCCGTAAAACAACTGGGTCAACAATATTAATGTCCTTTGTTAATGTGTTACCATATGGTGCTTTATTACCCAAGACAAAAAGGTTGGAATCTAGTGTTTTAATTAAAAAAACAAACAAACAAAGGCTATTTTGATACTCAGTTGATATATACACTAACATTCTCTACAGAATTGTGTTTTTACTGCCATCTCAGTGTCCCTTGCTATGGAGCATTTCATTTATTGTCCATGTCCCAAGCAACATCAGGCCATATCTGTTGATGCACGGGGCATTAAGAGATATGGCCTTGGGGCAGATATGGTTTCTTGGGTCCCCAGATGTTTCAGAACTTGTATAATTTGACCCTTCTGTGAGTTTTAGTCCAGCAACATGTGAGGACCCAAGGTTAAGGAATAGTGATGGGCGAAATGTTTCGCCAGGCATGGATTTGCGGCAAATTTCCTTGTTTCCCCATTGGCGAATTGTTTTGCGAAATGGGCGAAAAAATTTGCAGCAGATAAATTTGACACGCATTCAAAAATTGTCGCAAGAATAGTTGCACGTCCAAAAATTGTCGCAAGAATAGTTGCGGGCGTCAAAAGAATAGTCGCAGGCTTCAATTATTTTTACACGCAACATTTTTGCCGTTTCGCTAATCTTTTGAAAGATTTGCGAATTTATTGGCGAAACGAAATGGGACAGATTCGCTAATCAGTATTAAGGAACAGTAAGGTAAGGCATTATACCAAATAGGAGAATGTGGGAGGTGATTAGAAAGGTTGTGCCCAGTCAAACTGAGACTATGGCATCTTAGGCAACATGGCATTATAATATGTTTGGGTACAAGACCCCTCATAATATTCCAGGCCCCACTATTGTATCAGCTGCTTTTGGCAAGAAACAGCCCAGATGGGGGGGAACTGTAGTATTAGGAAATCTACTTTTGGTTCTGAGAAATGTGCACTGTGACTCGAGCTCAAAGAGTATTTGTACAAATTCTTTAATGATAAAACTGAAGACCGGACTCATTAGTGGAATTTTATTGGTCCTCCCATTATCGTCTTACCAGGCAGCAGAGATGTGAAAATTCACACAAATTTGACTTTAAAGCTACAAGTCTCAGTTTCATCTCAGTTTCACACAATGCAAATCATCAGAGGCATATATATATATATATAGAGAAAGAGATAAAATAAACCAACACATCATCATATAAAAGTGAGCAAAAATTTGAGTGCTATGACCGACTACGAGAATATAACACCAGGCAGCAGTATTAATATAGCGGAAGCAGATTCAAATCATTGTCCTACATACATAAAATCTTTTAACAAAAAGCTGAAGATCAGTGACTGACAGAAAATATATGTCTACTTGACCCTTTATCTGTGCATAGGGCTGGGAAACATGTGGATTTCTATATGCTATTGTGTCCTTCCTTCCCACAACTCAAAGATTTTTCAGGTACAGGTATCGGACCCCTTATCCAGAAAGTTCCAAATTATGGAAAGGCCATCTCCCATAGACTCCATTGTAATCAAATAATTCACATTTTTAAAAATGATAAAACAGTAGCCTGTACTTGATCCCAGCTAAGATATAATTACCCCTTATTGGGGGCAGAACAGCCCTATTGGGTTTATTTAATGGTTAAATGATTCCCTTTTCTCTGTAATAATAAAACAGTACCTGTACTTGATACCAACTAAGATATAATTACCCCTTGTTGGGGGCAGAACAGCCCTATTGGGTTTATTTAATGGTTAAATGATTCCCTTTTCTCTGTAATAATAAAACAGTACCTGTACTTGATCCCAACTAAGATATAATTACCCCTTATTGGGGGCAGAACAGCCCTATTGGGTTTATTTAATGGTTAAATGATTCCCTTTTCTCTGTAATAATAAAACAGTACCTGTACTTGATCCCAGCTAAGATATAATTAATCCTTACTGGAGCCTAAGCAATCCTATTGGGTTTAATTACTGTTCAAATAATTTTATTAACAGACTTAAGGTAGGAGATCCGAATTACGGAAAGACCCCTTATCCGGAAAACCCTAGGCCCCGAGCATTCTGGATAACGGGTCCCATACCTGTACATGTTTTAGGACAATGTACAACAGGGCATTGTCCTTGGACTGATGGCTAGTTAGGCTGACACTTGGGGAGATGCCTACTTTTGGAAGCCCAGCATGGAGGCCATCTTAGGGAAGATTTAAAGCTACCCCTATTTGTTCTCCTAGATAGTTTTCAAACTATGGCATTATCTGTAGCCCTAGAATTTGAACTCAGAGACCCTGTGCCCAGGAACTTTCTTACACACCATGATAAATGTAGAAAGGTAAAGTTTGCTGATTCAGACCAGATGTTTGTTGATATATTAGCAGCAGAGCCAATCTATAAGCTGTTTCTTAGTCAGCTGTGGTTGAGTGCTTTGTGGTGGCCCCCAATACATGCTTTCCCCTTCCTACCCATCCATCTCCTGGGAACTGTCTCTGGTGACTCTCTATGTGGAAGAGCATTACTCAGTACTCTCATAACCTGTGCAAATGGGTATGTAAATTCCATTTGAGAAGAAGTGATTTACTGCCCACCAGTATGTGTCTTTCAAACCAAGGAAAGCCTCCAGGTTCTGTCAAGATATGGAAATATGATAAGCCTTTATATATCTATTAGAGCAGGGACATGATATTTGTATGTATAATTACCAGATTTAATAACATTTGGTGGGGTGGGTTAAAGATGTCATGTAACTGTCATCACCATGTTGTCACGGAGTTAATGATCCTGGCTGAAGACTTTATCCTACATTGGTACAACAGAAGGTAGTGCAAGAAATGCATCATTATTTTCATTAACTGCTCATACCCGCAGCATGCATTAATTAGTTATTAAGGTTTTCTACCCTGTTTGTTTAACCCTTTAGAAGCTGTAGACTGTATAACTGACTTAGCGTTAGATGCTATCTCTTGGGGTTCTGCCCATGGTTATAATGTGTTTCTAGGAAATGTAGTTGGTTTAGTATTTAATTAAGGTAGTTGATGCAGACTGCAGGTTAGGACATTCTTCTTCGTAATCTCCATAGAAACGACCTGAGGAACATCAGATGATATGTTCTTTGCTCTTTTCTAAGCAGAGCAACATCAGAAGACATCTTCTTCTTTAGCTGTTTGGCAGAACTGACCAGCAGGTGGCACTGCAGTTTCAATTTTATTTAATTAACACTTTAAAAATTGCTAATATCTTGAACAGTAGAAAAAAAATACTATAAGTTGCAAAAGTTCTCAGAAGACTCATTTTACATGAATTAGTTTAAAAGGGGTTGTTCACCTATGAGTTACATAGTTACATAGTTACATAGTTAGTTACATAGTTACATAGGGTTGAAAAAAGACCAGAGTCCATCAAGTTCAACCCATCCAAGTAAACCCAGCACACCTAACCCACACCTACCAATCTATACACTCACATACATAAACTATATATACAACCACTAATACTAACTGTAGATATTAGTTAACTTCTAGTATGATGTAGAGAGCAATATTCTGATTGTTTGCAATTGGTCTTCTTTTTTGTATTATTTTTAATATATATATTTTATATAATTTTTAGTTATTTCACTTTTTGCTCAGCAGCTCTGCAGTTTGGAGTTTCAGCAGTTATCTGGTTGCTAGGGTCCAAATTACCTTAGCAATCAAGGAATGGTTTGAATGAGGGACTGGAAGATGAATAGGAGAGGGCCTGACTAGAAAGATAAGTAATAAAAAGTGACAATAACAATAAAACTGTAGCCTCACAGAGCAATAGTTTTTTGGCCGCTGGGGTCAGTGACCCCCATTTGAAAGCTGCAAAGAGTTGGAAGAAAAAGGAAAATAGATCAATAACTATAAGAAATAAATTATGAAGACCACTTGAAAAGTTGCTTAGAATAGGCAATTCTATAATATTCTAAAAGTTAACTTAAAGGTAAACCACTGCTTTATAGGTTTACATTTCCCCACCCAAATTTCGGATACATATTTTCCCACGAAAAGCAAAAGGATTGCCAGTGCTAGCTAGGGTTTCCACAGGGAGGGAGGTGGGACGTGAAGTCACAGGGGTGGGGTGTGGCATCACGGGGGCAGGGTGTGACATCACGGGGGCGGGGCTATGACACAATATCTTTCCAAGTGGGTTTGATACCAAGTAGGGCAGTATCTGCAAGGCATTTGTATAATCTCCCGTGTCTATGTGAGTTTCCTTTGAGTAATCCTGTTTCCTCCCACGCTCCATATACATACAGGCAGGTTAATTGGCTCCTGATACAACTGACCCTAGTGTGTGTGAATGTATCCGGGGCTTTAGATTGGAAGCTCCACTGAGACTGATGAAAACAATCTCTTTAATGCAGAATATGATGGTTCTTCTATATATAAATGAAGGATAATAATAGTGTATGAAGATGGTGTCATTGGGTTACCATAGCCAAACGCTACCGATGTCCTAGCTGGGATGGACTGCTGTGCTGACATCTGCCGGTTGTCTGGCCCTTCAGCTTGGCGCTCGCGGCTCACTGCAGCCCTCGCAGCTCATTTCCATTCCCTCCTTAGAACAGTGCTGTTGCTGCTATAAAAATATGCACCAATTAAAAGGGCAGTGAAAATCTGCTCACTATGGAAACCCATATTTATAGCTCTGCGATGGGGAATATAAACACATGCATTAAGCCAAGGAACCGCCACATCCTAGAGACAAGGTTTCCGGCCTAAAAAAAAAAAAAAAGAGAGCCATCTTCGCCGCCGCTGCCACATTTTATAATATAGAAATCCAAAGAGTGAGGCAAATCAGTTGCTGTAATACAAGTCCCAGAATGGATAAGGATTCTGGGAAGCGCAAGTTCCAAAAGCAATTCTGACTACTGAAATGCACCGCGTGAGCAACATGTGGCAGGGAAATGTGATGTTCCCCATTGTTAAGGGGCACCGGAAAGCATGTTTATTTATAATTTAACCCCTTCAATGTACATAGCAAATGTTTTCCAAAGTTCTAGAACAGCCGGCCTCCCCTCCCAAGATATCTAATGATGAGCTACTCTTGTTTACCTTTCCTCCGGCTCAGCAGCTCCTGTCACTTCCTATAAGGCAATCATGTGGGGCAGTCTTGCGTATCAAGCGCATGGATCTCATAAAGGCTTCTATATCTTGCTTCTATATGGCATTACTCACAATGCTGAAACTGTGCGGCCAGTCACACTTGCACATCTGGGGTGGCTCAGTTGGCCTACTCTTTCCCTATACAGGGCAGCAATAGTCAAAAAGTCATAGAGCCTATTTCATCTGTAACATAATGCGATTCCAAAATATTGGTATTTGTACGTCTACGATAAAATTGCATACTGTGCCACTAGTTCTGGGTACATATTTTTCGGCAGAGGTAACATTCTCACCCTCTGTGGTCAACTATAAAAATAATTGTAAATTTATATCTTTAATCATTATTTATTAAAAAATAGTTTTTGAATGATTTGCCCTCTTCTTCTCACCTCTTGCAGCTTCCAAATGGGGGTCACTGACCCCAGCAGCCAAAACATGATTGCTCTGTGAGGCTACAATTTTATTGTTACTTTTTATTAATTATTTTTCTATTAGGGTCCTCTTTTATTTATATAACAGTCTCTCATTCAAACCACTCCCTGTTTGCTAAGGTTATTTGGACCCTACACCATACTCAAGAGCATCTGAACAAAAACAGGGGTCACTGACCCCAGCAGCCAAAACATGATTGCTCTGTAAGGCTACAATGTTATTGTTATTATTACTTTTTATTACTTATTTTTCTGTTCGGGTCCTCTTCTGTTTATAAAACAGACTCTCATTCAAACCACTCCCTGGTTGCTAAGGTCATTTGTGATTGGCTATTTGGTAGCCCCATGGGGACTGCTGGCCTGCAGGAGGCTCTGCTTGGAGTAAAACTGTGTCTTTGGGACTCCAAAACTTGTCTCCAAGCCAAAAATGTAAAAATGGGCACCTACTTTGAGGCCACTGGGAGCAACATCAAAGGGGGTGGTGAGCAACATATTGCCCATGAACCCCTGGTTGACTCAAAAACTAAGTAACCTTTATCAGAAAGGTCTATGTAAATACAACCATAAGCACTCACAGAAACGCTGCACTGACTTCTCTGTCAAAAGATTTCTTGTGTCTGTAATTTATGTGCCAGAGACATGCAGCTCTCTGCTCTCTCCCCTCTCCTGCTCCCCCTCCCTCAAGAATGCAAAGAACTCACCCCCCCCTTAGGAATTTGGATCTGAGCCAATCAGCAGGAAGCTGACTCATAGTCTTACAAACTAAGCATGTACACTTGGTCTCAGTCTCGGTGCAGGAGTGAGGCATTATGGGAACTTTCTTTACCCAGCTCAGCATTTTTCTTCCTGTTTGGCTTCTGATCATCTAAAGTGGTGAAATATGGGGAGACTTAAGGGCACTATTGAGAGAACTGAAGGTATGCCTGCAGCTTGAGATTAACTCTTTATTAGCCTTTCCTTCTTCTTTAATGAAAAAAATGGTAAGGCCTTGGTGTTGTCCACCATTAAAATATGAAATAAGATATTAAAAAAAAAATTGGTGAGTCTAGGACATAGATTTTCAGATTCAGGTCTCACCAAGGATGATGCTTCAAACTGATTCTGAGCAGGTCATTCTATTGTTTCCCACAGGATACATCTTTAATACAGTTGTCTATGCACCATGTTTCATATGAACAAACAACTTTTCCGGAGACTTTCACAGCAATAACACCCATTCGTTATATGGATATCCAAAATATGTCCATAGGGTCAAGCTTGAGGGCAGCTGAAACAACAATGGAGTAGACAGATCACTGAAAAGCAATGACTAACCCCTATATTCTCCTCCTTTCTCCAGGTCTGCTTAAAATATAGCATTCTGCGGGCCACTTATCACCTAAACATTAGGTTTATATATTGAAGATATTGAATACATTCTTGCTCATCCTGCTTTTGCTGCCAAGAATATGTTGGGAATGAAGTGTCTGCCCAAAATCCCTCCATTATTGGCCTTAATCATAAGTTTAAAGCAACCATACATTCAATATGTGTTGGTTGGCCCCCTTTCAACCACAGGTGGTTAAGTCCCACAATTTGGAACCAAAGAAATATGGATGGAACTTGCTCTTTTATGTATTAACAACATGTATTATACTGATTAATTATAATAATAAGGCACAAACTATACTATCACTTAGTTGAGCAATAACCGTTCAGCTGAGTTTTTTCCTGAAGTTAAAGCTGAAACGTCTATTGAACTCTCATCTCTCCTCCAGTGAGCATTCTGCTAATTACAGACTTGGAACACTTATTCCATACTTGTAATGAGATTAAAGCAAATCTAAATCTAAATACATGTATACATAGCATAATAATGCTTCCGAAACAATGGCTGAATCATCACTCGAGCTGCATAAACATATATTTGTATTTCCAGTTGAGGCGATTATGAAAGCACCGCACTGGTTTATAGGCAGATGCTTATCATGTAATCAATTAACTGTTTATAATTAGTTCATCCAATGCATGAATGTCATTTAATAGCCAAGATAACAAGAATCCTTTCTAGATACGTTTCATCCACTGCTGTAATTAAGGCTGCCAATTTAATCCACTGAGCACTTGTAACAAAGCCACGTTGCTGTTTATGGATGCCCGCGCTTTAGCGTAAAATGGGCACCTTTGGGATAAATTGGCAGAAAGTGGAAATTTCTGAGAAATAATGGAGATTTTATGGAGAAAAAAGAAACTTAAACTTTATGATCCGTTGCATGAAACTTTTTCTATGGAAATAGTTGGGCTTTAATGGAATCTCTTCCCAGCAAGGATGGCAGAGGTTAATACAATAAAAAGCCCATTTCCACAAGGGATGTAAAACTGTGCTTTTGCTTGAAGGCTGAATGTTGGCCAATTTGTGGTTGGTGTGAGCTGTTCATTATCATTTATTAGGTAAATGAGATTAGACACAAAGAAAGCAAGCTCGATTTAGCAGAAGGCATACTTTTAGTTCAATATTCAATAGCAAACAAGTAGCCATGGACTGTATAGAGGGAATCTGCTATGGGCAGTTAGATTTACATAAGAGCTAGAGATTAGTTGGGTTATAACCCTCTACTGAAGCCAAGATCCTTTGATGAGAATGGACAGGCCCGGATTTGTGGCGAGGCCACAAAGACCCGGGCCTAGGGCGGCACAAACATAGGGGCAGCATGCCGCCCTGCCGCAGGCAAATTTTAACATTTTGCTCCCATACGGAGCAATGGGGAACTCTCCCCACTGCTCCGTATGGGAGCTTCAACTTTGGTGTTGTGTGTTGGCGCGGCGGGGATAGGGGGGTGCCGAATGGGGGCGGCCTCGGGGCGTCCCCAGTAGAAATCCGGCGCTGAGAATGGACAGCCTAAAGTCCAGTTAGAAAAATCACTGAGCTAAGGGTTATGATGTGTTTCAATATGGGATTTGACCCCAAAAGTCTGTAAACTACTGGGTTAAACTACTCAGTAGACAAGCTATCAGGGCCAGCACTCTCAGCTATCTCAATTGGGTTTAGAGGTTTAAAGGACATCTTGGTGCACAACAATAATAACAACAGCTTTTATTTTTTTTCTTAACACTGGGGGCTGCTGAATTGCTTTCCCCAGACAGTAAGTTTATGTGGCTAATGTAATAGCCCCCTCGTCTCCTCCTGTTTTTGTACTCTGGGTACCAGTATAACCCCCAAAAATTTGAGTTTTAAAAAATAACTCCCATAATTCGTGATGTATTAATGTTTAGTTAACCTTTTTTGTCAGTTTTGATCTGTTGAGTACCACTGAGTCCTATGGAGGCTTTGAATAGTAGAGGAATAGAATAGTCAGTGGAAGCCTGTCCTTGACACATTTTCAAGCGGAAGTTAATCCCCTCATTGTTTTCTATTTTACTCAGTTTCGAGTGGAAGTTAATCCCCTCATCGTTTCTGTTTCACTCAGTTTCAAGGGGAAGTTAATCCCCTCATTGTTTCTTATTTCACACATTTTCAAGGGGAAGTCAACCCCATTATTGTTTTCTATTTCACCCAGTTTCAAGTGAAACTTAAACACGTCATTGTTTTCCAAGAATGAGTGTCAATGCTCCTAAAATGGCTGCTGGAACTATTCCTGTTTGGGAAAAATAAAGAGGATTCATCGAAACGAATGTCCGTTTCAACTGGGATTTTTTGTACAAATGATGAAAGCATTATTGTGACATTTTATAAATACAGCAATGATCGAGTTTAATTTGAATTTATAAAATTTACATTTTTTTGACCTTTAGTTTTCCTTTAAAGTCTACAGTACTTTCCACTGCTCTGGAAAACACAACTCATACTTGCTAGTATATAGATTTTCCATAAAAAAAAAATCCCCATCACTCAAGAGCACGGAGACAATTGACGCAATGTGGCGCCATGATCCTTTCCTTTCCACGTTGCCCCCTTTAGGGGCAGTTAAGAGACATAAATCTCCTCGCAAGCTCCAGGTGCGCCGATGATGAAAATTCGCTCGCAGCATTCTATTCCCTCAAATTAAAAGATTACTTCTCAGCAGAGGATCAATACAATCACATAACAGAAATGATTATGCAAATCACCGGGGAGTTTGTGAGTTTTCAGCCCGCAGCTATTATTGTAAAACTGGATTATAAGGATATTTATAAATAGCGGCTTTCTTCCAAGCCGCATTCTAAAGACCCATAAATCACTTCTTCGCTTCAGGGGCAACAAATCTTTGATTGCACAGATTGCGAGCTTCCACAGGTCAAGCGCAGCCCTACTATAATGCAAGGAAGGAAATGTGCAATATTTAGCGTGCTTGCAGTTCGGGGATGGAATAATCACTTTTCTCTACATTTAAGATTAAAATCACGTCTTCACTGTAAGATCTCCTCTGATTCCCCTACTGGAGAGTCATTCTCTAAGGGAATAGTGGAGTTAAATGCACTAATAATCTACATATTGACATGTTTTATTGATGGCTGGGGTTAGGGTTCCCTGCCTACAAAAATAACAAAGGCTAGAGTAGTTGTTGTTGGACTTTCTCAGTTCAAGACCACCTTGATGGATCAGCACTTACTGGTATAGAAAAACATTGGTGTATCAGCCATTCAGCCATACTTCGGCCATAGGTTTAACATCATCCAGCATAGCAAATATGTTTTCACCCTAAAACTCAATCAACTAACCTTCACCCTATACTTCCAGATCTAGAAGACCTATACTTCCAGATCTAGAAGACCTATACTTCCAGATTTAGGCAAACAAACAACTAGGCATTCCCCACAAAGATCAACCTAAATGGCCTCCGGGCTGAGCTACCCTGTATCTGTTCTAATCTTCCCTAGAAGGACCAGTCCCACAGTTTAGAAACAACTGGGATAGAGAGGATCTGAACACAACCAAAAGTAATTTAATAGATAGTTGTGTTTAACACATCTCTAAAACTCATACCAATAACTCAACTCAACCAATAACTCAAACCATAATCCCCAGATGTAGGAAGCACATAAAAAACTCATGCTGACCTCTAAAGTTACAGAATACAGAACAGGGCAATCAGATTAATTAGGGGAATGGATCATTTCATCTACAAAGGAAAGCTGAATGTGTCTAGGGAACATAGTCAACATACAAATATAAAGCAGATCAATATAAAGGTCTATTTAATGAACTTTCCATACTCTAATATGAGTGACCTGGGAATTCACATGGAAAGCAAGGGGATCCCCATCAGCATAGGAAGGATTATTTTCATATAAGACATTTTTCATATGGAAGTTTTACGAAGCCAAGGGGGTGGGAGAATGATTCAGCATTTTTAGTAAAGAGCACTTGTAGTTGTAATTATTATACCAAATCAGTAGTCAATTAATCAAAGGAATTTTGAGATTGCCATTTAGCATTTTGGATGGAATTTTTATCCTCTGTGCAGAATAATTAGCCAGTGACCTGCTGGGTAGTTATATGCCTACCCCTGGATTGTCTTGGGAGGGGCTACAAACAGTTTTACAATCTGGCTTGGTGAAGCCATGTAGATCATCATCTGAAATATAAAGTAATGTGGCTGCTGTAAATCTGGTGCCCCATGATAGTTCATTTTTCCTAGACTTTTTAAACTAGCAGTAGCTGGCTACTTATTAATATATATTAGATAAACTTCCTAGAATGTGCATAGCTGGGTGTTTCTGTATCTGTCCTAGGCTGGAAGAAGGGATCATTCACTCATATATAGGAGACCCGACTCCTCTGCAGTGACAAAACACCAGGCTATTCCCAGTTTACTGTAAAGCAGTCAATAATGGGATTATAATTAACATTTTAACTAACACTGAGTTTCCCAGCCAATATATTTCCAAGCCAAGTACCTGTATTTTTTAAGAAGCAGACAAGTAGTCTTATTTCTAAACGTAGGTGCTAAATCACCCCAGCACAGTTCCCCAATAGCAACCAATGAGATTGTTGCTTCATTTTTAATTTTCTTATTAAACACTGAACAAAGCTAACTTCCAGTTGGTTACTATTGGCAACTGCCAATACAGTTTAGTACCTATGTTAGCAAACAACAGTCCAACCATTTTGTTTATGGCACTATCCCATGCATTTGTGCTTTTATCAATATATTCATCAAGGGCTTTTCAGATGTTGGGGTCCTGGCCCCGGATTCAATAACATATCCATTTTGGTAGTTATTAGCATGTTACATGCTGTAGACCTTTTACTTGTCACTCAAGGGCCATCTATTCAAATGATAATGTCACACAATTAAGTCTATTAAACTTCTTAGCAGGCTGGGGCCTATAAAAATTAAGGGCAAGATCTGGTCAGCAGGCTTCCAATTGGACAGCTGTGGCCTATAACATAACTTAAACACAGAAGAGGTCTACCCGAATCCTCTAAAATATAGGTAGGTAGGAACTTCTAATCATAGGTTTCATACCACCATCGCATGTGTAGGTCTGCTCCAAGAAATGGTTTAGCTTCACTATCAGAGTGACATAGGTCTGGGTTGTACTGTTGGGGTACTGTGGAACATATCCATACAGAGGAAGAAGATGGGCCTTGTAATTACCTTGGAAAGTGCAGCTCATTCCTCTATTTTTTCTTCTAGTGCCCATGACAGAAGGGCAAAAGCTCTAGCTTAGAAACAAATGTATCAGCCATAGTTCCAGGAATATCTGTAACATCAAATAAGCGTTCCTCCCTAATGTTGCTTTAAACGATTTCCAAGATGGACTTTTAGGGTATTTAAAAGAGAAAATAGTGATTATCCCCACATCTGTTCCAACAGGTCTCCTAAGAACCTCAAAGGTAATACAGTTCTACTGTTCTAACAACTGTTATAATGCTATATAGCCTGTCCAGATCAAGAACATTCAAAGACCTCCAAAACATCTTTAATGCTCTTCGACCACCTTTGGTGGGATGGAAGTTAGGTTAAATGTGTTGGCTGATTATTTTTTGCTGTATGTATATGATCACGGAAAGATTTTGTTTTACTGTAAAGCCCAGTGCTGGGAGGTCAGCCATTTAATCTGCCATCTATTCTGTGGAGCCAGCCAGTTGAATAGTTTCCAGAGTTAAAAAGCAGTTTTACAGCATGATGAATATTTACCACTCAATCTATTCCCTTGCCTGCACAGTGTGCGTAATAACAATGGCTCTACACAGCCATATAAATGTGCTTGTATTATAATTATGTGTAATATTCCACTGGCTGTACCAGACCTAAATGCAGCTTGTGGTTTGAGAGTCTTGGTAATTACAGTCGTACAAGTCACTCACAGACATGGATCCCTTGAGCTCCTCTACATTAGCGGGTCTTGAAAATACCCCACTTGCACTCCATCAAATGTAATTTGAACCAATAGCGTCCTATTAGTCCGTGCAGCCATAGGAAGTTTTTCCCTCTGGAACGTGGAAGCATTGTGAGGAAAGGACCTTACAAAAACTGTCTCTAAGTTTCAAGAATATAATTAATGAGCATGTATTTATAGATACCGCAAAACTGTTATTTTTACCATTATTTTTTTAAAGGGCAGTGTTGGTGTATTGTATTATAGTGAGTAGAAAACCAATGCACTTTTGCACCCCATAGCACTCTTGCACTTGTGTGGCCAATGCTAAATAAAACCTACAGTTGTCTAGAAAAAAAAATCATCCTTCTTCCCATACTGTGTCAATCCTCAAACCAATCATTTTTATTATTTATTATGGGTACCTGGTGGCCCACCAAATTGACAACTGTCAGTAGCAGCCAAAGGTGTTGTAGTTCTTAGGGTCAGTGGCAGTAATTGACCATCAATATAATGTAAGTACAGCTGGTTTGTCAGCTTAACAGTTAATGGTTCATCACGTTTAATAAAGTAAAGTTAAGCCATGTAGTTCCTTATAGTTATACTATGGAGGTAAGTGCAGCTCTGACCTCAGCAGAGTATATTGTACAGGAAAATCCACTTGCCCCCACTTGCAAATGAGACCTGTGCTGACCTTTCTCCATTGATCCAGAGCAAAATCAATTATCCCCCAGCACCTCCTGACTCCATGCCATGATGACATCTAATTACAAGCAGTGGAGTCCAGCAGTGATCCCGATCATGGGCTCTAATAGAAGGTTCAAGAGGGCAGCCTTCCACCTTCGACCTGCACAAAGCAAATGAGACAGTCTAACCTGTAGCAGCACAATGAGCAAAACCATTGGGAAATAGCTGCACTAGGAACCAGCAGTATCTATTTACTGAGAGGACTGCTTGCACAATAAAGTGCTTACTTAGGCCGACTGTGTTGTGTTGTGCACTTACCTGCTCTATTTCACTTTCTACCAAAAGTGCTCCCTATCTTCCTGTTGGCTTAAATAGTCATATATAATATGTAGGTTAGCTTTTTCTGTCCACTGTCAGAAAAAGATGGCTGCCAACATTTTCATAGTTGCTCATCAGTATACCAGGAAAACTCCTAGGTGGCCATCCTGCTCATCCAACCATGTGGCTTTGTATGGTTAAACCATGACCATTCTACCTGACATATGAGTGTATGTAATGTAGCTGCGAACATATGATTAAGAACCGTGAGCTATGAAACATGTAAGGCATTTATGGACATGTAATTTCTAATAAAAACAGACTTTTATTTTAACTGAACCTGTTAATGTTAGAGTTATTGGGTGCTGTTTTTGTGTTTGTAGTAAAATCTGCTTCCTTTAGCTGTAGGTTTGGTGCTTGGCACCAAAAACCAACATTTCTACCATTGTTCTATGGGGTATTCATTTTTTTTCTTTACTTTAACTGTGAGCGTGAACATAGTAATACACACAACTTGGTTCATTTACCAACATAGGAGCTAAATTACAGTACAGTGAACTTGCCAATAGCTTTGCATTTGCCAAAGCTTTGTGTTTCATTGTCTTAAGGTCCCCATACACGGGGCGATTCTAGCTGCTGATATTGGTCCCTTAGACCGATTGAGCAGCTAATCAGGCCGTGTATGGGCACTACCGACGAGCCTGCCCAACCGACATCTCGATCGGGCAGGTTGAGAAATCTAGTACAGATCGGGGACCGTATAGGCTCGTTGATGCGGTCCCCGGACTGACTTTTTCTATACCAGTCGTTATAATTTGATCATTTGGCCCTAGGGCCAAATCAAATTAGCCTGGATTCTCCCCATATCACCCACCCATAGGTGGGGATATTGAGAGAAGATCCGCTCACTTGGCGACAACGCCAAGTGAGTGGATGGGCCCATGTATGGGGACTTTAACTTGCACTGTTCTATTAATTGTCGGTCAGTTGCTATTGCCACTACTATGGGCTCTAAAGAGATACATGGCCCACACTTTTATGTAGGGACACTACAGACATAACATGAAAATGGTGTGCCCATAATAGAGAAGTATCTAAAATGTATGGCTTCTTGCTCTTGGACATGAAAACTAAATTAAAGAAAGAGTATTATTTATTGGACATAGATCAAATTAGCTTGTAGCCACATACAGTACATAAAACAATCCAACTACTTGGATTTTAACCCAGCAATGCTTACAGTAGAGACCAGTAAACCAGGGACACTTAATGTCCTCCAGCCACCAATCGGAGGCACACCCTATGTTGCACTCTTACCCTTTTGCAGTTTACTGCAGGGGACAGGGGGCTTGGTGGTGTCAGAGAACACAATTGTGCTCGCTACACTTAAAGAGCTAAAGCTTGAAAAGTGTCTTTCAAAGCTACCAGTTGTGGCTTTTTTTTCCCTGTCCCTGGGACCCGGTTTTCATCTTGCATGATTACAGAACCAGCCCCGCAGCCATCTAATAAACAGAAAATGAAATGAAATGTAGAAACGAGTCGCAGTGTATCTAATAATTATAAAGTACCTAGTGACATAAAGCCAATGATGAGGCATCACATATCTAATAAAGAGGACGTACACTGTACCATGAATATGTTCAATAGGCACAACAGCATATGAGCAGTAATAGGGAGCTCAGCAATACTTATACTGAGCCACAGAACATCTAATAGGAGCATCCAGTAAGGATAGGGAAATATACATTTCCCTATGTGAAAGCTCTGTATTCACTGTGTTTATCTTCTTCTTCTTTATGATACATTTTCCAGGAATATGAAGTCTCGAGGACAATTTGTATTTCCACACACACAAATAGTTTCATCACTGCACTAAAGATGAAATAATATGCTCTCCCACTTTGTTAATACAACAAACCAGGCCTTTTGCTCATCCATGACGGTTTGTATGCAAATTCCATTTTGCTGCAAATGATGCAAATTTGTGCCTCATCAAATCTGATCTGCGCACCGTCTGGTAAATGAGCTCCACACAAAAAGATATGTTTTGCTTTCTGTACCATGTTCATTTTGTTTTCCAGCGTGTATTGCAGGAAATCTACTGAATCAGGAAGGCAGATCCTACATAACTCCAATTGCTACCGAACTATAACTCATTTGAACTTATATCCAAGTGGTTTCCAAACTGTGGGCCTGACCCCCCCCCCCCCCACCCAGGGGGCTTGGAGCAGTCTCAGGGGGCTTAGCCTGAAAGCCAGTTAGCGTGAGAATTGGGAAGAATAGCTATTTTCATGAGCTAAGGGGGCCTGACCAAAAGTTGGACCTTCAAGGCGTTCTTGAACTGAATTAGTTGAAAACCACCGCTTTAGCTTCTAGCTGGATTGCCAAACATGTGCAGAACTAAAATAGACCTTGTATGAATTAGTGCTTATGACTATACTGACGTGGAATTGGGGAGAATAGCTATTTTCATGAGCTAAGGGGGCCTGACCAAAAGTTGGACCTTCAAGGCGTTCTTGAACTGAATTAGTTGAAAACCACCGCTTTAGCTTCTAGCTGGATTGCCAAACATGTGCAGAACTAAAATAGACCTTGTATGAATTAGTGCTTATGACTATACTGACGTGGAATTGGGGAGAATAGCTATTTTCATGAGCTAAGGGGGCCTGACCAAAAGTTGGACCTTCAAGGCGTTCTTGAACTGAATTAGTTGAAAACCACCGCCTTAGCTTCTAGCTGGATTGCCAAACATGTGCAGAACTAAAATAGACCTTGTATGAATTAGTGCTTATGACTGTACTGACGTGGATATATGCAAGACAGGCACTCAAAGAGTCTTCTGCAGATCAATACCAAATGCATAGCATGATGTGTTCCGTGCTTTCCTAGCACTTAGTCACAGTCAGAATAAGGAGTCTGCTAGGAAAGCAAGAAACGCCTCGGGCTATGTATTTATGCATTTCTAAGTAAAGACTTTCTTTTACATGACTAGTCTAACAACATCTCTTTGAGTGCCTGTTCTATATCCACTCCAGCTGTAGGCTTAGGGCAGTGCACCTGAGCCCTCCTTTCACCTTGCATCTCCAATAAATTATTCTATTAAATGCCAAATTTGTCATCCTGTGGCTCTTAGAGATACTGTTTGACTCCAACTTTCTTCCAACCGCTACCCAAATCAGTAGTTCCCCAGCATCTACAAGACCATAGGTTGGCCAAGGCACCTATAATTATCTAACCAAGAAATACAAAAATTAGTAGTTACCCAACATCTACAAAACCATAGGTTGGCCAAGGCTCCTATATTAATCTAATCAACAAATAAGCAAATCAGTAGTTACCCAACATCTACAAAACCATAGGTTGGCCAAGGCTTCTATATTAATCTAATCAACAAATAAGCAAATCAGTAGTTACCCAACATCTACAAAACCATAGGTTGGCCAAAGCTCCTATATTAATCTAATCAACAAATACAAAAATCAGTAGTTCTCCAGCATCTACAAGACCATAGGTTGGCCAAGGCTGCTATATTCATCCAACCAATAAATACAAAAATCAGTAGTTCCCCAACATCTACAAGACCATAGGTTGACCAAAGCTGCTATATTCATCTAACCAACAGATACAACAATCAGTAGTTCCCCAACATTTACAAGACCATAGGTTGACCAAGGCTGCTATATTCACTTAACCAATAAATACAAAAGTCAGTAGTTCCCTAACATCTACAATACCATAGGTTGGCCAAGGCTGCTATATTCATCTTAACCAACAGATACAAAAATCAGTAGTTCCCCAACATTTACAAGACCATAGGTTGGCCAAGGCTGCTATATTCACCTAACCAATAAATACAAAAATCAGTAGTTCCCCAACATCTACAAGACCATAGGTTGGCCAAGGCTGCTATATTCATCTAACCAACCAATACAAAAATCAGTAGTTCTCCAACATCTACAAGACCATAGGTTGACCAAGGCTGCTATATTCATCTAACCAACAGATACAAAAATCAGTAGTTCTCTAATATTTACAAGACCATAGGTTGGCCAAGGCTCCTATATTAATCTAATCAACAAATACAAAAGTCAGTAGTTCTCCAGCATCTACAAGACCATAGGTTGGCCAAGGCTGCTATATTCATCCAACCAATAAATACAAAAAGCTGTAGTTCCCAACATCTACAAGACTATAGGTTGGCCAAAGCTGCTATATTCATCTAACCAATAAATACAAAAATCAGTCATTCCCCAATTTCTACAAGACAATAGCCTGTCCAAAGCTGCTATATTCGTTTAACCAACAGCTACATGAAACAGTAGTTCCCCAACATCTACAAAACCATAGGTTGTCCAAGGCTGCTATATTGACCCCTATCTAATGTACAGCAGTGGTGAATTCACAGAACATTTTCCTAGCAAAGTCTGAATTTACTGTGGATGTACCAAACCAATAACTGTCCAAGTATCAAATCTTCCCTCAAGATTTTGGCTAAACATTGATTAACAAACTTTTTGCACTCAAATCTGGGATTCTATAAATCCCGAGCTCAATCCTGGATTCATGTGCATTTTCAGGGATATGCACCGCAGGTTCCTCTCCAGACACAACTGAGTTTATTGGCATTTGCACGAGAGTCGACTGAAATTTTTTCATATTATGGAATTACATTTTGTGCATTGCTGAAAGATTGCCACTCTGTTCTTTTGGAAGAAAAGCCAGGTCAGCTTTTATATAACAGTAGGAAAGGAAAACGCAATATGTATTTTTTATTTGCAGATATGTTATGCGTAAAAGTGTAATTTTTTTTAAAAAAGAAAATATTGCAGAAATGAATTATTCATAGTGAATAAGGTCCTAGACCTAATAAATTGCAAACTGTAAAATTTGGTATTAACTGTGTCTGTTTCGGGGAACAATTTATAAAATCTTTTCTAATCTCGGAAAATTAGAGAACAAATACATATAATATATTTCAACATTAATGGAGACTTTATTGAGCATAATGGAACCTTTCAATACCCTGTTGTTATTAAATATTGCTTCCAGATAAAATTGAAAGATATAAAGCTGCATGGAGTAGTATCCACACAAACGTGATCCAAGGAAATGCTACTTGGTGGAGCGACAGGCTGAGTGACTATAGGCTGAGGGCAAGGGTGCTTGATAGGCTGCAGGCAGGGATAAAGGCTCTGTTTTAGAGATATAGATTACCAATAATATATACAATATAATATATTGTGCTATTAATTATCAGAGCATACTCCCAAAATCTCAGGTCCAAAATCAGCCTAGATACCTCTTTTTCATTAATACCAGCTGGCTTGTGCCTACAGAAATTTACCTTTACTCAGCAGAAACTACTAATAGAGTGGTTACCAAACTGTGAGCGTTCCCCTTGGGGTGGCAGTGACAGGGGGGGCTCAGCCTTAAGGCCAAGTAGGGTTTAAGTTGGGAAGAATTCCTCTTTGAGTTACTCCTGGATGCTTAGCATGAAGGTCAAAGAAGTGGGATTTGGGTGTTAGTACTTATTTGCGGTTCTACTGTTGACTGGGTGGTACAGCACAGTTTTTATACTTCATAACCTTGTTAATAATTAAGGAGGAGCCTCTTTACCAAAGGTCCGAACAATTGCAATAACCATCTCCCTAGCATGAAGCAGTAGCCTAGCCCTCCCTAATGGAAACCTAAAGGCAAACCTATTGTCCTCTAAAAGAGATATATGGCTACGTTTTAGGGATCTACAGCAATAGTGCATTTATAAAAGTTAATCATTTTTCCTTGTGGATTAATCATTTTATCTCTCAAATAAAGGAAGGGCAGGACATATTTTTGGCTGAACAAATAACATTTCCATTCTATGGATGTGGTCTGCTCAATGAATGGAGAACTGAAAAGGTTAAGGCAGTAGCCAGTCTTCCTGCTCAAAGCTGTAAACAGCCCCCAGTCATAGTTTTATAAAATGGTAATGGATAGTTCCTATCTCTTGTCATTTACACAATCATCTGTCCTAATTATTTCCTTCCCAGATACGGCTGCAAATTCATTTATTTTTTCTCTCATTAGTGCTCTCACTGTCAATTAGGTTCTTCATATTTCAGAAGGAGGATTTTTAGGGGGGTTATTCCAGATTTGGATGTAAAATAAACATTATGCAAAGCAAACCCCCAATTTACTTCTTCTTTTGACCCCTTCCTTCTACAGAGAGTTTGTCATTCTTAAGTCATCTGCCCATATAATTCTTACTCAGCTATAAAATCTCATAATGGGTAAATATGTTTGTATATGGTGGTCGTCAAACAAGCGGATATACTGCATACTTGATTTGTCCACCCCTGTGGTGGACCAAATTAGCCCGATGTGATCATTCAGCCCCTGGGCTAACAATCCAATCCAAGACCCATCAGGACTATAGCTACAACCCAATATGGCCCTTGTCAGTGAGATTTTCCTACCCTCTCAATTTATATATATATATATTTAAGTCCTGATCAGATGTAATTCAGAGAAGCCGACATTTTGCCTCCCATAAGCTGCCAACCCAGTCAACAGAAGAATATTGCCCCTTATATTGCCAGGCTGTAAAATGAAACATACCGTTACATGAAATATAAATTTCTTATAATTACTAAATTCTTTCTTCAGGGGTTGCTCACATACAGCTTACACATTGCCTACTGGCCATTTGATCCCTCAAACAACTCCTTGTTTCAGAGGTTTCTTGATGCGTAATAGCGACTTTTTGTGTTTGTTTACTCTACTCAGATCATGCCTGTTTTTTCCTATGTATTAAGCAAAATAGGTCAACCACATGTGTGGCTTTAGTAATGAGGTCTCCAATGAGGGGTCACTAAATATAGTAACATAGTAAGTTGGGTTGAAAAAAAAACGTACGTCCATCAAGTTCAACCATAATGCCTATATATAACCTGCCTAACTACTAGTTGATCCAGAGGAAGGCAAAAAACCCCATCTGAAACCTCTCCAATTTGCCACAGAGGAGAAAAAATTCCTTCCTGACTCCAAGATGGCAATCGGACCAGTCCCTGGATCAACTTGTACTAAGAGCTATCTCCCATACCCCTGTATTCCCTCACTTGTACTGAGAGCTATCTCCCATAACCCTGTATTCCCTCACTTGTACTGAGAGCTATCTCCCCTACCCCTGTATTCCCTCACTTGTACTGAGAGCTATCTCCCCTACCCCTGTATTCCCTCACTTGTACTGAGAGCTATCTCCCATAACCCTGTATTCCCTCACTTGTACTGAGAGCTATCTCCCATACCCCTGTATTCCCTCACTTGTACTGAGAGCTATCTCCCATACCCCTGTATTCCCTCACTTGTACTGAGAGCTATCTCCCCTACCCCTGTATTCCCTCACTTGTACTGAGAGCTATCTCCCATAACCCTGTATTCCCTCACTTGTACTGAGAGCTATCCCCCCTACCCCTGTATTCCCTCACTTTTACTGAGAGCTATCTCCCATACCACTGTATTCCCTCACTTGTACTGAGAGCTATCTCCCATAACCCTGTATTCCCTCACTTGTACTGAGAGCTATCCCCCCTACCCCTGTATTCCCTCACTTTTACTGAGAGCTATCTCCCATACCACTGTATTCCCTCACTTGTACTGAGAGCTATCCCCCCTACCCGTGTATTCCCTCACTTGTACTGAGAGCTATCTCCCATACCCCTGTATTCCCTCACTTGTACTGAGAGCTATCTCCCATAACCCTGTATTCCCTCACTTGTACTGAGAGCTATCCCCCCTACCCCTGTATTCCCTCACTTTTACTGAGAGCTATCTCCCATACCACTGTATTCCCTCACTTGTACTGAGAGCTATCCCCCCTACCCCTGTATTCCCTCACTTTTACTGAGAGCTATCTCCCATAACCCTGTATTCCCTCACTTGTACTGAGAGCTATCCCCCCTACCCCTGTATTCCCTCACTTGTACTGAGAGCTATCCCCCTACCCCTGTATTCCCTCACTTGTACTGAGAGCTATCTCCCATACCACTGTATTCCCTCACTTGTACTGAGAGCTATCCCCCATACCCCTGTATTCCCTCACTTGTACTGAGAGCTATCTCCCATAACCCTGTATTCCCTCACTTGTACTGAGAGCTATCTCCCCTACCCCTGTATTCCCTCACTTGTACTGAGAGCTATCTCCCATACCCCTGTATTCCCTCACTTGTACTGAGAGCTATCTCCCATACCCCTGTATTCCCTCACTTGTACTGAGAGCTATCTCCCATACCCCTGTATTCCCTCACTTGTACGCACGGCTATTGTTTCGTCGCGCGCGGTTCTTGTTTCGTCGCGCGCGGCTCTTGTTTCGTCGCGCGGCTCTTGTTTCGTCGCCCGCGGCTATTATTTTGTCGCGCGTTATTGTATCGTCGCCCGCGGCTATTATTTTGTCGCCCGCGACTATTCTTTTTTGACGCCGGCGACAATTTTTGGACGTGCGGTGAATTTTTCCGCGGCGAAATTTTTCATCTGTTTCGCGAAACAATCCGCCAATGGCGAAACGCGGAAATTCGCCGCGAATCCATGCCTGGCGAAACTTTTCGCCCATCACTACTCACTTGTACTGAGAGCTATCTCCCATAACCCTGTATTCCCTCACTTGTACTGAGAGCTATCTCCCATAACCCTGTATTCCCTCACTTGTACTGAGAGCTATCTCCCATACCCCTGTATTCCCTCACTTGTACTGAGAGCTATCTCCCATACCCCTGTATTCCCTCACTTGTACTGAGAGCTATCTCCCCTACCCCTGTATTCCCTCACTTGTACTGAGAGCTATCTCCCATACCCCTGTATTCCCTCACTTGTACTGAGAACTATCTCCCCTACCCCTGTATTCCCTCACTTGTACTGAGAGCTATCTCCCATACCCCTGTATTCCCTCACTTGTACTGAGAGCTATCTCCCCTACCCCTGTATTCCCTCACTTGTACTGAGACCTATCTCCCATATCCCTGTATTCCCTCACTTGTACTGAGAGCTATCTCCCATACCCCTTTATTCCCTCACTTGTACTGAGAGCTATCTCCCATACCCCTGTATTCCCTCACTTGTACTGAGAGCTATCTCCCATACCCCTGTATTCCCTCACTTGTACTGAGAGCTATCTCCCATACCCCTGTATTCCCTCACTTGTTCTGAGAGCTATCTCCCATACCTCTGTATTCCCTCACTTGTACTGAGAGCTATCTCCCATATCCCTGTATTCCCTCACTTGTACTGAGAGCTATCTCCCCTACCCCTGTATTCCCTCACTTGTACTGAGAGCTATCTCCCCTACCCCTGTATTCCCTCACTTGTACTGAGAGCTATCTCCCCTACCCCTGTATTCCCTCACTTGTACTGAGAGCTATCTCCCATACCCCTGTATTCCCTCACTTGTACTGAGAGCTATCCCCCCTACCCCTGTATTCCCTCACTTGTACTGAGAGCTATCTCCCCTACCCCTGTATTCCCTTACTTGTACTGAGAGCTATCCCCCCTACCCCTGTATTCCCTCACTTGTACTGAGAGCTATCTCCCATAACCCTGTATTCCCTCACTTGTACTGAGAGCTATCTCCCATAACCCTGTATTCCCTCACTTGTACTGAGAGCTATCTCCCATACCCCTGTATTCCCTCACTTGTACTGAGAGCTATCTCCCCTACCCCTGTATTCCCTCACTTGTACTGAGAGCTATCTCCCATAACCCTGTATTCCCTCACTTGTACTGAGAGCTATCTCCCATACCCCTGTATTCCCTCACTTGTACTGAGAGCTATCTCCCATATCCCTGTATTCTCTTACTTGCTAAAAAGCCATTCAACCCCTTCTTAAAGCTATATAATGTATCAGCCATTTCGAATGATCCTTAATTCCAAGTCTGCTGCCCTGGGTGGATGCATGTACAGTAGATGACTTCCTTGTGCTCTTAAAGCACTGCTCATATGCCCAGCTTTAATGGGTAGTAAGCATTCCTTGGATTGGGGACAAAATTGAGGTGCAATGATCTGTAGTAGTAGCCAAGGCTGGCACCTTTTTAAAAAAGAAGTGATTATTGTCACTGGTGGTATGTAAGATATTGGTAAACCCCTTCCCCATTCCCCTGTTTCTGAGCTTTTGCTTGTCATTTAACAGGAAAAAAATCATAGAAGGCCAACATTTTATTTCCAGAAATGGGGGTGACCCTGGTTCCTTTGCAGGGCTGCAGTTTGCACAGTGGCTCTATAACTATAACCTGTTTGCTTTGCACCTTCCACCTCAATACGAGCAGCTCAGAGATGTGTGTGTTCCCTATAACAACTGTCTGGGTCTGAACTGGAGATTTCACGGCAAGCGAGAGGTGCTTAGCATCAAATCACGTATTTACTGTGTAAGCGCAGCACAAGCACGGCTGGCGGATCTGTTCTCTTACTGGAAACAAACAAAAAAATGAGTTCCCAATTTATCCTGCAGTTCCCTGTGTGATCTGCATAATGTGCTCTCCCATTTACAATCAGTGCAATTTGGTTTCTCTCGCTGTCTTGCGCTGTGAATATACTGCAGTCTGAGTCAGTCATTCTGCTGATCTTTTATACCCTGCTGCATGGCGTTTTGTCATTCAGCGCACTCCTCTCCCTGGAATAAATATCGACTAAACGCCGGGCTAATTAACCCATCGCCTGCCTGAGAGAACATCAAGCCCATATAAAAATAATGTTGATATTAGGACAAAACAGTAGAATCTGAGATACGGTTTGTGAGCAAAAAGCAGCTTTTAGTCATTTTACTATGTTTATATCATCTTTATATTCCATTATATAGGAAGGGACGTCTGACAGATGCTTGTTCAGTTCTTGTTTTGAGGCCAGTGGAATGCCACCGTGCTGTAATACATGATCATGGGAGGATTCTATGTTGTGCTTTAGCATTGATTTGGCAATTAAAGGGTTTTCATATTCTCAGAGAGAGCCTGTCGCATTTACATTTAGTTAAGGAGGCCACACAGGCAGGGATATTATTATATAACCAATAAACAATTAGTCAGGATGAAGAACCAGGAATCATAAACATGAAGGCTGCTATCTATGGGAATACGATGACTTGTAGCAAAAGGTTTGTCAACAGACCGACCATAGATGTAAAGATTGAACTGGGGAACCAGTCAGGAACGTTGCTGTTCTGTTATTATCGTCAGATTGACTATATATCAACAAATGTTACTGGTTTCATGATAAATCGACCAATATTCTTGGTACAAGGATGCCTGTTTCGATTGTTGATTGGACACATAATCCAAAAATTTCAATGCCTTGTTCATATAAGGGATCTGGGATATAGGGGAGGGGGTGGCAAAGGAGCTAAAGAATGGCGGTGTTATTTACAAAGTACAGGGCAGGGTGCAAAGTACAAGAAAATAGCACAATGTTTTTTTGCATTCTTGCTTTTGGGGGAACCCTGGAGGTATCACCATATCGATTATGAAAATATGAATATTATGATATTTTGATATTTCTCTCTGATGAAACTGACTGAGCAGTGTTTAACACATAAGTGGGATCTGATGACAATGTCTCTGATTCGGATTAGATCCACTAAGTACCAAGGTTCCCAACATGTATTTCTGTCATTAAACTTGTTCTTGATTGTTTTTTGTATCCTTTTCAAGCAGGGTGGGTAAGCAGGAGGAACCATCTGCTCCTATTCAATGCACTTTAATTAGTCAGCAGTTTGATGTTCATCATAGTGAAACTAATTAGCAAAATGTTAATTAATAACAGTTGAAACAGCACTGGTAAACCTAAGGCAACTTTCTTCCTGCCATCTAGATCTTCCATGCTGGCCTTCATCCTGGATACAAGAAGTGGTACCATGCAACATAGGGATGTAATTGGCCCATAAGTGTATAGAATAAAGCTTAGATTCTCTAGAATATGCACAGTGAGTGATGAGAGATAAATAGATTATTTTTTTAAGCCCAAGCAACTGCTTTAAATCACCCAGTGCAAAACACACAAAAGTAAATGTACTCAACATAAAAAAAAGTCCCATACTCCAAATCACCCAGGAGCCAGAAGGCCCGCAATTACAGAGTCTTCTGACCCACATTTGTCTGAAGCCTATGGTGGGCCCCTTTATCATCAACCTTCCCAGCCAGAAGGCCCAGAGTAGGCAAGGATCCCCTTCACCACAAGGCTAGGCAGGTCCCTAGGGCGATGCCATAGAAGGCACTTCACCACCAGTGGGAAAGTATATGCCTCTCCTGAGAGTGACAAGGCACCTTGCTACTGGGACCTGTGTGAGTATGCCATTCATTTGTATTGCCCATAGTAAATTATCCATTAATTGGGTAGACTAGATGGACTAACTGGATCTTTGTCAACTTACATGCACTTTATTTCTAGGAATTTAAATTCTTGGCTGTCCTGATTTCTTAAGCCTGTTGGTGGGATGTAGAGGGTTAACAGGTTTGATGTCACAGTTGAAAATCACTGTAGCAATTGTACTTGTGTCCAAATATGCTTTAGCACTTCCCTATGGTTTCCATTGAGTCCATCCTGCCTCTTCTGATAAATAATGTGCAATGGTGCCTCCTCTTGGCACTGGGAAACCCTGAAGCTGCCGCCACCCAGGACCTGGTGGTAATATGAAGGTTCCCATAGTGGGTTGTGTAAATTTGGACATCCTGTGAATGAGATCCAGATATTGTTTTAAATTCATACCTGGGAGTGGCACAACCCCACTCTGAGATGCAACTTGCACCTGATTTGCATCCATTTTCATGCACTGGGCACAGAGTTTCAGAGCGCAGCCTCAATTAAACTGGAATTATGGGGAAAAACATTCTTTTATGGATAATAAAATGACGATTTGAGCATGAAATTGCCCTTTGCACACTGAGGTGTGTTCATTAATTACCCCTAACATATGTTCTTTGTATTTGAATCAATCCAACCCCCCAAGGGCTTAACATTAAATAAGTCCTATATTAGTGAAAAAACATCCTAAAATACAAAAGGGGGTATTCTGTAAAAATGGCCATTTCTGTGTTTCTAGTTGCTCTCACAATATGTAACACACACGTCTTTGCTTCTGTAGAGTAAAACAAATATCTGCTATTACTCTATTAATCCTTTAAAAATATACAGTCATACATAGAGAGACCCAAGTGGAAATATATAATGCATGTAGCAAACCTCTTATACATTAAATGAGAAGGAAAAGGCAGAATCAGCTGGCAAGTTGTTTTTCCTGTGTTCCCAGAATCCCCTGCACTTGTGCAGAACCCCCAGTAGGTGCATTTCTGAACAAGAGGAGTGCTAGCCAGTCGGAAGTAAGCAACTAAAACCACTGTAGGGTTCCTACCTGTGATTCTGCCTCTCCTTGTCCTTTAATAGAAACACAAAAAGAATGTGGCAAAGTGACAAAATTCACTTTTTAGACATAGTTTGGCCTTTTCTCTTTCAGTAATCACGCTGAAGAGATCCCATATGTCATTTTGCTTTCTGGTATTTTCAAACTAGTCCGATGTCTATCTCCCCAAAATGTCATTATATACATTATCTTCGCTACCTTCGCCAGGAGATAATTCCATTCCCCTAAATCTCCTGACCTTGATGCAGAGCGGCCCTTTCCCAGACAGGCAGCTGAAATGAACAGATTAAAAGAAGGGAAAGTTACATTTTGTAAGAAAACGTGTACGTCTCCAATGTGTATCAGTAGATTTTAGGGAATTAATTGCCTCTCTTTTTATTTAGATACACAAACATCCTGTGTTGCTGAAATGATAAAAAAAAAAAAGATTCTGCCATAGTTTTTATGGTATAGTTTTTATTATTAAATTACACAGTTTACATAGCAAATAATTCACTCTGCCATTTACAATTTTGTTCTTGAACTGACAAATGTATTTATTAGCTGTAATATTGGTGTGTAGGCGCCATCTCAGTGCATTGTGCCTGAGTCTGAGCTTTCAGAAGGAGCCAGCACTACACATTACAACTGCTTTCAGGTAACCTATTGTTTTTCCTACTCCCATGTAACTGGAGGAGTCCCAAGCCGGACTTGGATTTCTTACCATTGCTTTGCTGGGAAATGAAAAATATGGCTAGCCCCATGTGTCATTTCAAAAGTAAATTTTATAAAATCTGTTTGCTCTTTTGAAAAATGGATTTCAATGTAGGAGTCTGCTGGAGAAGGTCTATTAACTGATGGGTTTTGTAGAAAACATGTTTTCCTATGACAGTATTCTTTTAAGGACAACTGAAACCCTTTCAGAGTGTTTCTACACCGCACTTGATATTGTTATCCATACTCCAATATCTCCGAGGGCTCATCTTTGAGTTTAAAGGGTCATGAATGTAGCACGTGCTCCCCATCAGTGATAGGCAAAATTGGGAAACAAATTGTTGCGCACGTCTTTTTTTTTACTTGTGCAACAATTTTCTGACGCGTGTCATTTTATGCATTTTGCTAATGTTACGTTGTTTGAACCAATGATTTTTTGCAAAATTTTGCAGACAGACAGGGACAGATTCGCTCATCACTACTCCCCATGAGGGGCACTGGGTAATAAGAGCAGCATAACACACTGAGCAACAGCTGGGTTTTAAGAAAAGAAGATATGGCATAGTGAGTGTTCTTAGCTCAATGGCCTTGTGTGGTTTTCTTTTGGATAGACTTGCACATCCCCACAAAAGAAATGAAGTTGTGAGCCCATTGTGATTGTCAGAATGCTGAACTGCAGGTGAATCATATTTTGTCCTCTCCGGGCTTCTGTTATGTAGGATTTAGCACTGACAGAGAGAAATACATTAGACAGATAGCAAGAAGGAAAGATAGGAGAAAGTGACGTGATGAATTAATAGTCATTGTAAACAGAGACGCAGAGCAATCACATCTGGGAAAGATTTAGGATACACAGCAAAAAGGCAGTGTTGTTTATGACAAGAAGACGTATAGAAAGGTAGCCGAGTAATGACACTGATGGAAAGGCAACTGGGAGAGGAGAAGGCAGATCCAGGCGCCCAGCAGATGAGCGAGAGGAATTGAGAAAGTTTTCGGTGCACACGTCGCGTCACTCATCCCATGGCAACATGTCTGCCTCTGCAGATAATTCTACTTTTATTAACATAAGATGCAAAAGTGCAACTCTCAAACACAGTTTTAGTCAACCTGTAGCTGCTGCTGAACTACATCTTCCAAATAAGACTGGTTTGATTCTCAAATACATGTTTAATTAATACTGGTCAATTCTACCGATACCTGGATGGGGAGCTACAGGATGGGAATCTAGCTGCTGGCTGTGTCGGGAGATGTAAATTGAAGGGCACCAGGTTCATCAAAGGCATCCCAAAGAAGTATGAAGATCCTCATAGCTGTAGTTGAACAAGAGCTGCATTGCCAAAAGCTCTTAGGGTATGTTGAAGTTAGCTCCAGCAGTGCCATTGCCAAATACTAATACAGAGGGAGGTTTAAATATCCTATATAGCAGTGCTGTTCAACTTCTGTAGGACTCTGCCTGCCCTATGCTGCCTGTGTGTGCCATACACATAGGCAGCATAGGACAGGCAGTACATACAGTGACACAATGCTGGCACTGCTCCTTCAGTCTGTCTGAGGTATGAACAGATGAACAATGTGGGGTCTTACAGTCAGAGCCTGAGGTGTGAACAATGCAGGGACTAAAAGGTGTGAACAACACAGGGGATTACATGTTTAAACAATACAGGGGTTTACAGCCTGAATCTGAGATGTGAACAATGCAGGGGCCAGTTAATCTCAGTACTGATACCATTTAAAGTTTACACAAAGGTAAGCAGTCACAGCAGCCAGACAGGTGGGGGGCCACAGGCGGCCCGTTAGACAGCACTGCTATATAGCAACTGTTTGGGGCCGATAATACTAATTAAACATATCATCCTGAAAAGTTCCTAAATCACTTGGGCACTGTGGGTGGCCATAAAAGCCCATAGACTAAAGTATGAGACGCCAGGACATCCAGACCTGGTACTTGTTGATTGGGCTAAATTCTGAGTACAAGTACATGGCTGAAGGTGTGGGTCCATTACCTAAAGGTTTTTAAAAAACATTATTCCTGCTTCCCCTGGGCCGTACTAACAACGCCCCGCGCCCATCCATGCTTAGTAAGTAACCTGTCTCCAGCTTGAGGTTCAGTCTATCTTTTTATCTTCAGCTTCCCCATGAACTGTGACAGATGGGCAGGCTTAGATACACAGAACACAGCCTCAGATAAAATGTTATTATCTGGCCCAGCCATACCTTCTGTAGTGCTTCATATCATACCTAATCTATAACCTTTTCGTTCCTTTCTTCTTTGTTGTTTTCTTTTCAAGGTTCGACATTACAAAACAAAGCTATTAGACAATATACTTTTGGAAGCAGCTATATCTCCATTTTAAACTTGAACTTATGTTTGTCTGTGGCAAATATTGAGAGGTGGATTTATGATGATCTCTTTCTTACTCTGTTTTTCCTGGCACTTTATTACAGTTTAATATGCCATTTTTCTCAGGCTGCCTGGCCACAATCTTCCTTATGACCTCCCATAAACCTTATGGCATACCTGCTATCCCACAGCCACAGTTCCTTCCCAGAGGCTATTATCCCCCCACTGCTACTATAGGCACCATCTCTCCCTACTATACCTGCTATCCCACAGCCACAGTCCCTTCCCAGAGGCTATTATCCCCCCACTGCTACTATAGGCACCATCTCTCCCTACTATACCTGCTATCCCACAGCCACAGTCCCTTCCCAGAGGCTATTATCCCCCCACTGCTACTATAGACACCATCTCTCCCTACTATACCTGCTATCCCACAGCCACAGTCCCTTCCCAGAGGCTATTATCCCCCCACTGCTACTATAGGCACCATCTCTCCCTACTATACCTGCTATCCCACAGCCACAGTCCCTTCCCAGAGGCTATTATCCCCCCACTGCTACTATAGGCACCATCTCTCCCTACTATACCTGCTATCCCACAGCCACAGTCCCTTCCCAGAGGCTATTATCCCACTGCTACTATAGGCACCATCTCTCCCTACTATACCTGCTATCCCACAGCCACAGTCCCTTCCCAGAGGCTAATATCCCACTGCTACTATAGACACCATCTCTCCCTACTATACCTGCTATCCCACAGCCACAGTTCCTTCCCAGAGGCTATTATCCCCCCACTGCTACTATAGGCACCATCTCTCCCTACTATACCTGCTATCCCACAGCCACAGTTCCTTCCCAGAGGCTATTATCCCACTGCTACTATAGGCACCATCTCTCCCTACTATACCTGCTATCCCACAGCCACAGTCCCTTCCCAGAGGCTAATATCCCCACTGCTACTATAGGCACCATCTCTCCCTACTATACCTGCTATCCCACAGCCCCAGTCCCTTCCCAGAGGCTATTATCCCACTGTTACTATAGGCACCATCTCTCCCTACTATACCTGCTATCCCACAGTCCCTTCCCAGACGCTATTATCACCCACTGCTACTGCAGGAACCATCTCTCCCTACTATACCTGCTATCCCACAGCCACAGTCCCTTCCCAGAGGCTATTATCCCCCCACTGCTACTATAGGCACCATCTCTCCCTACTATACCTGCTATCCCACAGCCACAGTCCCTTCCCAGAGGCTATTATCCCCCCACTGCTATTATAGGCACCATCTCTCCCTACTATACCTGCTATCCCACAGCCCCAGTCCCTTCCCAGAGGCTATTATCCCCCCACTGCTACTATAGGCACCATCTCTCCCTACTATACCTGCTATCCCACAGCCACAGTCCCTTCCCAAAGGCTATTATCCCACTGTTACTATAGGCACCATCTCTCCCTACTATACCTGCTATCCCACAGCCCCAGTCCCTTCCCAGAGGCTATTATCCCACTGCTACTATAGGCACCATCTCTCCCTACTATACCTGCTATCCCACAGCCCCAGTCCCTTCCCAGAGGTTATTATCCCACTGCTACTATAGGCACCATCTCTCCCTACTATACCTGCTATCCCACAGCCACAGTCCCTTCCCAGAGGCTATTATCCCCCCACTGCTACTATAGGCACCATCTCTCCCTACTATACCTGCTATCCCACAGCCCCAGTCCCTTCCCAGAGGCTATTATCCCCCCACTGCTACTATAGGCACCATCTCTCCCTACTATACCTGCTATCCCACAGCCCCAGTCCCTTCCCAGAGGTTATTATCCCACTGCTACTATAGGCACCATCTCTCCCTACTATACCTGCTATCCCACAGCCCCAGTCCCTTCCCAGAGGTTATTATCCCACTGCTACTATAGGCACCATCTCTCCCTACTATACCTGCTATCCCACAGCCACAGTCCCTTCCCAGAGGCTATTATCCCCCCACTGCTACTATAGGCACCATCTCTCCCTACTATACCTGCTATCCCACAGCCACAGTCCCTTCCCAGAGGCTATTATCCCTGTATGTTTCACTCTGACTTTGATTGATTCCAAATCTTCAGCTGAACAAAAACAGCATTGTATTTCCCATTAAGAGAGCGTGAGAGCTATCAATTAGTGTTATTTGTGTTAATGTCTGTAACAAAGAGCATAAATCAGGGGTAGGGGAGACCAGGTCTTTTACTCTTATCATCCTAAACACTCTGGCCAAGTATAAGGTGATAGACAGTAGGAATATATTCAGTTTAGTAAGAGAATATTCACTACTCCCCAAAGGCTGATTTATAGGGTGATTTCTATATGATAATCTGGAGACAAAATTTAACATAGTAAGAATTAATTTGATGTCTTTTCAACCTCAGTTACATGTACTGTTGTCGTGTAGGTAACTCTACATTCTATCAGTTCAGGTGTTGTGAAACTGAAATTTATCTGTCATAGAATCTCGCACTTCAGGGCTAGTTATTAAATTTGGATGATAATTTCACTGGTTTCTGAGCTTCCATGTAGTATCTGTATTAATAACTAATCAGCCTTATATTGTGACATTTATATTCTATATACACAGTATATTGTGCATCAGTCCCTAAGCTCAGGTAAGTGACAGCAGCACAGAGCATGGGCAGGGAATCAGCAGGAAAGAAGATGGGGGGCTACTGGGGCATCTTTGGGGGCACAGATCTTCCCTGATAAAGGGCTGGGGTTGCCTTGGGCTGGTACAGAAGCACAAAACATAATGTGCAGCATTTCTTCCCTTATTCTTTAGGTATGCTTCAGTGCTTATTTAAGAAAATTACCCCAGATTCTTGATTATAAATTTCAAAATAAAAATGACTGGGACCTAAGTTTTAGGGATAAAAGGTTCCTCTGACATATGTAATATCTGCCTAAAATATATGGAAAACCATTAGTTTTGTCCTTATCACAGATCAATATCAAGTCAATCCCCACCCCAGCAACTTTATCTTTCCTTATACTGTAATATTATGGACGATGCTGACTGGTGCTGACGCAAATCTTCCCATACACAGATGTTCTACATACAAAGATAGGGCTAACTATTTGCTCTTCAATACTGGCAAAAAACATGCATTGCACTTTGCACCTTGCCCACCCCACCATGTCTTGATAATGAGACCCGTAGATTCACTTTTTTGAGATAGCCTAACTCTATGTTGGTGGCAAAATTATTTCTACACTAATCCATCAATCCCAGCATGAATAGGCACAGCACGCAAGCCTAAAAAATCAGCACAGGCATCAATTACATGCCGAACACTGGAAATGACGCCAGACAGACTTGCCCTCCATGGAAAATCTAAACAATGTCTCACATTTGCAGGGGTAAATGAACACTATTGTGTCTGAAATTGCACTGTGTATGTAAATGACCCTTACTGTGACCCATATTGCTTTAACGGAGAAGAAAAGGCATTTTGGTATTTTATTGCCAATAGATTAGTCACAATAGTGCAAGCTAGAACTCTTTAGTTATTCTGCAGAATGTTTTACCATACCTGAGTAAACAGTCAAACAATCTCTCTTTGTTTGTTTAAGATAGCAGCTGCCATTTTACCTTGGTCTAACTTTTCTTCCAGACAGCAGCAGGCAGACAGAAAATAGGTCTCAGCTCATATTACAGCAAAGAGGGGCAGGGGGAGAAGGGAGGGGGAGAGAGGAGGGAGCTGTGCAGACTCTTGCTCTGCCTTGTAAGTGTTTCTCACTGTATTTACATAGACCTTTTGGATAAAGCTCACTTAGTTTTTACCTTTCCTTCTCCTTTCACCCTCCTAAGTCTGAAGTCCAGGTCCCAGGCATTCCAGATAACAGATCCTATACCCATAGCATGGTAGTACATAAGAGGTTACATCCCCTGCTCTCTAGATACATATCATTTACATACAGTACAATGCCGTGGTTGGGATAATTCCTTGGGAATTTTAGAGATTGGAGAAACCGTCTCACCAGACTTCAGTATTCAGATCATATATATAATTAGCCCAAACACCAGGCTCCATTTCTGGCTGAATCTTATTTTAAAACAGCTTTAAATATTCACAGCTTCTTGCAGAACGCGTTAAGATGTACATTCTGTTGCAGGCAATTAGTGCCGGCTGTCTCTGGAGCTAGAATAACACCCACACAAAAATGCCAAGCTCGCTCTGTGCCCTCCTTTTTTTCCAAGGACTAGGGCTGTCATTATCCTCTTGGTATTAACCTTTTGGCAACTTGAACTCACTCCTATGCCCATATGTCTTTGTCATGGTTAACAGCCAGCCTTAAAAATGGCCCCCTGGTGCCATATTCTTTTTTTTTTCTGCTTCATAGCTATGAACTCTTTAATTATATTGATTGGAAATAATTAGCAGAACAAAAACTAACAATGAATTTAATATGAAATTGAGCGCCAAGGAGAAACAGTTGCACCTTTACTTGGTCACGTGACGACTCAATTTTCAAAGCTTTTGACTTGAATTATTGGCTCCCCCCACCCCTAAAGTTTCATTAGAAAATAAAACAGATTTGAGTTATTACGCTTAATTAGCCAAGGAGTGAAATGAGCAACAGCGCAGGCGAGATGCCTTTGTCCTCCCCAAAATAACATTTCTAAGACTTTGCTCCCTCTGCACAAAGCATGAAAGGTTATCATTAGAAGACTTAATAATCTCCCTGAGATCAAAGCTGTGGAACACAGGCACTTGTGATGTTCCCAGCGAACACAGGAGACCATTTCTGCGTTTGATTCTGTGCCTTCGACTGAGAGCTGCGCTGGTTACGGCGTTCGCTGGAGATGTTAATTAACACCCTTCTCATTCTGAAAAGGGAAGAGCTGGCCTTGGCTAATTATTTGCTCGGACACTTCAATATCTCTTGGCATGCTAATAATTGCTCTGTTTGATAGCACACTTTTCCCTCGTGCTTTTAAGCTCTATTGTTATTGGTACAGCTTTTAAAGGCCACATATGTGAATATATACTGTATATATATATATACATGTACAGGTATGGGATCTATTATCCAGAATGCTAGGGATCTTGGGTTTTCCAGATCTTTCTGTGGTTTGGATCGCTTTACCTAAATGTAAACATAAAATAAACCCAATAGGATTGTTTTGCCACCAATATGTATTTTGGTCACTTTCAGTTTCGAGAGGTTTTTTCAAAGTGGGTCCAATGGATAAATAGCAAATATTCAAGTTTAGAAAACTTGAATTTGAATAAATGAAGTGTTTTTCTCAAATTTTGCAAAGAACTCTATACACTGTATTTAATTTTTATTTCCTTTGCCAAATAGAGTGAGCTTTCTCAAGTACAATATATATATATATATATATATATACAGACAGTGAGCCGCACACACAGGGACTTTGCAAAAAATCACAAATTTATTAAGAAAAAGCCCAGCACCCTGGGCGTTTGAACTTTTTTAGGGTGTATTTGTTTCTGTAAATATATATATATATATATAGAAAAAGGCTGAGGCACACACTTATAGGGATTACAACCTGGGTGCAAATCAGATAAACAATGTAAATATGTAAAAGATGCTGATGCACACCAGGAAAATGTAATAAAAAATAGAGACTTATTTTATTTAGATCAACGTTTCGGTCCTCACCCGGGACCTTTATCAAGATATATCTTGATAAAGGTCCCGGGTGAGGACTGAAATGTCGATCTAAATAAAATTAGTATCTTTTTTTGATTAAATTTTCCTGGTGTGCATCAGCATCTTTTACATATATATATATATATATATATATATATATATATATATATATATATACAGTATATACAATCCATGGGTTTTAAGCCCACCAACAGACCGAATGACCTGGGTGCTACCAGATTATGCAAGGTTAACCAAAAAATCATGAAAAAACAAGTGCACTCCAGGAACCTTTTAAAAATAAAAATCAAGATTCTTTATTCAAGTCATTTTAAAAAAGTATCAGGCCAACGTTTCGGTCTCCTTCCTTAGACCATTGTCAAGACCATATGTACACTTAAAATCAACATACACAGTAAATAGGTAAAACCTGTAGCCCAATCCCACGCTTTCCCACCAGTCATAAGACTAGAGGAGAAGCCCTGTACTCTGGATACAAAATACTCAGTGTAACTATATATAGGTATGGGATCCCTTATCCAGAAACCTGTTATCCAGAAAGCTCTGAATTACGGAAAGCCTGTCTCCCATAGACTCCATTATAATCAAATAATTCAGAATTTTAAAACTGATGTCCTTTTTCTCTGTAATAATAAAACTGTACCTTGTACTTGATCCCAACTAAGATATAAATAATCCTTATTGGGTGCAAAACAATCCTATTGGGTCTAATTTATGTTTTATTGATTTTTTTTGTAGACTTAAGGTATGGAGATCCAAATTACAGAAAGACCCCTTATCTGGAATACCCTTGGTCCCGATATAACGGGTCCTAATATATATATATATATACATATATATATATATATATATATATATATATATATATATTTTAAGAGGCCCATTTATAAACATTTTTATTTTAGTGGTTTTACAGGTTTTTGAAACCACAAATAAGCTCATTTTCTCTAAAACCATGAATGGCAAGTGATTTATTAAATCAGCCTTTTACAAAAAGCCCAAACGAAAAAAACATGAAAACGTGAATATAAGAATATAGCAAGTGATTGAAGTCTGCCAATGTATAACTGAGTATAGCTGCTGAAATGAGAATTGTGTTTGTTAGCTTTGTCGTCGCATTAACACTAAGATGGCTCTGTTGGAGTCTTGATGCCATAGTTTAGCCCCATCAGTTTCAGCTCCTTATACAAACTATACAATAAATTTTCATGTCGATTGTAGCCAAAATGTTGGTTAATTAGTGACCATTGTTATAGCCTTGCTATAATTGTGTAAATCAATTTATTCTAAAAAAGGAGGCAGTCAACAAAGACCTTGTTAGCCATCACAGGCTTTTTTACATGTCAGAACTGTATGATATTCTTGTGTAATCTCCAGCTTGTACCTAAATTACATCTGCACAAAAAGAGCAGCGGAAAGCGTCACTGACACTTCTGTAGCGACGGTTGCCTCCCCCACAACTCACAGACACTAATTAGGGTACGGAGCTGGCCATAATGGACATATGTGTCAAGCACATAATTTATTATGGATTTCATAATTTGTAGCCTTCATTTCCCATCTAAATTAAAAATGCAAAAAATACCCTAGGAGAGAAGCAACTGAACCAGAGTCAGCGATATCTAAAGGAATCTTCTCATTCCTGACTGCTAACGTTACCAATACCTCTCCCAGGAACTAATCAGAAATCACTAATGATTATTATTATTTCTTTCACTTTAGCGTGGGTATATTGAGGATATTAAGGGGACACCTTATCCCCAGTGTTTTGCAGCTTTGTGGGTGAGGCACAAACACTCCAAGTCACACGATGCAGAATAGCCCTGATGGCGAACCAGCACCAGGCACTTTCAGGGTCACCTTATGCTGTCACACAGAGTGATTTGTGGTGCTCTGTGGTGCTCACTGGAAGTACCTCAGGCTGGGGCAATGTTCTCCTAACAGGAGCACCGGCCTGGGGTGTCAGGTAAGTAAATACAATCACTGGGCGGGCGCCTAACTTTTGGCACAACCCAGTAACTGTGACTTTCCTTCTCCTTTAATGGGCGAGGCACAAAGATCCAAATCGCCTCTCTGTTTGTTGAACTGAAAGTGCCCAGTGCAGTTTTGTCCAAATGATCATTTAAAAATGCTCCATACAATCCTCACTTCTACTATACTGCTGCGCATGAGAATCATCTGGACGCAACTGCTCCGGCTTCATTTAGTACAGGGACCCCCAATCTTTCTTACTGGTGAGCCACAGTAAAATGTAAAAAGACTTGGAGAGCAACACAAGCACCATAAAAGTTCATGGAGGTGCCAAATAAGGGCTAAGATTGGCTATTAGGCAGCCTCTATGCACACTATCAGCTTACAGGAGGCTTTATTTGGTAGGAAATCTTGTTTTTATTCAACCAAAACTTGCCCCCAAGTCAGGAATTCAAAAATAACTCCCTGGTTTGGGGGCACTGAGAGCAACATCCAAGGGGTTGGTGAGCAACATGTTGCCCCCAAGTCACTGGTTGGGGATCACTGAGTTAGTGTATCCCTTTATGTTGCCACACAGGGCAATTTGGAGCATTTTTATGCCCCAGTGTTCCAGCTTCACAAACACTATTCATCCCTCCATTAACCTTTGACTGGAAGTTTTCAGTTTCGACCTGATGATTAAAGTTGCATGCAGCATGCCAATCAACTGAGCAAATCTGCTCTGAGAGCTTTCAATATAAAACCTTTTATTATTCAGGGCAATTTAAAGCATCGTTTGCTCCACTTTTTAGTATCGTTGTGGGCAAAGCACAAAAACTTCAAACTGTACCGGCAACATTTTGACCAATATTCATTTATGCTCCAGAAACATTAAGTTCAGAGGGGTTATTTGGAACTTTTGCCTTGCCCATTAAGCTACAAGTCATCAGGGCAAAAAGGTGCTCAAGTGCCATAAACATCACTTTAATACATCAATACACTAGAGGAAAACATGTCGCACACACAGAAGCGCACTTAGTACGGGTGGAAAGGTCACATGTCCATTAGTTTAACCTTTGCAGAAACCACTACCTTGCAACAAAAAGAGCAGCCATAGATAAATATTATGTGGTTGGATTCCTCTTTCACCTTCTCCTTCCAGACCGAGTCAATCAAAGCTTCATTCCTAAGCAGCATTTTGTTAATTATAGCATTGATCAATAAGGTTGGGATCTACATTCCACTGCTTCAGCTATGGCGATACAGAACAATGCACATTATTGAGTAACAGTGGGAAACTATTGGCTCCACTGACAGTTTAAAATACAATGTCAGGATTGGAATTAGAGATTTGTGGGTCCCGGAAGGCTGGGGCCCCTCAATGTAAGGGGAAAACCATGCATGTAATTTGGGGTCTTAGTATTTTGAAATATTCCTGATGTTTATATTGAAGCTAGCTAACAATTATACAGCGTAATATGTCCTTACCGACATGTTCTTCCAAAGGGTCCAAAGGCAACTGCCCATCTAAACATAGGCAATAACACAGGTCATTTGGTGAAGGAAATATGCCCCCAGAGCAATTAAACCCTCCACCCAGTGACACCCAACCATCATATAATCTACTCTTGTTTAATGGTGGGCACTAACAATGGGCAGCTATATGTAAGTTGTGGTTGGGAACAAAATGGCCCATAGTATGAAAATGCCATGGTTGGGACATGCTGAACTCCTACTGCTCCATCCCCTTATACTTAACCTTGGATTGCTTGCACAGTGGCACAGATATTGCCAGGGTTATTATTATTAACATTTATTTATAAAGCGCCAACATATATATATAATAAGTGGGTTTCATACATTGGACATACAGAGTAACATATAAGGCAATCAATAACCGATACAAGAGGTGAAGAGGGCCCTGCCCAAAAGAGCTTACAATCTACAAGTTTCCACCTTAGGAAAGGATCTTACTTTGTGTTCTCTGATTCTTTCCCAATAAAGTTAAGTTAAAGGTGTCTAATCTTGAGCCCTTTAGTTGTTGAACTCCCAGCATACCCTGACAGCCTTCATACACTGTACATACATATAGACTGCTGGACTTGCCATGTCTGTTACTGTACACAAACTATATGTGTAAGAGGATTTTTTCTGTGTACAGTCATGTCTGTGTGGAATTGTGATTCTTAAAGGGAATTCTTCGGGGGCGCCCTGCTACTTGCCAGCATCTGTTACGTTATCCCTATAATAAAGCTGTTACCTGTTTCTGTCAAGCTAGTGAGTCTTCTCATTCCCAGTCAGGAGTCCCCAAGCAGCTGTTCATATTGGGGCGTGCTTGTATTAGAGCAGCATATGTTTGAAGTGCCAAAGCTCTTTTCTGCCATTCCAGCTCAAAACATCACTCGAAATCGGCTGTGATCAAGGCCTCTTGTGTTCTCAACAGATACAAACCCATTCGTATTCTGCTTCTGTTTCCCTCTCACATTCCCAGCACCTTAGTGTGGAGGGGAGTTGCTCTTCTCAGGGCCGGGACCCAGTTTTAATTCATTCTGACATGGTTCCTCGACTATATATATATAAATAAGTAAATATAATATAAGCCAATATAAGTACACCATAATGTTATATTTTACCTGGGCCTTGATATAACCTAATGACCTTTCAGATACATGAAGTTTATCTATTACCTGGAACAGGCATGTGTTCTCATAGTCCGTGGGTTAGTGACTAGTTTATCATGGTTTCATCATGGTTAGAGCATATGGTTTTCTCACTTCGGATTCCGTTCAGTGGAAGGGAGTGACTGCTGCTGGAGACCTTGAGGTAGGAGGCCTCAGTAAGAAGATATTTACATTTGGGAATATGGGACCCCCTGAATAAGGTAAAGATAGCTGAAATACCTGTTATAGAATGCTCTAGGGGTGCTAGACAGTAAGGGTTAGATAAAAAAAGCAGGTTTGGACCCACCAAGAAGGGGTAGTGCAGGGTAGTTCTCCTGGTGATACTCAACAGATTGTATAGATTCAAGAGGGTAGAAATCATAGTGTAATCTCTTGCAGAATCCTTTGAGGTAATACCCATTGTAAACTCAATGTGTGATATTATGCCCTTAAATATTCTGTGTACAAAGCAAGTAGCTTTTTGTTTATTAAATGTACTTTTCCTGGTTAAGAACCACTGACACCACAGTCTCTTTGTAAGAGTAATAGTTTAGTCTGGACACCCTTCCTCCTATACTTCTGCAAGGGCTCAGGTGAGGAGTCATAGTGTAATGGCTGTGAAAGTTGGAGAGCAGCTGGAGTTTGAAAATAGCCAATATTGGCTTACACATAAGAAGCATATAGTGAATAATGTATAATACACAAAAGCCATGAATATTCTATATATTATATCCTTATCAATTGTGTTTAGTGATGTCATCAATTAAAACCAGTTCTGTCACATGACTCACTGAAACATGTGTATTATAAGTAATAATGTACCTCCTGTTGTAAAATATGAAGATATTAAAAGTCACCTAGGGAGTTCCATATAACACTGAAGCCAACAAGTGTGGAAGTGTCAGTTGATCTCCACCCACAGTTCCCAATGGGTTGACTTGGTGCTGTGCAAGTAGGTAGGCATTCTGGTGGGGCAACTTTAGCTCTGCTAAACTCCTGGGTTTTTAAAAATGGCAGCTGTCACCAGGGTCCTGCTGTAAGAGATGGTCACAAATAAGGGTTTTCTGTGTTTGCAGATTCAGTATATCTTTAGGCATCCTCCACCCCCATATGCATGATATTTATTAATGGCTGAGAGTCCATAATGCACCTGCAGGCCCAGACTGGCAATCTGTGGGTTCTGGCAAATGCCAGAGGGGCTGCTGTAAGATGCCATAGTCAGTCACTATTTATTGGGCTGGTGGGGGGCTGTTTGGGCCTCTGTGTACTTGGAAGGTCAGAGCCTATTTTGAATCCCAGTCTGGGCCTCTGTGCCTGCTATACAGAAGCTACACTTGCCTGGGCATGGGCAAGGTACATATAACAATAAGCTAATGACACTTTATTCCCTATAATATGTGCCATGCTGCTTAGTAAGAAGGGCTCTACTTTTCTTCCACCTGTGTCCTAAGAGCATTTTCTGTTCTTGAGGAACACAGTGTTGACATGCAATCTTGGCACATTCTGCTTACGTCCCTCCGTCAATTAGATTGATGGTAATAAGTGCTGGGAAATGTACGAACATTAGATGTTCTGTTGCTGGGCTGTCAGTCTGAGAGTGGCACGGGCTGCGCAATCATACAGTACCCAGCCGCGACGCCCTGTAGCACAGATGAAATAGGCAGGCACAAAGCATAAGAACACAGAATTATACAGAAGGACCCCATCTAATGCCATTGTAAATGTGCCATGGTGCAAAAACATAAAAAAAAAACCCATAAAACTCTCCGTAGATGTAAATAAAAGATTTTATTCCCTAACGTTGCCACTATCAAAGCCATTAGAGGAGCCGGCTCTGTGCGAAACGCAGTTCCTTTTCAACTATTGTTAAAAGTGAGAATCCGCCCCTGCTGAGACAGACAAAGACTTCCGCCATCTCTTCCTTACAGTTCCTTTAAATAAATCATGAGGTTCAAAGAGCATTTTCCATGGTATTAGGTTTAACTGTTTCTCTCTCAAACACAGGAGTAGGTGAACTTAGGCACAAAAAAGGGTAAGTAGGCAAAGAAAAAATTGGGGGTTCTAGGCATATAATACAGTTATTCTGACTATTGCATGATTGGAATTCCAGCTCTGTAGTAACTTTGTTGGGGGCTTATTTACTAACCTTGTGCAAAGGTTCGTTTGTTTAAGAACTACACTATGGGCAATGGCACGGCATATTTCTGGATAAAGGGTTTCCAGATAACAGATCTTATACTGTACCTGCACATTCAGCTCTCAGTATTTCCACTAGGCAAAATGATTGGAGTATTAAAAAAATGAAGGTGCATCTCAAACATATGGTTTTATAGATATACAGGTATGGGATCTGTTATCCAGAAACCAGTTATCCAGAAAGATCTAAATTATGGGAAGGCCATCTCCCATAGACTCCATTTTATTAAAATAATTAAATGTTTTTAAATTGCTTTCCTTTTTCTCTGTAATAATAAAACAGTACCTGTACTTGATCCCAACTAAGATATAATTAATCCTTATAGGGGCAGAACAGCCCTATTGGGTTTATTTAATGGTTAAATGATTCCCTTTTCTCTGTAATAATAAAACAGTACCTGTACTTGACCCCAGCTAAGATGTAATTACCCCTTATTGGGGGCAGAACAGCCCTATTGGGTTTATTTAATGGTTAAATGATTCCCTTTTCTCTGTAATAATAAAACAGTACCTGTACTTGATCCCAACTAAGATATAATTACCCCTTATTGGGGGCAGAACAGCCCTATTGGGTTTATTTAATGTTTAAATTATATTTTAGTAGAAATAAGGTATGGGGATCACAATTACAGAAATATCCCTTATCCAGAAAATCCCAGGTCCCAAGCATTCTTCATTAAAGGTCCCATACCTATATATATACACAAGATAGAAGTCGGACAATACAGACTTACAATAGCACTGACATTAGGGTTGCTACCTCTGCCGGCTAAGGATTTCAGACCAGGCTGAAAGTAAAAAGATTGTACTATTGTCATGGTGTGCGGTTGAATAGAAGGAATGGGTCAGTTAGTGTTTAGCCAGATCTCTGTAGGCCTCTATGCAGGGCAGCCAACTGTTTCTGTAAAGGAACCAGACTAGAAAACATGTAACTTGCACTGGAAGTAGCCATTTCTACTCAATGAATCACATTACTTTTTGATTAAGGGAAAAAAAATCCCTACATTTTATTGCTCCCTTATTTTTCTACATTAATGACACTTCATTAATTATTCCATTTCCTCCTCAGATCTCCCCATCTCTTAATGTCCTGCTGCCTTCAAACACAACTTTCTCTACACATTGTGAATGTCATTCGCCTGACATTGTCCTTTCCCGTTCAGTAAAAATCTCAGGCTTTTCTATTCTTTCCCACATTCTAATGAAAGAAATATAATCTCTCAATAATTCCACCAGCAGCAAATCTGCTACTGCCTACTGGAAGCTATAAATCTCCATCTCGCATGAAAGTTCCTTTTAAACTCTACTTCTTACCCAAGCAGTGCAGTTGCATTAGGGTCCAGGAGCCATATTTATATATATTTAATATGAGCAATAGGACACTTTCCTGAAGGCCAATTCTTCTAAATCAGCTAAACTTAAACAATCTAGCAACAAACATTACAGCTAACCATCTCAGGGTGGAGCCCTAGAATGGTAGGGAGAAAATTGGTAAAATCCAATGTGCTCTGCTAGATATTTCTAGAAGCCCAGCTTGATGTGTTTTTATGTTGAGATTTTTGGTTTTGTATTTGTGTTTCTCAATATTTTTGAAATACAGGATCAATAATTAGGTTAGTAGCTAAGGGGAGGCTCAAGATAAATTCCCAAACCACTAATCTAGATCATGTCATGTTATAGAACCTTTTTCAACAAACATTCCTCGTGTTTTTTTTTATGTCTCCTCTTCTGTTTCACATACGCATGACTTCACTCACACGTCAACCTTGTTGAATGGCCATCCCATTCCAACTAGGCCTTTTTCTACCATTCTTTCATCTTCCTTTTCTTTCTTTTCCACAGGCATTGGTATGGGCAGGTTAATAGATAATCACAGTTATACTGATAATTTTAAAATACATGGTTGGACATCTTGGCCTCACTACCTTGATGCATCCATTGGCTCCTAGAGAAGAAGTTTTTACCAAATCATTAGACAGTCTACCAGTCTACTGTTTCCCAGTGGCAGGAGTCACCCCTACCTATCACTTCTCTTCCAACTGAACATTATCCAGCTACTCCAACCATAAGCCCAGTGATCAGATAACCCAGACCTTGGCATGGATATGATTGCCTTTACTTATAAACTGAATGTTAAGTAGAAGAAAAGTCAACATAGTAGAACTGGGAAGTGAGGGTGTTTGGGGCAGTTGATCAGCACAAATTCTTTATTATATGAACTGATTTCAACATCAATGAATAACTATTTATTCTGGTCTAAGCGTGACTGTGAATAGGATGCATGGAGGCTAACACACTTTTGGAAGTTTGGAATATATACCATCCAGTGGACCAAAGCCCTAGACTTCACAGTATTCAGTTATCCCTTTGTATAAACAGTCTGCACCATTGCAGTATGTTCTAGATCTCTGCCAAATGAGAAACCCTGAAGGCTTCCGTACAATATATATTGATTTAGCCCATGGAAACCAACCCCCTCTTCCCCTTTCTGAGCGCATTTTATTATTACTTGCAGGAATATGCATCACCATTATAGTCGTTTGTGAGAGGCTTGTTTGGTAAACCTCCACATGCCAGCAGGTTGTCACAAAATTCAATTATTCTGTATGAATTATGTATGCTACAGACAGCCCCATACAGGAAAGCCACTTCATTTGTCTTTTTAACAAGTCAAGCTGTGACAAGGGATTGCATGATCCTGTGAAAAAGATGGGAAGACACAAGGTGAATTTTTCTTTCTGCAAAAACAATGGGAAAAATGGGATAATATTCAAACACATGGATCTCTAATGGTGAGAATGGATCTGTAAAGATATGTTAGGGAAGATGCACCCGTTATTGGCGTTTCCCAGTAGCTAAGTTCAGGATTAACTAGAAGGCCATAGGTAGGACTTCCCTGATACAAATACAATCAATATCCAACATTTGTTATACATTGTAATCATGACTTATACTTAAGGATCTCCTCTGAGGCTATTCATAGCAAACACCCTATTTGCCTTACCTTGAGCTTGGCCTCATCATAAAGCTACAATTGATTGTACCTACTGTACATGTGTGCCTCTACTAAGAGCAATAAGCCTAATTTCATTCTCATTGTTGCATTACCTACATGTTGTAGGCTGGCTTAACAACAGCTGGAAGGTCAAACAAAAGACTTAACTTATAGAAGTACAAATAATAGGCAATAATTACTATAAGTAATTTGTGGGGGTTTTTTTTAAATATATTTGCCAGCCAAGGCTACAGGGGGAGTGATATACATAGTAGTTGTTGCATTGCCCATGTGTTTTGTGCACAATTATATTAGTAGTGGGAAAACATATCCCAAGCTACTGTAGGGCAATGGACAAGCCTAAAATGTGACATCAGAAATTATGAATAGATATTATAGCGCATAGCAGCTGAAGAATTAAGATCTGGGAGCTCCAACTATGTCCATTTTCATGCCCCATTACATAAGGAATGCACAGTGAGAGGGCACAGAGGATATCATCTTGGATATTTATGCTCAACCTCCCCTATCAGAAATGCATAATGAGAGCATACTCATATATCTATAGACAATATATAAGTACACACAGGTTAAATCACATTGCTGGCATGTCCCTGTTAGGGTGCCAACTGTGCAATAGAATTGGTGTAGAGAATGTTGGGTCTTGATCTTATCCTTCAGCAAGGCCTAGACAGCTTGATGGTTGGGCGGTTGGTTCGATGAGCCACAGCTCAAGGCTTTGCCGGCCCAGACAGCTCATTTCTCCCAAAGAGAATCATTTTCATGCATCTGAAATTTCCCAAGTACAGGTTTTGTTTTGATAATAACACAACAGCGACTGTTATGCATTTAATAGCCTTGGAGAACACTGCTGCTCTCTGTATTATGACTGTTCCAGTTTTCACAAGGTCCTGGTTAACAAAATGCCCTTGTTTCTATGTTATGCTTTTATAAATTGCTCCTGTCCCTGGCACTCAGCTCAATTGCTCAGCTAAGGTTGAGAAAATAGAATAGAATTCAAGTGAAACATTTTCAGATCTACTTTAGAAAAGGCAGGGCTGCAGCAAATGTATAACCAGTTTTGCTGCATAACAAGCTGCCCAATGAGTCCATCAGCAGCCATTGGGGGCATCTGTGCCACAGACATGCAATTGCGCCAGTCTTGTTCAGCAAATCAAAAGCATACACATACACAAAGTATACAATAGGTATATTACTAAATTGTGCTATGGACACAAGATAAAGGCAATATTCACCATAATGTAATTACAACGTATTTGCACTTTCCCCAAAGGTTATGTGAGTACTAATTGCTCTTAATTTATCAGTATATGTGAAAGACTGATGTATGTATTGAAAATCAGGTACAAGTTGTAGTCAAGGGGATATTTAAAAGGCTTTCCAGGGCTCACTGCATGGTCTGGAGCATCATATGCATCAAACAGACACAAGCATAAAAATAGACTCGGGTGCAAGTTTAAAGGACAACTTACAGACACAAACACCTCTGTGAATGTTTTTTCATTTGGTTGGCATTTTGTGCCCATTGTTGTACCTAGTTATTGTAAGAGTCGCAAAAATGATTAACAGAATTATTGCACATAGACATAGATATAGAAATTAGCCATCTTGTCTACTGACTGGTCCTAGCAAGCCAAATATGTGTATGAAAGAGCTCTACCTTATTTTGCTCAGTTTGTGGGCTCCGAGAGCACAATAATCACTAGTCACTGCTTGATGGTTACCTGGGGGTTATTTAACCTCCACAGTTTTGAGAGTCATCACAATCCCTGCTGTCAAAACCATTTATTAGGAAAATGTTCCAGAGCTGTAAAGACAGTGCCTAATCCATTTCCATTCGCCGTGCAATTGAAATCAATTGAATCTGTGAGAGATCCATGAATCAGGAGTTGTACGTGGACGGCGCTGTGTGAATCTAAATTGAACCTGAGAATGAAGGCACTTGTGGGTTCTAAGCGATGGATTTAACCCTGTGTGAAAGATGAAGGTGGCACCTTTTGTGCACTGTGTGATATATTCAAATGACAGTTAGAAAGCCTTATGTTTAGAAAGTATTTAAGACTCATTTACAAATGTATTGCAGTGGGCACGATGCAAAATACCTAGTGTCCAGTTTATATATGACCCTTCTAAACTTTCAAAAGGAGGGCACTGGAAGAAGTTTAAAATTGTATAAGGCTGATGTAATAAAAGTTGACCACCTTGCACCAGGCCTGGCAACCGATGCCAACCAGTTTTGGAAATGTACAGCCCCCCAATCTGGACCATGATTTAGATCAAATGAGCACCACTTCTATATCAGTAAGCTCTTCCTCTGATATTAATACTAATATGTAGCGTGCAGGGGTCCCATCTGACAAGAAAGGGCCCCTGGCAATGCAGATAGCCTGAGGTCCCCATACGAAGGTGGTGGCACATCCTTGATGTATATACAATGTACTAAACGTATGGAGCAATGCTACACAATATCATTTATCTATTATGCCCTTATCAGCATGTTTCCCTTGTGTTGCTGGTAGCCTCCGGCAATGTTCTGTCTATTTTTAAAAAATGGCAGACCTCAGGTAGGATATAGCTTACAATCTTTGCAGGGCACCTATATATTCCTGAGTATGTATAAAAGCAATGAAATGATATCTCAGGCCTGCGGCAGGCACACAGCGAGATTCTTCCTCTGCAACCAAATATTTACTCCTCCGGCGGCCAAGCATTGTTCTGCTCGGCAAGGTCATCTTGCGCAGATTAGTTATGCTCACAGAGATTCCAATTAATCAGATGTCTGTCCAGGTCGGCAAGTCAAACACCAATATGATTCTCATTACAGTCTGATTAAATTAATGGAAGGTGCTCAGGGGTGGGTGGAGAGAGAGGTAATGAGACGGAGGAGGCACAGGGGCGGCAAAAATGTGCTCTCTTCTTTATTTATCAGGAAAGCTTAGATGGGAAATAGACCCTGTTCATGGGCTGGGTTGGTTTTTATGTATCTGTAATTATTATTAAAGGGGAATTGTCACTGTTATAAACAACTGACTAGATTTTAGTGGAGGTTCAATAAATCTGCTTTACAAACAGCCTGTATTATTTTTTATTTTACAGTTGTTTATATAACTACGGCTTTATAAGTAACACAAACTAAGTTTTTCTTTTTCTAGCCACCAACGGGCTGATGCTGCCAGTCACTGGCATATTTCATCTGATCTCATTGGCTGAGTCAGCAATGCGCCATACGCTACTGACACGCAGCGTGGTTGGGTTGCGCCTATGTTAGATTGTTGTAGCACACTAATTAACCATTTCTGTATCGGAAACTAGGAGAAAAAAATTGCACTTTGTCTTGAACAGAAAATTGCCAAAATGGAACAGAGAGTCCTGAGTTCCCCCATGAATTCAACATATCTTTGATTCATCAGCAAAGTATTCAAGAGGTGGGGGGGGGGGGAGTTTATTCCCCTTTCCGTCTATTTACTTGCATGCCATTCAGACGCACAAGTGAGGGAGTGCTGGCACAAGGTGTAGATCACAGTTAGACCCCAGATGAAAGTTTCTTCAATGAGCACTAAGGGCCCTACAGTTGCTCCCTTTAGTGCTCTTGCACTTCCATCGAGGGTCTACATAAATGGGATGTGCTGGTTAGTCCTATCATATATAGGCAAACAGAAGGCAGTTCTTGTTGGGTTTGTCATTATCTTATTATCAAGGGTAATGGCACAGGGGGCAATCTGGAGCTCCAAACTGCATGGTACAGTTCTATACAGGTGATGGGTGAAACATCACCCATGGAGCTTCATAATGCAAAGTCAACAAAGTTGCTTTGTGTGCCATTACAGGAACAGCCAAAATGTCTATTCATGATCGCTAGATCCTAATGCAGGTTTTGTTGTTGCCAGTACGGTATGCCTCATCTGCATTAAGCAATATGGCAGCTACCACTCACATGCATCAATGTATGTGAAAGTAAAAGAAATGATTCTCTACAGAGTAAATCCTTATTGTTTATTTTCCATTTAAACTGAACTGAAGGGCGAATGATCTTTTCCTTCCAAATAAACACTATTTGTTGCCTTAAATCGCGAATCCCCCTGTTTAGTATGCAGTTATTACAAATGTGAAGGTTAAATTGTTGTTTTATAGAGATCTGAAAAAAGGCAGCAATTATCCATTATCACTGGTCTGTAGCACAAAGAGGCGAGAAGGAGTAGTGGGTAGAGGGTTACGTGCAGATTTAGCACCGAGCAGTCGGAGGCATAACGGAATACAAATGAATGTTCATCAGTCATGCTGGGTTTTTTCAATAATCAGTATGGATATTGACAGTGCCCAGCCAGGGCCCTGTATAGATCAAACCATCTCAATGTAATGGGTCAATAAATATACTGAATGTGAAGTATGCAGTGTGCATTTATCTCTCGCATTTCAGATGTCGCTGCTTGTACATGCTGGGGGAAGGCAAAAGAAAACATCTGCCTTTAAGAGAATTGGACACCACAGGGGACGCACTGGTAGTTCATATGGGAGAACTTCCAACTTTTAGGGAAAACTACAACTCCCATCATCCTACAACAATAGGGAGTGGTATTTCAACCAATGTCGGAAGACTATATGCTGGATATTCTTGTTGTTATGTCTGGTCTTGGATTATGTGTCAAAAGGGCTCATTCACAATGCCACATGAAATGTGCAAAGTGCAAAAAGAGGTATCCTCAGTGTCGGACTGGCCCACCAGGATACCAGTAAAACTCCTGGTGGGCCCAGGTGTCAGTGGGCCCTCCTGCTCCTGGAGATTTGGCCTGTTTCATGGTCATTCCCTATTTCTGAATGGGAAGAAAGAGTAGAAGTAGATGGAAGAATAGATGCTAGCATGGAAATAAAAGAGACTAGGAGAATAAAGAGGTTGGGTGAGGAAAGGAGGAAAAATAATTTGGAAAGCGGGCCTAGGGTCCGACACTGGGTATCCTCCAGTCCCACCCCTTGTGTGCCATTCTGAGGTGCAAGGTAGAAGCAGCAGGACATACAGTCCTTATCGGGTCCTCACAGGAGCAAGTTGGGTTTGGCATTTCTGAAGCACGCACTGAAAATAGTTTTTGCATCTGAGTTACTGGGAGCAGGGTGGTGTTGCTATAGGGTTCCCTAGTGTCAATAGGAGCAGCTGTGCACCATTTATCAGAAGAAGCAGCATGAACACATTGGCAACCATGCAAAAGCGCAGGAAGCCGTTTCGGCCCAAGTACCTTAATGAATTGCATCTATATTGTATGTGCTCTCTAATGAATTGGACCAAGATAAGACAAATTCAACATTATCATATGTGCTTCAAGTGGAAGTTCCAGGTTGCTACAGTCAAGGATACACTTCTACACTTAGAGAACATGTTCCGAGGTTCTGGTTCAACCCCAGTACTGATCATTTAAACACTTATAAAATTCCTTTCAAACTTACAAACAGCCTACAGAAGGTTTGTTCCTCTTCTCCTGAGCATTGGGAGGATGTATTCAAACCTTAGGTAGATTCTTGGGATCGTTAATGATTGTTGAAGAGCCAACCAGGGTCAAGGAAAATATCAGTTATTGCACAATATAATATATATTGCATAGGGTCACCAATAACATTTTCTGTCTAAGGGGGAGATTTATTGAGACACAAACTCTCGGATCGTTCATTCGAATGCTCTGAGCGTATTTTCGTAGATTTTTTCATGCTTGCTTGACTTTTTCATACACCCACGCAACTTTTTCGTACGCTTGCACGACTTTTTCATATGCTTGCGTCAAAAATTTGGAAAGGTTCTGCCGCTGTTTACAATTGTTTGGTACGAAAATTTCATGGCTTTCGGATCGCCCATTTGATATTATCATGACTAATACGATTTTTCATAAGCATTTTCATGATATTTGCGATCTTCAGAAATTGTATCGTATCCAATCCAAATGTTTCCCATTCGGGATTCGAACTCGTGTTTTAATGAATCGGCCCCTAAGAGTCTACCTATCAGGATAGGGCATTCCCTTTTTCTCTATACAATGCCCTTTAAAAATATATGGTAAATAATGTACCTATTGTAAAATATGGGGCTATTATAAGTCATCAAGGAGTTCCATGACCATATAAAGGTACAAGGCCAAAGGCCTAATGCTTCTATACAGGGCATGGAACTCCAAAATGACTTCTAATATCCTCATATTTTACAACATGGGGACATTATTTATTAAAAAACACAAGTTCCAGTTAATCATGTGACAGAAATTACATCATTAGGCACCGATTATAGCTGATGACATCATTAAGTACCAATTATAAGGTTATCATTTCAGGATATTCATGGCACTGGTGTATTATAGGGGTATATTTTACAGTTTATTCATGAGAATGTGTTTGTTGCTCAGCATTGGCTCCGAAATGAACATCAAGTTGTTTATAACCACCAAGTATTTACTATTTGGCATTCCGCTTTTGTCACCGCAAACGTTGGATCAGTTGTTTTTCTTATCACCCCTGAATTAAAGCTGTTCTGCACCCTGCGTTCCATTAAGTGAGCCAGGCAGAGAGTTTGGATGTGAGACAGAAGCAGCCAGACCTTCAGCGTCTAGAGGTCACCGTCACTATCGTTCCATCTTGTCCGGACTGCGGAATTAAAAATACATGCCTCATTCTCTGTCTCTCTCCCCGTACCATCCCAGCTATCTGCCGCTTCCATCTCATTCTCTGTTTGGGGCTTTTATTTTCTGTGAATTAGAGGCTCGGTTCTGGGAAAGTGATGGATTTTGTTGGAGTCGCAGTACTTCAAACTGAGCCCCAGGAGAGCGCAAAGCCTTCTGACAGGAGTAGTTTGCCTTGGCATCAATCACTAGCACTTTTCTGCCATTGTGCAAGGGGGCTAAATACTTATTTATAGACTGCTTTGGAGGTTCAGATTGGAGAACAGTATATATATATTTCTATTTCTGCTCTGTTCTGTGGGATTAATGAGAGGTAAGCTGATTTTGCATGGAACAGACACTACTTATATAGCTACAATATTTCTTCTACTATTAGGGCTATTAGTTAAAGCCAGACTACATAGTCGAACGCTGCTCTTATTCAACTCAATATGTCATTTTTATTACCAGCACTTTTTTTTTCTTTATTTAACAAAACAAAATAACAAACTTGGTTTTATGAAAACAATGGGTAGGAGTTGAGGCTGAAAGATCAATGGGTAAAACAATATTCACTATATTTCTATAGGATGGTCAGTACAATATACTGGCATGAGTTATTTATCTGCAGTTTGGTTTAACCATATGAGAAGGTGCTGCCATATTGTCCATCATATCATGTCTTTTTACCCATGAGCAACATTTAAATATAGAAAAAAGTTGGAGAGCAACACAAGCATGCCTTGGGGTGCCTAGGGATTCCTAGGGGCTCTTTTTGGCAATATGCATGCCTCCAAGTCAGAAATTCAAAAATAAGTACCAGCATTGAGGCCACTGGGAGCAACATTACCAGTAAGACAGTAGGCCACGTTGGTGGAATGCTTGCATAGTTTTATTAAGAATCTTCTGGACACTGGAATAACCATGATACACGCAACAACCAACACCAAAAGCTATATATAATGTAGATTAAATCTACTGACTTGGTCAGCCATATCACATGTTTGGATTCATTTACTTACCACACCGTAACTTGCCCATAGTAGTCTGCATGCAAGATCCCATTTAGTAAAGGTACTTGCGTCATGTGTTTTTTGCACTCCTGTATGATTGCGTTTGGCACCGCTGCCTCCTGTTCTGAGTTGGGTGCAGTTGCGCATTGCATTATGGGTAAAAAAACAAAGCGATTGTGAATTAGCATTTTGCACACTGTGTTGCACTCAGTAAATGATCACAATTGCATTGCCAACTTAAGTATAAGGCCTATAGAACATGGAGATGTTTTGATCATTTTCTTGGTCTCAGATGCCCAATACACCCCTGAACATGAATTGTCAAACAACTACCATCATCTGAGAATGAGACCTGAGAATAAATCACACAAATGTGTGTTTTATACTGTGCTTTAGTATAGGAAATACATAGGGCATAATGCCCAAAATGACCTCTGTGCCACGTACCTAACAGCACAGGATTGTACTATTTAATTTCTTTGGATCTTGATTCTCTTCGGAAATGATTTTGATGTATTGTGGTCAAACTCCAAGGGGGTTGTTCCATATGTCAATACATGTTATGCTTGACATCCATTAGGATGCTGAAAGTTTAGTTCAACATCAACTTCAGGGCTGTTGGTCACCCATGTCACCATGGTCACCCTGTTGCCAGAAAGATAAATAATTACTAAGGATAGCAGAACATAAAGGTCAATGACAAATACACTTCCATTAGTGCTTTCTACAAGATCCTTGTCCAAAATTTCCACGGTTGATGAATCTGATGTACCCCAAATGCCTGTTGTACGGTTAAACTACATTGGGCTTTTAAGCATGTTTTTCCTATGAAAACAGGTTAAAATAATAAGCAGTGAATTGAGAGAGTGGGGACATTTCCTGGATCTATAATTACATACAGTTTTGATATAATAAGGCGCCTCCTTGGTTGCTAAAGGCATGAGGCTCACGCAGGGAGCTGGCACGTGTAGGAATTGTTACACACAAATGCATTTAATAGATCACATGAGGGAAATTTGCTGGCAAAATGCAGGGGAAAAAATTAACAAATCAGATAAATACAGCTTTCTATGTGACCCTTAGTAACTTTTGTCAGTTAATTGCTCTGCGGTGTTACATAACCAAGAAGGGAAATGATTTTGCCTTTGAAATTGCATTTACGCACACATAACCAGTCTGCGGAACCCCCGCAGCATTTAGTACTTCCAAATGCTTAGCTAATGCAATTTGTTAATAATAGCCTGAAAAAAACCCCCAAAATTCTATTTTTGTAAATAATAGTTTTAAATAATAGTGCTTTAATGTAGTCGGAACCGTAAATGCAAAGGTTCAATTCGTAAAAGCAGCTGCCCCCACAGAAAATGAGTGGAACATCCAAGTACTGAGGAAACTACACCTGACTGCACATGGTTCCATTATTCTAAATGCATTTTGAAGCCCAGACCTAAACAACAATAACTTTAGTATCTTAGAGACCATGGAATTGCCTCCAGCATCTTATTGGCATAGACAATATAATGGAAACAAATTAACCACCTGCATGGCCCATCATTTCTGGTACCAGTGGGGCAACCCTAAATGATTGTCCAATTATTCCAGTAGTCCAAAATAGGGATTGACTAGAGACAATTCCATCCATTAAATCAAAGTTAGTATTCTAGAGAAAGTCATAGCTAGAACCCTGGTTTAACAGAAGTGTTAGGACTATGGTGCGCTGGTCAGTTTGATGGCCAATGTCACTAGAGAATGGGAAGAGTTAAAGTCGCCCAAGGATTGTCACTGTTTGTGGGGGCCATAGTACCTATAGTAGAAACATGATCCCAAAAGGACTAATTTGGGTAAAACTTTTGTTGCAATGAAAGTAAAACTGAGTGAGCATTGACACTATTCTTTTGCAACTTTTGGCTAATGGCAGTCTGCTATGGTGAACTACCCACAAGTTCAGGCAGTGACACAAGCAAAACTGGAATCACCATCAGCATGGAACTGGCAGTACAGTATGTTATAGTGCTACTCTTAGCAGGCTGCACCTCTCCTGACACGTCCAACGTTCCCCAACAATCATGCAAAAGTTGTGGGGGACACAGCTTAGTAGCTGCCTGCAATTACTTCTCTTTGAAATGCAGCACTGTGTATATAAACATGGTGATTTACTGTGGTCAAAGTTTGTGCATTGCTCTGTATTGGTAAATGAGCCTTAATGCGCAGTCTCCCTCCTTTATATTTTATAACTGGGGTGCTTTACAAACTACATACTGCTGAACATATATATATAATGCACAGTACCTACAGGGTAAGGATACAGCAGCGGCCAATCCGACATTAGCTGTTATTAGAGGAGCTCAGATTCATGTCTGGCTTGAACCAAACCTCCCTCCTGGGCAGAACTAATTTATTACATACCAGTAATATCAGTATTTTACATTGTATGGTGTCCTGAATGCCCTTTCTCTTTAGTAGTAGTAGTATAATTTGTATGTCCTTTTATAACCTTATTCCTCGTAAGCACTGTAACCTTTTTCTTAACGCTAAATTTACAGTATAATAAGCCCTGTCTCTGCGCACTAATTAAACATATGGTCCCCTAAAAAGTCTTTTATCGTGTTTTACACTTGAGAAAGATAGTCGCCATAGTCATCTATAGGATTTTTTAATTGTTAACTACAAATAAGGTAGAGAAGACAGGACCAGACGACTGAGGGTGCCCATTAAGAGTATAGCTTTCCATTAGTATTACATTTTTGCACAGTTACAAAGGGGCATATTTACTATTTTGAGAATTTGCGATGGCGTCTGCATTTTACTAAGAGGTGAGTTTATCAAAAGTACCAAAGTGGATTTTCGCCAACATTCATTTTGGCAGTTTTGCCAGGATTTTGGAGAAATAGGTTGTTCACTTGGCTGAAAGTTCTATGTTAGTAGTCCAGTTGGCATGACATCCCTTCCTGTTACTCCCTCCTCCCCCCCCCTTAATGCAGAGTAGTGGCTTCCAAATTGTGGGCCTTCCCCCTCTCCCACCCCAATGTGGCATGGAGAAGCATTAGGGCCAGTTGGGGTGATAGATGTCAGGAATGCCTACTTGTTCTCCTAGATATTCATGGAAGACCAGGTCAAATACAGAGACAATTTGGGCAAATACATGACCCAGGTACATGCTGATAACATTCACAGTACAAAAAGGAAAGCCAAAATATCAAAGAACAACAACAAAATCAACATCTAAAGGTCCCCATATACGTGAAGATTCGCTCGCTTGGCGAGATCGCCAAGCGAGCGGATCTTCACCCGATATCCCCACCTACGGGGTGGGCAATATCAGGGACATGTAGGCTAAAGCGGCCCTGGGGCCAAACAATCGAATTATATTGGCGGCAATGGGACAGTCGTTTCGGGGACTGCATCAACAAGCCGATGCGCTCCCTGATCCGACTAGATTTTTAAACCTGCCCGATCGAGATCTGGGCGATTTCAGGCCAGATATCGGTCTGGCAGTCCTGTCGGTAGTGCCCATACACGGGCCAATTAGCTGCCAAATCAGTCTAAGGGACCGATATCGGCAGCTAGAATCAGCCCGTGTATGGGGAACTTTAGTCACAGTACTTTATAGGAATGGAAAGCCATGATGTAGAACGTAAAAGAAAATCAGATCTACAGAATAATGACCAAATAAATCTCGAAAACTATCAGTATCCAAATATCAAATAATATTGACCCATATCTAATTGACCAGGAAGCAGCACATCCCAACCAGCATATAGACAACTTCATTATACAACTGATTGGCCACCAGACAACTCATAATAAAATTCCCAAAGAGGGAAGCCCAAAGTACATCCAGCAGCCAATAACTTGAAAGCAGTACCATGGCCACCCATACAAATCACATGGTAAAGTACAATTCAAAGCTTTGCTTTCATAAAAAATAATTAGCACAGCTCCTGAAGCCCATTATGATCATTTTTTATTGAGCCTGTCCTACAGTAAAAGCTAAGTTAATCATTTACCAATGTAAGGCTGACTTTATTCTTATGAGATATATACATATCATATATATGATAAGAGACGTTTATCAGTTAAAACTTATTACCACTTATGTGGTTGGGATTTTTCTTCTGCAGGGTAAGTGTCAAAAATGTATAAAGTGGTAATGTTTCCAGGAAGCTGTATTCCTAGCTGTTGTCCTGCTGTGATGTTCCTAATAGGTGAGGCCTTGGCGATGACGGTGATAAATATGTGAGGCCTTAGGGAAAAACATTGAGAATCCCTGATGCACATCATGCCGTTAACCTTTCCATAATAAGTTCACTTAATTAATGGGAACCATACCCCAGAAACAGCATGTTTGTTACAAGGGTAATGGTTCTGCTGCTTGCATCATTCCTTGTGAACGGGCGGGCAGGCAACACGGTGCTGGAAAATACCTTTGCATTGACTGTAATGGTAATGGTCAGGTGATTTCTGCTCAGGGCTTTGGTTCTAGGTAATACAAGTATACTTACCTTGTTGTCTGCCATACCCACTATGCTCTTAGGTGCCTCAGGTGGTCTTACTCGATAGGGGTCATTTACCACTGCACAGTGCTGGTCACCATCGACCATAGGGAAAGCAGTAAGTACTAGGTCCCATTGCAGCCTGGACCCTCCACTGCTTTCTACCTATTGTATCTAAATAAGACATGAATTAGGAGTTAAGTAAAGTGTGAGAGGCATGCAGCGGAGCCAAGATACCTGTGGCACTTCATTTAAACCTGAAGACAGGATGCAAAATGGCAAATTGCAATGGATACTTTTCTACTTTTCATCTACCTTCATATTTGGAAATAACCCCCCCTATGTGTGTGCCAATCCCATTATCCACATTGCATCAACACTATAGGCACCAGTTGATCTAAACCAGAATATGGCATTTCTTTTGGTGCATATCACTGCTGGGAAGTTCTCCAGCTGCCTTATACACATAGGGAACACAGGTTCAATGATTTCTCCAGGTCTAGATACACATAGTAACTAATCAAGTCCACACACAGACAAATGTATAGTAGCCATGGGATTCCGGGCATGAAAACTCTGGCTGCTTCCTCAAGTAATTCTCCAAACCATTAACAGCAAATATATATTTATAGTCCATTGTTTTTTAAATGCCACCTACTGATTGGTTGCTAAGGGTATGTTATTAAAACACTTAGTTTTACAAATGCAAATTTCACATTAGTCACACAAAGAGCTACTGAATAGCTACTGAATATGGATATTGGTCACTATTCTTTGCGAGAAAGCGTTGTACATGAAATGGTTAGACAACAGCCCCCTAAGATACAACACCATTTAAATCATTAACCAAACACTGTCGGTTCCTAGATTCATCAGTGCTGATCTTGATATCTCAATCAAGGAATAGCGTTAGTTATTCTCCGATCAGCTGATGAATCTCCATAAGGCTAATGTCGACCAAATCAATCCGAACGTTCTAGATTGATGCCCAGAAGGCAAGACAAATTATGGAGTAAACAATGACCTGAGGTGATTAACATTATCTCCTTTGAAGACCATAAATATTCCAACAGCCATTTGCCATGAGGCCTCCCTTCCCTCTCAACTAATGTAGTCCAGTAATTGCTAGTTATGCTCTGATTTAGCGGCTTGCATGATTATTGAGGCTGAAAAAGATATGTTAGTCACACTGATCCATTGTGGGGTTTTTTAAAAAAAATTAGAAACCATTAGTGCTCTGCAATGAGGCCCTAAGGGTAAAACCGTTCTTTCTTCTTGCCTACAGCCATACAGTGATTGCGCCCATTCAACCTCAGAAGCTAAGGAGTTGCAGACTAGCTTTGTACCAGTGTTGGAGACCAATTAAGTATGCCAGGTGCTGTAGCTAGATAAGAAGAATGAAACCTCCTTTCTTTTCATATCGAGAGATTCCCTGGTTTCCTCTGTGTATATGGATTAGTGGACACACTACAATGTCTTTTATGGGTTCTTCTATAGCTGTATCAAGTGATCTTGGACCCACTTAGCTGCAGTACTTGAAAAATAATGTGGACCTGGGCCAGTTGTTAATTTTACTGCTCTCAATAAAAAGAAATACACTGTAAACATTTATATACACATTACAGTGTATCACCTTTATATGCATGCACAGCCTACAAAAAAGAGAAAATATTGTTAAACTCCCATCCTTTGGTCTGCATAAGGTAAGCAACTTGAGTATGGGATAGTTTTTAGAACCACCTGTAACACAGTAGTTACCTGATATTTCCAGTTGCTTTTATAAGTAGAGCTGCTACAAGTGATCTCAGCTTGGCCTCTGCAGAAGTATTCTAGGGAGGCTTAACTATAACTTTCAACATATTCACTCTCATAAAAAGACTTGAGCACCTGTAGTCCTCAACTAGAAACAGTTAATGTATTGAGGAAATAACAAAAGACAAGGTACTTCCTATTGCACGCTAAATTTTTGTGGCATAATATCACATCATACATTGAATTCAAAATGGTTATTACTCGCACTGTAGGCATCTACCCCAGGGGGCACATTTACTTATCCAAAAACGCTCCGACTAATGACGATTTTTTCATAAGCATTTTCGTGATATTTGCGATCTTCAGACATTTTAGTTTCCAATCCGAATTTTTCCCATTCGGGATTCGAACTCATGTTTTGATAAATCTGCCCCTTGGGGGTCGATTCATTAAAACACAAGTTCACGAAAAAGTCGTGCAAGCGTATGAAAAAGCCACGCAAGCGCAAAAAAGTCGCCGAAAATACACTCAGAGCGTTTTAACGAATGCTCTGAGCATTCGTGTCTTGAAAAAATCTCCCCCCTAGTGTACCAAAATTCTCTATGGGTGCTCCAAGGGAGTCCTACCCACTTAAGTTCCTACAACAAGGTAAGTGTCACTTAGGGAACTACTCAGTGCTTAGCTTCCTTGCTGGAGCTCAAAGCTAATCATACTAGCTTGCCCTCTCCCCTAGAGTGTTCTACAACAGATGGGTCCCTTATCCCTGGCTTAACTAAGGCTTCGATTACCCTTAGCTTTATCTTCTTACTGATACCTTCTACTTCAGACTTTCCAGCAGCATCCACCCCTAGCACCAGGTCCAAAAATATAGAAGCATGTGATCTCTTCCATTATATTGAATACGAAATAGTGAAGGAACTAAAGTCACTAGCCACACCAAGGGCATACCTCCACCAAAGTATATCTACACTATCTCACAAAAGGGATGGTTAACTACTTACATTTCTTAAACACCAATTCTTCACAAAATTTGGCAACAATTTTATAATGAGTTTCCATCCATGGTTCCTCCTGCTGAAATCTCATCTATTGTTTGCTTACTGAAAGGGAATCTCAGGGTTCTTTTTACTTTTTAGTCTATATTCTGTTCTTCTCCTGTCCTTCTGTGATCAGGAAAAAAACAGCCAGAGTAGGAATAAGCATAGAAACAGCAAAAGCCTTAACCAGGGAATCTACAACTGTGCAGAATGTCACCATTGACTTCTCTCTCTGGTTCTTTGTGGTGGACTCCCATGTTCTCTAATGGGTTCGCTCACTGCCCTCTTGAGTCAAAGAGGGTGCAACCCCTAAATTGGGAATTCTATGCTGGAGATGCTCAAACTGGAAGAGAAAAGGGAAGACAAGAGAAGAACAGAATACAGAGAAGACGACAAGAGTAGAAAGACAGTACTCCACTTTATGCTACCCAAAACAGACTGCATCATTCCTTTGTTAATACAGTTTAAACACTATAAGAAAGACAATTAGTTTAAACTCAAATCTAATGAGATAATAACAGAAACAAAATCAAGTCAATCAACACACAGCAGCAGTAAAATCATTAAACTCTGTAACTACTGCAAATTCCTAATAAAGGCTAAAAGAAAGATAATCACAATATAAGAGAATTAATATCACTTTATTAAGGTTATAGTGATTATTATTTCCTAAGTTGCAAATGAGTAACAGGCAGCTGATAAAATTACGAGCCTAAGTGTCCTGATGGTAGGAAGGGAAACCTGGCTGTGTGGGACCCAGTCACAATACCGCCCCTCAGCTGAGGTTCCCACTGCTACAGTAATTGAACTCGCCTAAGAACAACTCCGTGTCAATAAGTAATGTGGGGAACAGACATTTTATGTGACTAATTATAAACCCAGAAAAAGGAATTCAAGCAGATACATCTGGCAAAATCTGCAGTGCAGAAAACAAATCTCTGTGAAGAACATTAAACAAGACTTCTCTGGAGGCATCCAATTATCAGGCAGAAGTAGCTATGGTGCCGCATATCTGCTTCAGCAGCCACACAAATCTAGAGAATTTTATTAACTTTCCCTTTCCTGTCGTCCTCTGGTTCCAGCAATAAAACAACAGGAATATTATTCTATCACAGAATTTTGAAAAAAAAGGGGGAGACATTCTATGGTTCTGCCTTGTATTAGATCATTCCGTGCAGTATGCTATGTGTCCAACATGAGAAACATGGGGCGTCGTTGATTTACATCCCCCAGCGTGACTGCTATCAACAACATCTAAAGGCCCATATTTTAGACCAACCTGCTAAAAGGAACATGAAACAAAATTATGGGCTATGAGATGCTCCTCAGAGGGTCTAGAAATGTTGTGTCTTCTTTTTACTATCTATCATCTATGATCATCATCTATCTATTTGTCTTTGCAAAGCATTTAAATACAATAACATATCTCCTAGACTAGAGACAGGAGCCAATAAGAATGGTGGGGTATTTTACATCATGCCCCAATACATGCAATCTAAACATTTTATCTTAGCTCCAGACATGTGCCTAATCTGGTCAAACCCCACTCCTTTTTGTGCCGACACAAGGCTTTTTGGGTCATTGAATCTTATAAATCTCTGGGGGAGGTATGCATTATAATAAATAGATATATGGTATTTATGGCAGCCTATGCTCCATCCTTTTGGAGGCTGAACTTAATATACCAATGGGTGATTGCTAGTGATGAGCGAATCTGTTCCGTTTTGCTTTGCCGAAAAATTCGCGAATCTTTCAAAAGATCCGCGAAACAGCGAAAATGTCGTGCAACAAAAAAAATTGTCGCCTGCGGCTATTATTTTGTTGCGCGGCTATTGTTTCGTCACCAGTGGCTATTATTTTGTCGCACGGCTATTGTTTTGTCGCCAGCGGCTATTATTTTGTCACGCGGCTATTGTTCCGTCGCCCGCGGCTATTGTTTTGTCGCACGGCTATTATTTGGTCGCCTGCGGCTATTCATTTTTTACGCCGGCGACAATTTTTGTACATGCAGCGAATCCATGCCTGGCGAAACTTTTCGCCCATCACTAGTGATTGCAGTATATGACTTTAATTGCCCATTTTTTTTAACAACTATATATTTAATGGGTAATTTATCGAGACCCTGGACAGAAGCACAAGAGCTCTTAGAGATCCAAACCTGATCCCTTAGTGCTCATTCAAAGGTCACGTGTCTGGGACTGGCTTCACTCTGCACCTTTTGCCAGATAGAAGATCCAGAGTGAGGTGCAAAGCAACATCAGTAGGAGGGAAACAGCCCTGTCCCCTATAGGGCAGGAGGTAAGCAACGAACGCCACTAAGGCTTGTACCCACCAATGCTATTTAACTTGCATATGTGAATGACACACAAGTTAGGAGATAGGTAGAGGGTATGAGAAGGGTCCCCTACGTGCTTCCTCCCATTCACCCCTTATGAATACTGTGCCACCAACCACAATAATATTCCCTAATATGGTTCTTGCCTGTAAAACTGTCAAAAATGTCAGTCTTTCCAAATGATACAGATTGAGCCCCAATAAGATGTTTATGTTGAGTGATTAAAAGTATGGACAGCTATATGTGCTTATATTACTATCATCCCTTCTGTTTCACCAGCTGGAAAAGCCATGTGTTTTCTAGGAACCTCGTGCTCAATTTAAAATACTTTTCTTGTATTTATGATTTTTTTTCTTTCCCATTTGTGCTGAAAAATATTTGCAAAGATATAAAACTAGTTTGACTTGAAGGTCAAGAATCAAATAGAAAGTGGGATTTTTACAGCTGAAAAAAAGGACACACCACACAGAACAATCAATCCATACATTCCTTTTCTCTGCTTTCAATAGGACACATGCAACGGTGCGGTTTTGTGTGGGTAATTGTGTTTTTTTGCTTCTCTTTTGATGCACAAATGCTCTTGACCTTGCAGCCTTTCTGTTCACTTGACTAAATAAAATATAATGGGAAGCTTTTTACCGAACAGAAATTAGAAAATTAGCCTGCTATGGTGCAAAAAGACTCATTAACAGTGGCTGTGTAGTGCTAGAACAGGTCAGTCCTCCCCAAACCTTAAGCTCAGCTCAATCCGCCCTATACAGAGAAGCTGGAAAGGGAGCATCTTCTTGGTGGCAGGCGCAATACTCATGGGAAAAGTCTTTTTAAAGTCATTTTACCTGACACACCATTTAATTAGCTGATACCCCTTTGCCTGGTTATTAAGTAGAAGCTTCAGGAGAATTTGTATTATAACTTCATATTCTATGCCACCCAAGGGTCATTATTAGACTTGACTTCACAACATGAAATAGTTCATAACCGTCAGTCCCCAGCCTATTGTATCATAATGGCACACTTTTGTGCCCCACAAGCACACCCATTCCATATGCTCCATCCAACAAATCATTCTGACAGGCGGTGTACAAAACAATTTTGCAAAACATCCTTCAGTGTGCTGCCGATCAACACAGTGCCGCCTCTGCGCTTGCCGGTGCCAGTTTGTGCACTCTGCAGTCTGACAGCAGAATCTCAAATCTCTCTGCCAATTAGCAGAATTATCAAGTCTTAGGAGTACGGCAGTGCTGTGTTATTTTGCAAAGCATCTGCAAATGCTCTCCTACAGGCTGGCGTGCCAACACAAATTCAGCAGAGGAGACCTACAAGGAGCAGGGCTCTGCTTGAATGCAACCGTATGCTACTAGAACTCCATGAGAGGGAAATGTTACAACTTGACAACTTTCTTGTGGTCAGATAGCACAGGTAGAGAGTACAGTATTTGTGTTCATAAATTCTGCATCTAAGACACCAGGTAGACACCAATTAAAATTTGCAGCCTGTGTATCTGCATATGGGGCCACATGGAAAGGGGAAACAACGCACATTCTACAACACTTGAAACTCACATTACATTTTTTTTTAATATTAGCCTCTACCAGTACAATAAAATGGTTGATATTCTACCAAGCTTACCACAGACTAGAAAAGTGAATAGTTTTTGCCCCAAATGTGTTTGATCTATACAGACACGTTGGCAGACAAGTACATCCATGACTGATACTGTCCTTGAAGGATGGAATTTTTTAAGCATGCCTGATATTATGGCAATCAGATATATCTCAGACAGGCCATTTGAAAGGGCCCACACATAGGCCAAAATCTGCTGTCTTGACCCCTATAGGCCAAGGCTTCTTAGCCCTAAATGGGCCTCTTTCAATGGCCAAAAATTGACTTGTCATCTGTTAGGAAGATTTGAAAACACCATTGGGCAATCACAACATCAACCGCTGACGTGGTTCTCCTCCAACGTGTCTGCATAGAGCCATTCTAGGGTTTCATTTTTGGCCAGCAGGATTTGAGGGCAAAACCTGCCCTCTCTTCTATATACTTCTCAAAGCTTATTCAGAAGGTCAGATAGAGTGGAATTTGGAGGTGATCACTTGTTGTTGGAACAATTGCTCAATGGCTAAAAGGAATCTGAAACCTTGTAATGGGCAAAAGGGGGCCTCACCAAAGGCTGGACCTCTGAGAAAGCTTGAACCAAAAATGTTTGACAACCACTGGCTTAGAGTAATTATTTTAGTTACAGTAAATAAGATCATTTTTATTTAGTTTTTCTGGGGTCAAAGCATAAAGCTTTCCCCTTGTACGATCCTGCCCATTACATGCTCATATTGCTGGCTGTACTGTTAAACAAAACCGTGCAGCTTAAACCAAGCCTTTCCCCTAAGCTTTTTTTCAGAGCATGCAGCTTTCCCTTTTCTAGATCTGCATTGCATTTCATTTGTGTGTGAGTGGATTCTTGCACCAGTGTGGCATTAACCTACTATGAAAAAAAGCTTGTGAAAATCGCCCTAAGAAACCTCATTTGGCAGAGCGAAGAAATATTTTAAGCAAAAAGCATTCACAGACTGCGGAATGACAGCTAAGGACACTGCACCATTCTGAAATATACATATGCATGTAAAAGTATTTATAGCTTTACAGAATTTAACATAATCGAATTGCATATGCTTTTTATTAGCGGGAGAGATCAACAAAATGGCCACGGTTCTGCTTCACAACTCAGGAGAAATATGGATTCAGTGAACGAATCAGCAGCAATTAGCCATAAATTGAATAAATAATTGGAATAATAATGGATCATGATTTGCTCTTATTTGTACAATCAATTCGATGTCGCTTTTACATCTGGGGCCTTGAATGTAGCAACAAAACCCTCAAAATACATGTACATAAGAGGACAAAGCTCATTTTGAGCACAAACCTTTCCCTCTCTGCATGTTTTTGTATTGCCTGTCCTTGGATACAATAACAACAGCACCCCTAGTGATCAGATATATATATTGCATTTGCTCTTGTTATCTGTGTAGAAAACATCTATCCTTCCTACCTAGAATTCTCTAGCTGTGCTTGGGTGGGGCAAAATTGTCCGCAACAATTTTAGTTTTTGCATAAAGCTGGAATATCCAACTGAAAACCCTGCAGCTGCTGTTTAAAAAAGTCCCAGCACCCTCAACAGCAACAGTGCATGCTGGGAATTGTTTTCAACAGCAGATGAAGGACTGCAGGGTTGATAATGGCTTGAACTTTATACCTAGGTAATGTATCTGCCGTCCCGTCATGATGAGTTTTCTGGCCTTCTGCCCAGTGCTTGCACATTCATTCAGGCATAGGGACACCTGCCTCTATCCCAGACTCATAATTGGAGGATACCCACTCAGGGAAGTAACTAAAATAATACAGATACCCCATTGCTTCTGAGAGTCAAAAGTCATAAACATGATCCAATGCTGGGGATGATTCTAAGAAGGGGATTCTTTTATAACGTGAAACCTCATCCTACAATTGAAAATTTCAATAAAAATACGGACCGTAACTGCTTCTACACCAAGTTTTGGGTCATGAATAGTGATGAGCGAATCTGTTCTGTTTTGCTTCGGCGAAAAATTTGCGAAGCGGCGAAAAATTTGTGAAACTGCGAAAATGTTGTGCGGCAAAAAAATTGTCGCCCGCGGCTTTTATTTTGTTGCGCGGCTATTATTTTGTCGGCTGCGGCTTTTATTTTGTCGCACGGCTATTCTTTTGTCACCAGCAGCTATTATTTCGTTGCGCGGCTATTATTTTGTTGCCCGGCTAATCTTTTGACGCCCGTGACTATTTTTTTTTTACGCTGGCGACAATTTTTGGACGTGCGGCGAATTTTTTGGCGGCAAATTTTTTCATCCGTTTTGCGAAACAATCCACCAATGGCGAAACGCGGAAATTCGCCGCGAATCCATGCCTGGCGAAACATTTCGCCCTTCACTAGTCATGAAGTTGGTTTACAAAATTAATTTGAGTCCCCTGAGAAAATGCTTACGAAACACTGTGTTAGATGGAGGATAGCGACATAGAACAATAACCACACAAAGGCAAAGCCACTAGGTGGCTCCTATAGATGCAGGTTTGCAAAGACAGAATGTCTGTTTAAGAGGAACAATAACTCCATCTTATAAACAAGGATACAGGTATATCTATTCCTTAGACATTTCCAGACTCTTTCTATCATCGCATTTTACATTTCCATTATCCCTTGGCGTATGTTAAACGCATATGCTCCTCCCTTCCTAGAGGTGACAATATTTGCACCCCAAGGACCAAACCCATTCTACCTCGAGCTTCTCTGTGCTCTCTACTCTGCAAGAATCTGTATTCATCAGGCTCGCTGGCCATATCTCTGACAGATAACCTCAGCACCAAGGGAAATAGAAGGAGTGACAAGGCCGTCAGGAGGAGATTTTGCTTAGCACTTGATCTTTTGATCGGTTCCTCAACAGACTTAGCCGTGACCTTTAAAAGTTATCTCATTCTGCTTAGAGTCTGCCAAGTGTTCCAAGTAACAATGGGATTCTGTGCCATTATGAATGCTCCCCAAAGGCAGGTGCAGAGGTTTAAAGAGAAAAATTCTACAGCGTGCCGTAATGCGTTCACTCCTTGCATGCCAGAGGCCCCAAGCCCTGTGTGACAGTCTGTAGCATGACATGGTGGGGCATCAGTCTGAGCCTTCATTTGTGACATTTATAATTGCCAGAGAAACAAAGCACTTTAATGTATTTATTCTAATACAAGGGGTACATTACAATGTGGGCATGTAGGGATATTTCTTAATCATTTGTTCTGCTTTAGAGTGTCCTTTTCCCATGTTAGGCTATTCAGAGACAAATGTATAATACCTCCTTCTCTCCTCCTCACACATCACCTCCTCTCACTCTTGCATCTAGGACTTCTCACGTGCTGCACCCATCCTCCCCATCCCATTAGACACTGCCAGAGCCCCAAAGCCTTTAAACGGTCTCTTAAAACTCACCTTCTCATTCAAGCCTATAACCTAAACCCTCAGAAATGCGATTACCCACTGAGCACCCCTAATCTTCCCTCATACATTCACTAACCACTGGTTTTCACCTCTTACTCTGCACTTACTGTCACTTTACACACCAACACCCTGACCTTATGTCTCAGCTGCCCTACCTTTTAGAATGTAAGCTCTTGCGAGCAGGGCCTTGCCCCTAGTGTTTCCAATCCTTATCCAAATGTAACTGTAAAATATTTCTTGTGAATTGTCTATATGTACATGTTAACTGTTTTTTGTACCCCCTTTATTCTGTAAAGCTCTGCGTGAATTGATGGAGCTATATAAATAATAATAATAAAAAAGTCGCCTATTGAACTTCAATGCGTTTCGAGGATTTTTCGGCGAACAAAAATGGGACCAATTTGCTTATCACTAACCATATATGCCCAGATAGTTAGGCAGTAGTATTAAAATCTCCTGAACTGCCCAACCAGATCTGGACATGTATGGCCAACTCTTCATAAATTAAAGAGAAACTCAAAATCATAGATTCTACAATGAAATCACCTCGGTGCTTGTGCACTGGTTCCATAGATTCTATGGTGGACACTAAATAGTCTAAAATATGAGGGTTTTTAGAACTCAAAACAACACAGTAGTCTAGGGGGGGGGGGGGGTCCAAATATAGATCTGAATAATTGAATTAAAGGCTTGACCTTACTGCTGATCCCTCAACTTAAGTTGCCCAGTATCCTGCCAGCCTTTTCCACTGCCTTTCTGCACTTTAATAATCACTCTACTTCCTGGATCTTTATTCATTGTACTTACAGCCCCATATTCTTTATGAAGACTGAAGAGGTCGAACGTTAATCACAGATGGTGGGTTAAAGCTCCACCCAGCTCTGCATTTATCCAATAGGCAAAGGAAAAACACAGAGCTATGTTCAGCTGGTTCATTTATATGGTGTTTTATTGGTAATAACATTACAGTTTACAGCTCAGTCTCCTGTTATTAAATATCTAATATGAAATTAATAGGGTTACAGACTTGTCAGTGGAAGGTTATTGAGATGTGGAGTTATAGCTATTGGGGCTGTAGGCTCTGTGGAAAGAGAACTCCACCTTAAAGGAGAAGGAAAGGCATTTTGACATTTTACTGCCAATAGATTTGCCACATTAGTGCCACCTAGAATGCTATATTTATTCTGCAGAAAGCTTTATCATACCTGAGTAAAGAGCCCTAGAAGCTTTCTCTGATTGCAGCTGCTATTTTAGCTTGGTTTCATAGCTTCCTGCTCGCAGTCTAGCCGTTATAGCTCCGTTACACATTCATAAGGGTGGGGGGAGTGAGTTTTATGGGAGGGGGGAGCAGGAGAAGGGAGAGAGGAGAGAACTGCGCAGACTCTGGCCTCTGGAATGAAGGATTTTTCTGAGAGAGGAAGTCAGATACCCTAAGAACATGTTTACAAAAAAGGAGACAAGAAATTCTGTGTTTCAGAGCAGCATTACTGTAAGTGCTTATGGCTGTATTTACATAGACAAAGCTTACTTAGTTTTTACCTTTCCTTCTCCTTTAACACTTCATGTAAATATAGTATTTCATATCTTTCCCCACCCCACTAACCTATTCCTGTCTATCACATTTACTGTATTTTCCCTTATGTTACTTCACTTTTCTTCCCTATAACTATGTTTTGCCCGTTAGTTCTTGCCATGTCTAATTTGCTTTATGTGTTTGAATGGTTTGATCATATCACTTCTCTCTCTCTTCTATACTTTACATATTAAGGTCTTGAATCTCAATGCGGTTTGTTATCCTTGGTTGCCCTTTCTTAAGAGTTTTTATTTTACTGATATCTTTTTGTAGATCGGGCCTCCAAAACCGAAATGCAAACCGTTAGTATAATCACCCTTTTTCTGCTACTAATTTCTATTCCTATACATCTCTTATTGGTCTCCATTTTATTGCATTGTGTGTTTATCTTAGATAATTCCAAAATAATTCAGAAACTTTATTAGAACTAAAGCTGGGGGTACAGTTCCTCCATAGTGTTACAGCCCAAAAGAGAACTATTCCCATATGATCAGACTACAGGACTCAAGCCTGCAGATTAATCTGGAGGAGATTTGGGGTCCTTATTTTTTGTCTTTAATAACTCTATTATTTACTATAACGGAATGTCTTATGGCACAAGATTTAAAATTCCTGGAATGCTGTTGTGAGTTATGTGGCCCTTGACAAAAATTTTGAACCTCAAAGGGCACAAATGTCTTATAACCTCTTCCCTAGGTACAGCCCCCAGCAGGTGAATGTTACCCTATTATTACCCTACAACCATTGAGTTACCCTACAAGGATTGACATGTTTTTAGATGACAACCATTTACTTGTCAAGCTCCCCTTGGTCATTAAGCCAATGATCTATAGCAGGGGTCCCCAACCTTTATTACTCGTGAGTCACAGTCAAATGGAAAAAGACTTGGAGAGCAACACAAGCACCATAAAAGTTCATGGAGGAGCCAAATAAGGGCTAAGGTTGGCTATTAGGGGCCTCTATGCACACTATCAGCTTACAGGGGGCTTTATTTGTAGTAAATCTTGTTTTTATTCAACCTAAACTTGCCCCCAAGTCAGGAATTCAAAAATAACTACCTGGTTTGGGGGCACTGAGAGCAACATCCAAGGGGTTGGGGAGCTACATGTTGCCCCTGAGCCACTGGTTGGGGATCACTGATCTATCGTAATATTCTGCACATTGATCACTACATTTTCCATAGGCCAAGTAAAAAATGATAAATAAGTATAAATTGTGATTACCCTTTTGATATACTAATTTTATAATAACTGGTGGGGCTTTCTATCAAATGCCTTTCTGGCACACAGGTTGGCTCAGATAAGCAAAATCCAACGGTGACTCAGTGTGTCAGAATTAACTGACGATATTTCCCTATGCCTGGCACAAGGAGTAATAATCCACAAACAGAAATGCATATACTTCCCTAGCAGGGAGCTGACATCTTCAGTGCCCTCTGGGCTCTTGCCATGATCTGTGGGAGAGAGGAACATGGCAAAGTGCCCAGTCCCTCTAACCTTGAACCTCAACGGCTTCTCGTCTCATCAATCCAAATCTTAGATTTCAGATCTGCAGGACGTGTGATAGAAATACTACCAGCTGAGATACCTCAGGGATCCATGGCATCGTTTGATTTAATTATCACTACACAAGCAGTATGTTCTTGCCTCACGTTTGTCCTTTGCTGTCAGAGCGGCTGCAAGTAATGTCAGTACTTTTTAATGTGTGTCCAAAAGCTGCTGGTAGGACTGAGGGTGTATAAAATAAGAATTTCCACCTCAGTTGGACATAAGCTCTCTTTCTGTAGCCCTCCATTATTCGATTATGCCTTGAGACTTCATTGGCTCAGCTACCTTATTCAGTCTTCTTTCATTTTTTTTACACTTGACCCATAATTGACGGAGAGCATCATGGGTGGGAAAATATATAGAATAAGGATGAATGGACTTTGTTGAGTAAAGAGTTGAGTTGAATTTGTTGCCAAGCTGTTGAAGATGCTTCTAGTTATTTGAATTGTGAATGGTATAATCCTGTGACTGGCGACTACTTTAATACCAGTCAAATATTAATGCTCTGATTGGTTTGTTCCATTTCTACCCCTGACAAGACAACAACTTATTGCACTGCACCTAAAATTGAGTTCCAACTCATGGGCATCTTCAGGGTATATAAATATATCTATCAAGCACAGGTATGGGACCTGTTATCCAGAATGCTCGGGACCTGGGGTTTTCCACATAAGGAATCTTTCCGTAATTAGGATCTCCATAACTTAAGTCTGCTAAACATCATTTGAATATTGAATAAACCCAATAGGCTTGTTTTGCCTCCAATAAGGATTAATTATATCTTAGTTGGGATGAAGTACAGGTACTGTTTTATTATTACAGAGAAAAGGGAATCATTTAACCATTAAATAAACCCAATAGGGCTGTTCTGCCCCCAATAAGGGGTAATTATATCTTAGTTGGGATCAAGTACAAGGTACTGTTTTATTATTAGTAGCCTGTCAGTAGCCTGTATGAGTATCAGTAGCCTGGTCAGTAGCCTGTATTAGTATCAGTAGCCTGGTCAGTAGCCTGTATTAGTATCAGTAGCCTGGTCAGTAGCCTGTATTAGTATCAGTAGCCTGTATTAGTATCAGTAGCCTGGTCAGTAGCCTGTATTAGTATCAGTAGCCTGGTCAGTAGCCTGTATTAGTATCAGTAGCCTGGTCAGTAGCCTGTATTAGTATCAGTAGCCTGGTCAGTAGCCTGTATTAGTATCAGTAGCCTGTATTAGTATCAGTAGCCTGGTCAGTAGCCTGTATTAGTATCAGTAGCCTGGTCAGTAGCCTGTATTAGTATCAGTAGCCTGTATTAGTATCAGTAGCCTGGTCAGTAGCCTGTATTAGTATCAGTAGCCTGGTCAGTAGCCTGTATTAGTATCAGTAGCCTGGTCAGTAGCCTGTATTAGTATCAGTAGCCTGGTCAGTAGCCTGTATTAGTATCAGTAGCCTGTATTAGTATCAGTAGCCTGGTCAGTAGCCTGTATTAGTATCAGTAGCCTGGTCAGTAGCCTGTATTAGTATCAGTAGCCTGTATTAGTATCAGTAGCCTGGTCAGTAGCCTGTATTAGTATCAGTAGCCTGGTCAGTAGCCTGTATTAGTATCAGTAGCCTGGTCAGTAGCCTGTATTAGTATCAGTAGCCTGGTCAGTAGCCTGTATTAGTATCAGTAGCCTGGTCAGTAGCCTGTATTAGTATCAGTAGCCTGGTCAGTAGCCTGTATTAGTATCAGTAGCCTGGTCAGTAGCCTGTATTAGTATCAGTAGCCTGGTCAGTAGCCTGTATTAGTATCAGTAGCCTGGTCAGTAGCCTGTATTAGTATCAGTAGCCTGGTCAGCAACAGGTGTAAAGTACAGGATTCCTTGTGACCATAGAACTGTGCCTTGTGCCTCACTATTAGCAGGCTGTAGCAGGCAGTGGTAAGTATAAAATAAAATCCATAGAGTGGGCACTCTTTGTAGTGGTGGTGGATAGATGAGGAGTAACTATGCGAATAATCCACCTGGCGGATTTGATGTTATGTGCAACTGGATGTGAGCAATTTAAAAAGCCAGGGGGGAAACACTTTGGCCCTTTGCCACCCTCAAAGCAGCACTAGATAAGGCAAGGGCGGGGTAAGCCACAAGGTGGTTCCCAGGCCAATATGAAAAAAAGTAATGATCCAGGCTGCATCCACATTCAGAGTGTTTACTGCCGATGTCAAATACAGTTAAGTGGCTTGAAGTTTGTATATATACTGATTAGTGATGAGCGAATCTGTCCCATTTCGCCTCGCCATAAAATTCGCAAAACGGTAAGAAAACTCGCGAAATGGAAAAATTTGTGAAACGCATTTGTCGCACGATTTTTTTTGTTGCACACGGCTATTTTTTGCCGCCCGCGCTTTTTTACGTGCCCGCGCCCATTTTTACACAACTGTGCCCATTTTACGCAACCCAATTTGACACGCACCCAAAAAAATTCCGCGTGACAAATTTTTCCGCAGTGAATTTTCACTGAAGTTTCGCAAAACAATTCGCCAAAGGTGAAATGCGGAAATTCGCTGCGAATCCATGCCTGGCGAAAAAATTTGCTCATCACTAATACTGATATGTGTTATTTATTTTGTACACTTGGCAGTGCTCTATTATTCTGCAGCCTTATAAACTCATACTGTGTCAGCTGAAAGGAAGTGGTGGCAATGGACTGAGGGGCTGTTGGATAATATAAAGAGGGTATCCTTTGTGCCTTTGTCAGCATTTTTGCTCCCGGGGCCGTTGTGATGCTGGGGCCTCAGGGCAAATGTTCCCTCTTCCCTACCCTGAAGTGGGCTCCATTCCCAGTACATAATCACACACAAATAAAAGTCTGCTGCACAAGTCTCTCCCAGAACGCGCCATGTTCCAGAGTTAATATACAGCGCGGGGAGAATGAATCACAGAAATCACAGCTCTGCATTAAAACGCCAGGGAAAATACGTTTAAGAAAAAAAACATACTTTCTGTACAAATACATTTTATGAGAAAATCCAAAAAGCATTATTCCAGCATAATATCTGCCAGCTCCCCTAATTATTCTGCTGTTCTGACGTTGCCGCAGCAGTAAAGCAGCAAAATAACTGGTTCATTTCTTTGCAAGGTGTCCCAACTGTGATTTAAGCACAATATAAATATGAATTGACCCGGTTTTTCTCATTAGTGTCCATGTTTGTGTTTATATGCCCCCCCCCTCAACCTACCCACCCACAGCACTGGGAAATACACCAGTACTTTCATAATTGGGAGAAATATTGATGTAAAACCAATATTTCATCAGTCAGAAACAAGACACTAATTAGCTCTGCTTTTATTTTTGGATGGCAAGGTAATTGCTGCTGTGCTTTACAGAAAGGATTATGGAACCTGACAGCGGAGAAAGACAGCTTTGCCCACCTTAGCCTGGTGCTTTGCCAGCCAAACGGCAAACGCGCGGAAAGGTCAGGCGAGAAATATTGCAAAGCTACATGAGGATTATCTGTTTACATTGTGGGGCCCTTTGGCCGTATCTGAGGAGCTTTATTATTTTTAAAGGAAGAATGGATATAATTCTCTTTGCATTAGTTTTCTTTAAGTCAACAGGAGAGCTTAAAGGGCAGAGCCTGTTCTGGGCGCATCCTTTCTCTACCTGCGGGCCTGCTGTGGCTATAGCTTAGAGCCGCCGTAAGGAAAAATCAACATAGCACTGCTGGAAATGCTCAGAGAAGAACAGATTAATACATATATTTAACTTAAACCTCAAAAATAAGAATATGTTATGAGATTTAAACCATTAGGGAAAAAGAAAGGAGAATTCCATTAGGGTATGTTGCTCCTCCCCACTCATATAATGAGAAGATTTTGACAAAAGTTCCCAATTTAATATATGGCTTGTATAGGGACCCATAGGGTTAAATCCTCTACTGGCTTTGGAAATACCCCAGTGGGTAAATAAGACCACGTATCCAATGCCCAGGGTGGGATAGTTTTTCCTACAGGCTTCATTGACCCACATATTACTAATTAATTGTCTAAATCTCTTAATTGTGTAAATTCTACAAACCAGCAAAGGCTTCTAGTTTCCCTGCTCCGCTTATCATCTGATGCCCTTTAGTATTGCAAAATTCCCCAAATTGTTATTCTTCCCACAATTTTTGCTCCAAATTACCCTGATCACATCCAGTCATATCCTAAACATAACAAAATTCCAACACTTTTGGGGTCCATGGACTAAGCTCACATTTTTAGCTAGTCTGGTGGTGCACCATCCCCACATCTGTCTTCTACTGGTATGTTCTCTACTAGTTCCTTTACCCTCCATTATCTCATAAGAATAGTAACTGCCCCTTTGTGTGGCTAAAAGTAGTTACAATCAACTAGTGTATAAGCACTGGGCAAATTGAACCTGGGCAGTGACCCATAGCAATCAATCAGTGTTAAGGTGCCCATACATGCTAAGATCCGCTCATTTGGTGACCTCACCAAGTGAGCGGATCTTCTCCCAATATCCCCACCTACGGGTGGGTGATATCGGGTTAATTCGGTCATTGGACCCTGGGAGGACTCAGAAGGGGACTTCTCTGCCAATTGTTTTGTCAATTGCTAAGATATTGTTGAGTGTAGGTGCAATGGGGGGGGGGGGGGGGCGGTAATTGCATGACCTCAACATGTGTAGCTTTATCAATGGAAACAGGTAAAATATAGATTTATATTACCACCAAAGGGGTCATTATTAGTAAACTGGAACCAATGTTTCTGAACAATGCTTCCCACTTGTTTTCCACCCTTCATGGGCAACAAATAAGTACAAATTAGATTGCATACTACTCACTTGTTTTCCTCCATGTTTGTTTCTATTGGTGGCATGGTTTATTGTAACACCTTTAGCACCCAGTGGCCACAATGCATTGGTGCTTCCCAAAATCTCAGTGCCTCATTGCCTTCCCTGGGAGGCAAAACCCAAACCACATTCTCAAAATGGATCACTATAGCCCATTCTATGGAGCATTTTGATCAGATACACAGTCCTGGGTGATCCATAGAGAACCATAGAGACTAAAATTAATAATAATAATGTTGGGAAGCACCTCCAGCTGGGTTCGGCAATAGTGAGAATTACCTACCCCACCGTGTTAGAAAACAGCATAAAACCTTTAAGTCGATTTTTTGATAACGTTCCAATTTGTACAGTTAGATAAGGGAACTTTACATTTTTTGAGTCCCCGGTTCCGTCGAGCTAATTAAACCTAATTGATTTTTGCTTATAGTTTCCTCCTAAGAGTGAGCTCACTGGAGACATTAATTGAACTGCACATTCCCAGTAAACTCATTAATCACTCGCCGCTATTTAATATATAAATAGGAAGTTGCTGTGTCGCAGGAATGCCACTGTACTGTTTGTACCGCCACTAATAAATTCTGCTTTTCATTTCCTGCGAAGACGGAATAAGTGAGGGAGAGCCAGGAAACACTGGCCGCGATTTAAAAATGAATTCTAATGGGGTGATTAACGTAATGACAAGGTATGGATTCTAACATGGAAAACTGTACCCACTAGTGATTTATTACTAACACAAGCTCTACGTTCACTAGTATACGTGTTACTATCATGTGATGCTCTATGGAAAACCATCCAGGGGTGCCCAAGTCTTTATATTGTACATACATGCCAACAGCCCCACAAGATCAGTGCTACCTACTACCTATAGGACTACCTATAAATAGCTTCTCATGGGAGAGGATATAGTAAGTGTAGATTTATATAAGGTAGTTTGTCTCTTTTTTGGTAGGCTAAGCCTCCTTAATTATAAATGGGATATGTATGTGGTCTTGCCAAGACAGCGGCCTATTAGTCACTTCAGTGCTGAACCTCCTGCACAGTCCAATCTTACATTGACCTTGGACTCCTAATGGAAGGAACAGCAAGTTGATAATATTGAAGGTTAATCCAGAGAAAGTTATTGTTATATAGTAGCATCTAGGCAGGAGGCCCCCAATAGTCATCTTTACATGGACCCACACAGGGTCCCACACAGAGATCCTGCAGCACAACTAATTGTTAATCAGCTGATCAGTGTGTGGGTATCATATGTAGGTAGTATTAAAGGGATGTGGTCACATTCCAAGACTCAAAGTGCCTACCTTTACACCCTTTTAGTGCATTGGTTCCCATTTTGTATTCCCATCACCCTGAGAGAGCTTAGAGCATTGACAGTGGGGCTCAGCGTAAATGCCTGCTGATATAATTGGGTGATATTTGGGTAAGAATGCTTATTTCCTCTCCTAGGTACACCTATTGTAGAATCTCAGCCTGAAGGTCAGTTAGGGTGTGATTTGGGGTCAGGTCGGACTGGGCCAGACCCGACCCTTGCGGGCGCTCCCGTGGCCAATGGTGTTCCTACCCAGATGCGTTAAATTAATGTGCGCTCAGGGTGGGTTAGGGGGTGCAGAGAGGGCTCCTAGAGGGTGTGGGGGACGTGGCTGGTGGGGGCACCTGCAGGGCCCCCGGGGCAGCAGCCCTGGTTGGCACTGCACCCCCCAGTCCAACCCTGATTGGGGTGAAAACATAATTTCTGTTCTTGCCACCATTCTTGGAACCAGGGCCATGACTAGAGACAGGCAAAGCAGTAAGGTCCCTTGTAATTCCACTAGGGGAAAAAACTTGAATATTTTCCACCACTCCCTTTGCACTGAATCCTTTTGTACAGCAGGTAGTGGCAAATGAGAAATCTGGGGGTACCAGAGGCTGACTTTGGATCAGCCTTGGGTGCCCACATCTCTTGGCTAGGCTCTGCTTGGAACTATGGCTGATAACTATTTTCCTATATCTCTAATCTTATTATGAGCTAAAGGGGGACCTGAACAAAGGTCAGACCTCCAAGGAAGGGGGGGGGTGGTATTAAAATTAAAAAAAAAAATCCATAGCATAATGTCATTACAGTACAGGACATTACTTTCTGGAGTGGAGTTATATAAATTATTTGGATGTGTTTGAAAGCTGGGTTAGATCTGTACAATAGCACACACTGATGATAGCATAGTTATTCCAGACTGCACTTAGGTGGCACACACACTCCTGCCAGCCGTGCCGCTCCCACCCACTGCCTTCTCCAAACACGACTCCGAGCACTTGCAGCAATGTTCAGCAGCTTTTGATGTCTCTGGGGTCAATTTGTTTGCAGATGTTACAAACAAGTTATCAAAGGAATTGCCCCCCAGTCCCCTAGCAGTGTGAACAGCAGAAACAGGAGAGATTAGAGCGTTCTTGAAAGGATACTGTACTTGCATAACCAGAGGGCCTCTCATTGCTATGTAAATACAGCCCACGTCTGCGAGAAAGTGACATCCCGCCATCCAGAGCCACTGATGGAACATTCATGGCAGAACAGAGATTACATCATTTCCTTTTAAACCAAAGTCCCAGAAATAAGCCAGGGTCTATTAGACTACCAACAAAGGGAAATGACGTATCTGCCCACAAGAGCTGACAATCTAACTGCTTCTTTAAGGCACTGGGCAATAATAAACATTCTGCCCCAGGGTTAATTCTAAAATTGTTATCACTTGACATTATGAAAGTTTTTCATTCAAAAGCAGAAACATAGGATGAAGTAGGAGGCACACAAAGGTAATGAATCCTGTTTGCTATATCCTTGGATTTTCAATCAGGTATTGAGACTAATTATATTAGGGACATAATTAAATAAATAAATGATTAAATAAATAAATAAATATTAGTATAACTTGTGTTAATGGTTGAACTATTCTGCCCTATGAAACACACACAGTATAGGTTCCCTTAGACCAGTGATCCCCAACCAGTGGCTCAGGGGCAACATGTAGCTCCCCAGCCCCTTGGATGTTGCTCTCAGTGCCCCCAAACCAGGGAGTTATTTTAAAATTCCTGACTTGGGGGCAAGTTTTGGTTGAATAAAAACAAGATTTACTACCAAATAAAGCCCCCTGTAAGCTGATAGTGTGCATAGAGGCCCCTAATAGCCAATCTTAGCCCTTATTTGGCTCCTCCTTGAACTTTTGGTGCTTCTGTTGCTCTCCAAGTCTTTTAATATTGACTGTGGTTCAACATTTATAACAGGTATGGATGATTTAATTAAAAAAAAGACATTGGGTTTAATGTTTAATGTTTAAATGAGTTTTATTATACAGCTTTTAATGTCTGGGTGACAGGTCCACTTTAATGGGCACATAAGTTTACATCCTTGCCCTGTGCCACTGCTTTTCTTAGTTGCCATATGCCTGTGCCTACAGCCATGAATGGTAAGCACTGGTAAGCTGGTTGTGGTATGGAATAGTAAACAATTTGCAGGAGGTGGGTATGTGGGAAGCAAGGCTGCATTATGCTATGTACTTTGTGGGAGCTGCCATACTGATCCACACCTAAGCAACCAGATTATATGTACACATATATATTTATTCCAGTCATGTTTGTTCTGGTTGTTTGTAGACCCGGGTAAGTTGTGGGCATGTGTGAGGGTGCGGATCTAAATACTGTGACCGAGAGATATAAAACGAACATGGGGAAAGCAGCAGCACAGGGCAAGGATGGAAACTCAGGCGCCCCTTTAAGTGAGAGAAGTCCTGATAAGCTACAGAATGTTCCCAGCTCTATATCCCATTGATTTAGCAATGAGCGGAATGAATTACTAACCACTTTCTGATTGGCTAAAATACAACTTTTTGCTCCCAGGCAAACAGTTGATTCCCCCCACCCCCCCAACAACCTTTGAATAATGGAAAATACAATTAATTTCTCAAGTAAATGTCACAGCCACTCAAAAACAGGCAAACAGTTGGAATTACTGTATGATTGATAGTTTTAACACTTTCATTCCCTGGCATGTAGATTACCCAGTATCCCCTGCTCCTTTATTATTGTCATTTGTTTCCTTCTATGCTGGTTGATTGGTTCCTGATAAAAGTGAATAGTGATGAGCGAATCTGTCCTGTTTCACTTTGCCGAAGAAATTTGGGAAACTGACCCACTTTTTGACACAACTGCGCCCTTTTTTAACATGATGAAGCGACCGCAAATTTTTGCGGATAAATTTTGCAGAAGGTTCGCAAAACAATGTCAAAATGCTGAATTTCGCTGCGGATCCATGCCTGGCAAAAAAATGTGCTCATCACTAAAAATGGCCATTGTGTGTGTGTGTGTAATTAAGACATTAGATTGTAAGCTCCTCGGGGGCAGGCATTAAACATAATAAATACATTGTATGACTTTTCATGCTGAGTATATTTCTGTATCTGAATGTGAAGCTCAACTGTTATTGCTCCATAAAACCTTTAACGACGTAGAGGCTACTAGTCTTTTAGTAGTTTATCCATTGTTCATTTATAGATAATAATTAATTATACCCCAGGCCAGTAAGTAAGCAGTTTGGCAGATCCCAGTCATATTAAGCCGCTAAGATATGCAGACTAATGAGTGTCTGTACAGACAAAATATATCAGATAGAAGCCATCTCTGGAGCAGATCAGTGTCTCAGAGGTTAGCACCATCGTCTTGCAGAGCTGGGGTCCTGAGTTCAGTTATCACCTTTATAGTATATGCACAGATGGAGCACTGGTTATGCAAATAATTACTAGGTATACTGTACTCTTAAAGGAGAAGAAAAGATAAAAACCAAATAAGCTTCATCGGAAAGGTCTATGGAAATACAGCCATAAGCACTCACAGAAACGCTGCATTGAGTCCTCTATAAAAAGACACACAGGATTTTTTGCCTCCTTTTTTGTAAACATGTAAGGTATCTGACTTCCTCTTTCAGAAAAATCCTTCATTCCCGGGACTAGAGTCTGTGCAGCTCTCTCCTCTCTCCCCTCTCCTGCCCCCTCCCCCCACCATAAGAATGCTAAGAACTCCCTCCTCCCTTAGAAATGTGTGATCTGAATTATAACGGCTAGACTGCAAGCAGGAAGCTATTTAAAATGGCAGCTGCTGTCTTAAGTAAACAAAGGCTCTTTACTCAGGTATGGTAACGCTTTCTGCAGAATAAAAATATTGTTCTAGGTGGCACTAATGTGGCAAATCTATTGGCAATAAAATGCCAAAATACCTTTCCTTCTTCTGTAATGAGCAGTCCAATAGGAAACTATAGTAGCAGTGGGATAATAGCCTCTAGGAAGGGGCTGTGGCTGTGGGATAGCAGGTATAGTAGGGAGAGATGGTGCCTATAGTAGCAGTGGGATAATAGTCTCTGGGAAGGGACTGTGGCTGTGGGATAGCAGGTATAGTAGGGAGAGATGGTGCCTATAGTAGCAGTGGGGGGATAATAGCTTCTGGGAAGGGACTGTGGCTGTGGGATAGCAGGTATAGTAGGGAGAGATGGTGCCTATAGTAGCAGTGGGGGGATAATAGCCTCTGGGAAGGGACTGTGGCTGTGGGATAGCAGGTATAGTAGGGAGAGATGGTGCCTATAGTAGCAGTGGGGGGATAATAGCCTCTGGGAAGGGACTGGGGCTGTGGGATAGCAGGTATAGTAGGGAGAGATGGTGCCTATAGTAGCAGTGGGATAATAGCCTCTGGGAAGGGACTGTGGCTGTGGGATAGCAGGTATAGTAGGGAGAGATGGTGCCTATAGTAGCAGTGGGATAATAGCCTCTGGGAAGGGACTGTGGCTGTGTGATAGCAGGTATAGTAGGGAGAGATGGTGCCTATAGTAGCAGTGGGATAATAGCCTCTGGGAAGGGACTGTGGCTGTGGGATAGCAGGTATAGTAGGGAGAGATGGTGCCTATAGTAGCAGTGGGGGGATAATAGCCTCTGGGAAGGGACTGGGGCTGTGGGATAGCAGGTATAGTAGGGAGAGATGGTGCCTATAGTAGCAGTGGGATAATAGCCTCTGGGAAGGGACTGTGGCTGTGGGATAGCAGGTATAGTAGGGAGAGATGGTGCCTATAGTAGCAGTGGGATAATAGCCTCTGGGAAGGGACTGTGGCTGTGGGATAGCAGGTATAGTAGGGAGAGATGGTGCCTATAGTAGCAGTGGGGGGATAATAGCCTCTGGGAAGGGACTGGGGCTGTGGGATAGCAGGTATAGTAGGGAGAGATGGTGCCTATAGTAGCAGTGGGATAATAGCCTCTGGGAAGGGACTGTGGCTGTGGGATAGCAGGTATAGTAGGGAGAGATGGTGCCTATAGTAGCAGTGGGGGGATAATAGCCTCTGGGAAGGGACTGTGGCTGTGGGATAGCAGGTATAGTAGGAAGAGATGGTGCCTATAGTAGCAGTGGGGGGATAATAGCCTCTGGGAAGGGACTGTGGCTGTGGGATAGCAGGTATAGTAGGGAGAGATGGTGCCTATAGTAGCAGTGGGATAATAGTCTCTGGGAAGGGACTGCGGCTGTGGGATAACAGGTATAGTAGGGAGAGATGGTGCCTATAGTAGCAGTGGGGGGATAATAGCCTCTGGGAAGGGACTGTGGCTGTGGGATAGCAGGTATAGTAGGGAGAGATGGTGCCTATAGTAGCAGTGGGGGGATAATAGCCTCTGGGAAGGGACTGTGGCTGTGGGATAGCAGGTATAGTAGGGAGAGATGATGCCTATAGTAGCAGTGGGATAATAGCCTCTGGGAAGGGACTGTGGCTGTGGGATAGCAGGTATAGTAGGGAGAGATGTTGCCTATAGTAGCAGTGGGGGGATAATAGCCTCTGGGAAGGGACTAAACCCTAAATACAGCTATGAATGCAGAGGTATTTCTAGCACCCAATAAAAAACCTCTTTTTTTTTGTTTGTAGCAGTAGAGTAGTTTCTACAGACAACAAAAAAATAAATGTACAGTGTTCAACCTATTTAATTTCTCAATTGCATTCTCAGTAGAATAAGCAGTGAGTAAATGGCAGGCATCCTTACGTGCCTTCTAAATAAAGCATCTGCATAGCCGGAGCACGGAATCACCAGCCCATTGCCCATTCACACAGCAGCCATTATTGTCATGCACTGCCATCTACCGCACTCATTTATTTCCTGCTGTCTCCATTAGTCTCCAAGTGTTCGGCAATGGAACGGAGTCGCAGGCTAAGAGCTACCCGTCTCGCTGTCTGATGGTGTTGCTCCCACAAACGCATCCATTCACTTTATTATGCATTCTGTAAAAAGCGGCGGCCATAGAGAGCCGTACAGGCGCTGGCTGAAATGAACGGGAACACAGTATTAATTCACTCAGATTAATGTATCCGTCAGCCCGGGGATGGGCAAACTGCCGCCTTCAGAACGAGGGGAAGCAGAGAGTTGTAGTTTATCCCGCTGCCACGTAAAATATACACTAATGGTGATTATGAAAAAAAACAGAACGTACAGCAGAATATTGACTTGAATTTAGTTTTACTGTCAGGCATAACTCTCCAGCAGCAGTTGTGCTATAATACTATTGGGAACTGGCACTTATACTGTAAGGTCACCCACTGTGACCTACAGCACCTACATTTGCCCATTTGTGTCTGTTAGTTACCCCTCCCATATAGATTGTAAGCTCTACGGGGCAGGGACCTCCTTCCTCTAGTGTTTCTGACTCTTATTGCAACTGCACCTTGTATTTATTTGTATTTATTGTTGTACTTTGTATTTATCCATTATCTTTAACCCCCTGTCTGTATTAATGAATTCTACTGTACAGCGCTGCGTACATAAGTAGCGCTTTATAAATAAAGATATACATACTGTACATACATACATTGTGTAACATAATAAAATGTTCATAGGTAACATCCCCTTAATATGTTGCTTATGTTGGGCAGGTACCCAGTGCGGTAATTAAAGGGAAAGTTATAGGGTGATGGACCAGACCTGCATTCTTCCTGCTCCCTCCATCCTGCCTGTGCCCATGTTTCCCAAAGTATATGTAAGATAAGGAGAGTCATATTAAGTGGAGAGGGACCCAGATAAGTTGTGCTACATTTAGATTGTAAGCTCTTGTGCATGAGGCCCTCCTATGTTTGTATTCTCTGGCCCTGGTCTGCTAAGTTTTTGTAAAGCACTGTGTTACTTGCTGGCACTAAATAAATAAATAGATAAAGATGATGACGACGATGATGATGATGATGATGATGACAATGATGGTGATAATGAGAATGATGATGATGAAGAAGAAGATGATGATGATATACCCTTTTGATTACCATTTCACTGATCAGAGTTTTGAAACAGTTGCAGTAAAGCAGATCACCCCCCCCCCCCATTATGTTTTCTGGGTCCAACACATATGAAGAATGCTAAAGAGGTTGTTCACCTTAAAATTAACTTTTTAGTAGAGAGTTCTTCTGGAATTGCAATTGGTCTTCATTTTTTATTATTCATTGTTATTTAATTATTTGTTTTTTTTTCATTTAGCAACTTTCAAGTTTAGAATTTTAGCAGCTATATGGTTGCTAGGGTCCAAATTACCCTAACAACCAGGCAGTGGTTTGAATGAGAGACTTGAATATGAATCAAAGTAATAAAAAGTAGACTGATGGGGGTTAGTGAAGGCAAATAATTCAATACAAAATAAAAAAGGAAGACCAATTGAAAAGTTGCTAGTTATGCTTATTCTATAAGATCCTAAAAGTAAACTTAAACTACCCCTTTAACATGAAGGCTTGGGGCCGTGCCGCTCAAACTGAAATAACACAACAGACGTTGGCCGCGGCTTGTATAGAGCTGACAGGGAAGCTGCCATGATGTGCGGCGCAGGGGGGGGGCACATAGAGACTCACTAACGAGCTAAACAAATGACTATGATAGCATGTGTGTGTTTACCAGCGAGTGAGATCCGGTGATGTCCCAGAAGCACGTTAGGCAAAGGCTTTCTTACTACGGCACGCGCTCCTTTAATTGGAAGTGACAGGGAGAAAATGATCTGGCTGAATGCTTTGATAAGCAATCAAGGCTTAATAGATCAGGAAATATAATTGCTTATTTAATCATGCCTGGAGAGGTGCGACTTTCTGTGTTGTAAACACGCGCAGAATAATCCACTGGCAAGGGCAGCTGCCATTCCCAATATGCATGCAGGGAGCGCTGATTCCAACTGACGAGGAAAGTGAGGAAGGGAGTCAGAGGGGAGGAATGGCAGTGACCCCTGTACCCCGACTCTCTGCCTGCCGCCGCCGCCGCCACTGAGGGATCAGGAGACCTCATACAGAGATTGCAGAGAATGATCAGAATACAGAATAGTGTACTTCGCCTTTGAGTTCACTTTATATATGTTATAGAATGGCAAACTCTAAGCAGCTTTTCAGTTGGTCTTCATTTTTTATCTTTAATAATTATTTTCTGACTCTTTCAAATGAGGGGTCACTAATCTCGGCAATCCAAAAATTATAGTACAATTTTATTGTTATTGCTAATTTTTATTGCTTTTCTTCCTATTCAGGTCCCCTAAAATCTATATTCCAGTCTCTTGTTCAAGCCATTGCTTGGTTGCTAGGGTAAATTGGACCCCAGCGACCAGATAGCTGCTTAAATTCCAAACTGGAGAGCTGCTGAACAAAAAGCTAAAAGTAATTCAAAAACCACAACAATTAAAAAATAAGACCAATTACAAATTGTCTGAGAATTTCACTCTCTACATCAGTGATCCCCAACCAGTGGCTCAGGGCAACATGTTGCTCCCCAACCCCTTGGATGTTGCTCTCAGTGCCCCCAAACCAGGTAGTTATTTTTGAATTCCTGGCTTGGTGGCAAGTTTTGATTGAATAAAAACAAGATTTACGACAAAGTAAAGCCCATGTAAGCTGATAGTGTGCATAGAGGCTGCCTAATAGCCAATCACAGCCCTTATTTGGCTCCTCCATGAACTTTTATGGTGCTTGTGTTGCTCTCCAAGTCTTTTTACATCTGACTGTGGCTCACGAGTAAGAAAGGTTGAGGGATCCCTGCTTTACATCATAACTTAAGGTAAAGGTAAACAACCCCTCCCCTTTGCATTGTTCACTTTCACTTACTTAAGGGGGATATATTATCTACCCATATTAATTAATGCAAAATTGCTCCAAGTGCTCCCCTAAGCACATCTGCAATCTACATGAATGTGTAATATGGCTGCTAATATTATGTGGAACAGGAGCTCCCGCTGCTGATGTGTTTGGGCACAACTACAAGTTTAATATACAGGAAGCGTCTCCTGGCACTTCCCTGCTCAGCTCTATCAAAGTGGCCATACACCTGAAGATATAATCATTTGGTCAGCAAACAAGCGGATCTTTGCCCAATATGGACACCTATATTTTAGGCCATATCTGACTGATCCGAAATAGAAACTGTGCAGCCTTATTAAAATGCAAAAAATGAATGAAAACAAATAGAAGCAAATCAACCTTATGTCATGTGATCCCATTACACAAACTCAGTAGAAAAGAGCGTGGGGAGAGGCCCACCCCAACATTCCAGCAGGACCAGAGGCTCAGGGGAGCCCACAGACACAGAGCATAAATCTCATTTGCACAGAGAATCAGGTATCAGGGAGAAATGATTGTATTGTACAAAGGCACAGCGTCCCTGTCACTAGGAATATGTTCTTGCTGCAACTAAATGTTCCCTTTTAAAAAAAGAAGCACCTTTTTCCTTCACTGGGAAACAATTTATAGAGCGCCATTAACAGTATATCAGCCTTTAATATTTCCTTAAATTAGTGTAGATGTTACCAGTGTTCTCGGCAGAATTTACAGCCCTTATGAAAATGGCAAAATACAATTTCTTTTTTTTTCACAGAGTTGAACTTTATGTTTAATATGGCAGTGGCGCGGTTTGATTTAACAAGTCCCCTTAGCGTGCTCAGAGTTCCAGGGCACAGAAAAAAAGGATCATTCTGCACATTTTTAAATACAGGAAGGCAGCCGCCCAGCTCCTGTCTGACCACAAATCCCAGGATCCTGTATGTCGATGGCCACTGCACATCTCTAATCTAAATGTGGACTTAAAGAGCAGAAGTTGTAAGATGCACCTCTGGGGGGCGTTATTCACTAAATAGGCACAGGCACTGTAATGAGCATATTAGGCTTTTTTGGCTACTTACATTTGCACCTTTGCAGCAGTACAGGGGCCGAGCGCAACACATTTCAATGAAGCAGTTTCAGACTTTTTGGGTTCAAGTCTCCGTTTATGCCTTAGGTTTCCCAAGGAATCGTGCAAAAAAGTACATTGGACGCCCTTGGACACGCTGAAAAGCAGTAGCCAAAGCTGGCTAGAATATTGAAATATCTATATTTTTAAAAAATGGTTCTGTGGAGGCTGTACCACCCCAAAAGTTCACCCTGTATCCCCTGGTTTTTTTTTTTATATACATGTAAAGATTGTTACAGTTATTCTCACATATTTTCATGATTTTTACACAAATCTTATTGTATCACTTTTTTCCCTTTGGAGGCAGTTGGACTCATTTACCAGCAAGGACACTTTGGGGCACATTTACAAAAGCACGAACGCTCGAGCGTTCATGCAAACGCTCCGAGCGTATTTTCGCCGTTTTTTTCGGGACGACTTTTTCGTACGGCGCACGACTTTTTCGGACGTTTGCACGAAAAAATCGGAAAGGTTTAACCGCTGTTTACAATTGTTCGGTACGAAAATTTCGTGACTTTCGGATCGCCAATACGATATTATCGTGACTAATAAGATTTTTTCGTAAGCATTTTCGTGATATATGCGATCTTCCGAAATTTTCCTTTCCAATACGATTTTTCCACATTCGTGATTCGGATTCGTGGATTAGTAAATGTGCCCCTTTGAGTCCCCTGGCGCTCCCCTTTTCTGAATGGCATTATCTGTGTTGGGCAGCCCTGCATACAGAAGGGGTGGGTAGTATCATTTGCCCCTCTTTTGTGCTGTGCCACCGCTTCTGTATAGTGATGAGTGAATTTGCATGGATTCGCAGCGAATTTCCATATTTTGGCATTGGCGAATAGTTTCGTGAAAATTCGGCGTGGAAAAATTTGGCGCGGTCACATCAAATTGGACGTGGTCGCGTGAAAAAAGGCACGATCACATTAAAAAAGGTACGGTTGCATCAAAATTGGGTGCGGTCACGTCAAAAAAGCACGGGCGACACAAAAATAGATGTGGGCGACAAAAAAGACACGGGCGACAAAAAAGATGTGCGACACATGCGTTTGCAAATTTTCTTGCCCTTTCACGAATTTTATGGAAACGGGACAGATTCGCTCATCACTACTTCTGTATGCAGTGCTGCCAAAAGTGCTTCACACAGAGTGAGGCTGGGGATGAAATGATGTCATTTCTATGGGGCAGAAAGAAAAAAAACCATGAAGCTTTGCCCACATTGTAGCGTTTTGCTTCTTTCCCAAAGATCCATCAGGTATAGGGCCCTTGTTTTTCTCTCTAAAGTATTTTGTTAAAAGGGTAATTTACTATTCACCAGGGAATAGGCAGAGCACTTGTACCCTGTGCCAATGCAGGCCAGCCCTAACCTTACCAGCTGCGATTGCACCCTGCGGCCTCTGCCTTTCCTTATCATGTGTGTCTGAATAGAATTAGGACCCCTGAATAAATTGGGAAAAAATAAAGTAGTGCAATTTGCTTATTGTCTGGTTAATATTACAAGCTTAAAACCTTCATTTATATCAGCTTCTCTGCCTATCCCAATAAAAATGGATAAACAGCTGTTCTCAACGCCCCTCCTGGATTCTGGGAATTAGGGTTCGGCTGTAGCTGCAGCCCTAAAGGTTGCCTGGTCCTCGCACAATCCATTTAAAGTTGTCTGGCTCAAGTGCAATGGCTGGTACGGCTGCAGTATCCAAGTTAAATCTTGCAAGAAACTGAGCAGAAAATCAAAGAGATCCGTGCAGAATTAATAAAGCCAGATATTTCATGGATACCTGCTGGACTGCATAGTAGAGCTGGAAACAGTGGAATAAAAACAAATGGGAAATTCAAGACTGTGGGTTAGCGGATCTTTTCTAATGCTGCTTAAACACTGCAGGGGCTACACAAATAGTGATGAGCGAATCTGTCCTGTTTCGCTTCGCCATACAATTTGCGAAACACGTCAGCAATTTTTTTGTCGTCCGCATCTTTTTTGTCACCCGCGGCTATTTTTTTGTTGCCTGCATCTATTTTTTGTCGCTGCGGTTATTTTTTTGTCGCCCGTGCTTTTTTTGACGCAAACACACCCAATTTTGACGCATCCACAACCTTTTTGACCCAACCGCGCCCAATTTTGACGCATCCGCAAATTTTTTTTACACGACCGCGTCCAATTTGATGAGCGACGAAAAAATTCTGCACAGCCAATTTTCACGGAAGTTTCGCGAAACAATTCGCCAATGGCGAAATGTGGAAATTCGCTACAAATCCATGCCTGGTGAAAAAATACGCTCATTACTATACACAAACACCTTAAAGGGAATCTGTCATGATTTTTATGGTGGATTTTTTATTTATAAATTACACTGTTTACATAGCAAATAATTCACTCTGCCATTTAAAATTGTATTCTTGAACCAACAAATGTATTTTTAGCTGTAATATTGGTGTGTAGGCGCCATCTCAGTGCATTGTGCCTGAGTCTGAGCTTTCAGAAGGAGCCAGCGCTACACATTAGAACTGCTTTCAGGTAACCTATTGTTTCTCCTACTCCCATGTAACTGGAGGAGTCCCAAGCCGGACTTGGATTTCTTACTATTTAGTGCTATTCTGATATCTACTGGGAGCTGCTATCTTGCTCCCTTCCCATTGTTCTGCTGATCAGCTGCTGATCCAACTTGCAGCGCAGCAGTAAAGTGTGACTGAGGTATCAGAGCACAGGTCACATGGCTGTGGCACCCTGGGAAATGAAGAATATGGCTAGCTCCATGTGACATTTCAAAATTATATATAAAAAAAATCTGTTAGAATTTTTTAAAAACAGTTTACAATGCAGGATTCTGCTGGAGAACCTCTATTAACTGATTTTTATGTTGCCCTCACCCTTTTTTTTACTATCTAGCCACTCTAATTAACATTGGGCTAAAGGGATACTGTCACGGGAAAACATGTTTTTATCAAACGTATCAGTTAATAGAGCTTCTCCAGCAGTCCATTTACAGTTACAGCTCTAATAATAGCTCCAGTTAAGCTATTCAGTTCTTATTCTAATAAATAGTCCCTTATCAAAACCTCTAATTAACCTCTTTAAGTGCTATCTTCCCAGAAGTACCTTTCCTAGGATCGGTGCAGCAACTCCATGTGCCAATTACAAATTTCACCATAAGAGGTGTGACTGTTAATCCACTTAACATTACAAACATTAAGTAGATTCACACCTCCAAGTAGGGTTGGAATTACTGGTCTCTCCATCCGGCTGAGCTCAACAGGGACATCTTCCTTCTGCTTCCCTAGAGGTTATCCCTCTACACAGGATGGCTGGGGGCCCTTTGTAGCCTCCAGTGGCACATCCCTCCTTCTAGGTGCCCAGTCCAGGCACCTCTACTCACCCAGTTGTTCTTTTCAGCACCCAATAGCCCTTCTGCTGATATCTCACTATTAGGTCACTGCCTACTTGGTATATCCTGATGATATCACCAGTGAGAAGGGGCACCTAATGGTTATCCAGCAACCCAGTAGAACTGTTGGAGGGCCACCTGGACTGCATACATATTTGCGAAATGGCGAAAAATTTGCCAAACGCATTTGTCACACAAATTTTGTTTTTAGCGACCGTTTTTTTTGTCACCCATGTCTATTTTTTGTCGCCAGCACTTTTTTACGTGACTGCGCCTTTTTTTCCGTGACCACGCCCAATTTGGCGCAAGCGCTGGGTTTTTTGACGCAACCATGCCCAATTTGACGTGCACGCCGTATTTTTCTGCGGCAAATTTTAATGGAATTTTCGCAAAACAATTCGCCAATGGCAAAATGCGGAAATTCGCTGAGAATCCATGTTTGGCGAAAAAATTCGCTCATCACTACTCTGAGCTAAAGAGGCATAAAAAATAATATGCAGTAATGCTGCTCTAAAGGGCTTATTTTATGCCAAAAACTCTGTAAACTGGTATCAAATAAAGGGCACTATTAATAAAGTTATGTTGCTCTCCTTATATGGAAATCAATACCATTCCCTGCCATCACTCTTGTACTCTAAGTACTCATGATTTTGCAGGGTGCACAATAGCTGATGTTCACATTTTATAAATACTCCCATCATTCCGTTTTGCAGCCTGTCCCTGTCTAAGCCGGAAGGTGCACTTTCCATAGCAAAACATACAAAGACAATGACCCTTTTAATACTGGCAATGCTAAACAGGCAGAAATATCTCATATCAAGTCAGGGTTTAAATTGCGCCCATTTTTCCCCGTTATGTTATTTTGAAAATCTCTAATCCCCATTTAACAGGATTTCTCCTGAATAAAGCCCTCTGATGTGTGGCATGCATAGATCTTATATCCCCAGTGAAGTTATTTTTTCCCCATTGCCGGTTTTATTTTTGTCAGTTTTAAGAAATACTTGTTAGTAGTAGGAATTCTCGGCTGGAGCCGGAGCCGAGCTTTGTTGTTTTCTGTACCTGAATCAAAGCAAGTTTAAGACGGCTCCTCCATAATATATAGCGGTATAGTTACACTAAGAAATCCCAAACATGAAGCTTTCACCATCTGTATGCAAGCCAAGCATAACTGGCACAGCAATGCAAACCCTGTGGTCTAGGATTAGCACAATAGTTTTGTAAGGTAAGGTGGAAAGCTTCACATCTGCACGGTCCTGATAGACTAAAAGGCGGGGGTCAGATAACAGGAATAGGAATTTATATTTAAAGCCCAAAACTGACAATTTATGTGTATCTGTTTATATATATATAGAAAGAGGTTGGCATGGGCTTTTCCCTGTTTATTTATTGCATTTTAAAATGGCACAGAGCCAATAGTCACACCTTTGGCCACAAAATTATATTATGTTAAGATTGCATTTGGCAAAAAAATATTTGTACACAGTTAGTCAGACCTGAATTGTAATGTATTAATGGTTTTATTCCATGTAACAGTGGAGATGGGGTGGAGAGGATCCCTAGCTTTGTATTCTGCCATGGGCACCACGTTTTGTAGCCCCTCTTTGGGTAGCCCCTATGATAGTATGTTAGTTTATATAACATCAGGTTGCTACTGATCATACAAGTGTTCTTTGGCAGGTGTGGTATCGAAATCCCAAATTGTGAGACTGGCCCTTCTGGGTGGGGGAGACTTGGAGAAGAGACGGGAGGGGGGTTTAGCCAGAAGACCAGGGTGAGAATTGGGAAGAATGGTTGTTTTCTCTCTAGGATACACTTGAAAGCTTAGCTTGAAGCTTAGTTTGGGTGCCATATGGGGTGAATATGTATCTTCTGTCCTTGAATCTATGGCTAAAGGAATGATACACTAAGTAGTCATGTGCCGATTGGCCCAAAATGCTCAGGACCCACACATGGCACATTTATCCATTGGTTGGGCGGGTTTAGGCTGACATCCACACATAGATTTGTGGGTTGGGTTGAGCTCTTCCTTCCCCCCCTACCCACAGAGGACTATGGCAAAGTTGGAGCAGGGTTAAGAGCCAGCATGTTAGGGTTGGGTATTGATATTTTTCTCAATCTGTACATATTTTATAAGCTGAACATTCAAGGAAGGCCCTGGATAAAGGTTGGATCTTCAGCTGGGGCTTTAACTGGAAAAGTTTAACAACCACTGAAACCTGTAAAGATATGATCTACTGCTGGTAGAATAATAAAACTACATTTCTCACTGGTTGCTTATTTCCAAATTCACTCATTATTGTTAGTAGGCATCTCTGTAATTAGGGGGATAATAATGCACTCGAAGCTGCGACTATATCTCATCTTACTATTTAGCTTTAAGAGGTCATAATATTAGGCTTTTCAAAATCCAGGACTGGATCATCATTTCCCTGATGACAAGGGGTATCTGCTCCCTATAGGTGGATAGGATTGTGTTAACAGGGCTCAATACTGTGTTTATGTATCATTACTATTTTTATGTTCACAATAAGCTAAATGACTTTATTCATGACCCATTCTCCCTTATTATTTGAAATAATGCCTTTCAAATAAAATGCTTCTTTTGTGGTATGATTCCCTCCTACATGGTGAGCTATTTCGGTTGGCGGTGTTCTGATTTTGCTGTATTTATGCTGCATATTAGAAAGGTACATTACAAGTAAATGGAATGTTTCACTAAGAGAACATTTACAGGATAATAACATAGCTTAAAATTGAGCAGAAATGCGCGTCACTTCGGCATATCAAATAAACATATGTGATGCTAGCAGGTAATAAGTATTATAATAAACGCAGCCGCTAATAGACATGTTGTCAGCGCTCACCCAGTATTGAGAATGAACTAACAGATTCGTGGGAAATCATTAAAACAACAGTTATTATAACAAGTAGGAAACTGTAAGAATGGAAAAGCAAAAAACTGTAATTTGTATAAAAAACTGTTACCGTTAGTGATGAGCGAATCTGTCCCGTTTCGCTTTGCCAAACAAAAATGCGAAAAATTCACGGAACACGTGAAATGACGTACGTAAATAAAATTTACATTTGTCAGTTTTGCGAGTTTCGCCATTTTTTTACTCTTGTGTGCACTGTGGGATAGCAGGTATAGTAGGGAGAGATGGTGTCTATAGTAGCAGTGGGGGGATAATAGCCTCTGGGAAGGGACTGTGGCTGTGGGATAGCAGGTATAGTAGGGAGAGATGGTGTCTATAGTAGCAGTGGGGGGATAATAGCCTCTGGGAAGGGACTGTGGCTGTGGGATAGCAGGTATAGTAGGGAGAGATGGTGCCTATAGTAGCAGTGGGGGGATAATAGCCTCTGGGAAGGGACTGTGGCTGTGGGATAGCAGGTATAGTAGGGAGAGATGGTGCCTATAGTAGCAGTGGGGATAATAGCCTCTGGGAAGGGACTGTGGCTGTGGGATAGCAGGTATAATAGGGAGAAATGGTGCCTATAGTAGCAGTGGGGGGATAATAGCCTCTGGGAAGGGACTGTGGCTGTGGGATAGCAGGTATAGTAGGGAGAGATGGTGCCTATAGTAGCAGTGGGGGGATAATAGCCTCTGGGAAGGGACTGTGGCTGTGGGATAGCAGGTATAGTAGGGAGAGATGGTGCCTATAGTAGCAGTGGGATAATAGCCTCTGGGAAGGGACTGTGGCTGTGGGATAGCAGGTATAGTAGGGAGAGATGGTGCCTATAGTAGCAGTGGGGGATAATAGGCTCTTGGAAGGGACTGTGGCTGTGGGATAGCAGGTATAGTAGGGAGAGATGGTGCCTATAGTAGCAGTGGGATAATAGCCTCTGGGAAGGGACTGTGGCTGTGGGATAGCAGGTATAGTAGGGAGAGATGGTGCCTATAGTAGCAGTGGGGGGATAATAGCCTCTGGGAAGGGACTGTGGCTGTGGGATAGCAGGTATAGTAGGGAGAGATGGTGCCTATAGTAGCAGTGGGGGGATAATAGCCTCTGGGAAGGGACTGTGGCTGTGGGATAGCAGGTATAATAGGGAGAAATGGTGCCTATAGTAGCAGTGGGGGAATAATAGCCTCTGGGAAGGGACTGTGGCTGTGGGATAGCAGGTATAGTAGGGAGAGATGGTGCCTATAGTAGCAGTGGGGGGATAATAGGCTCTTGGAAGGGACTGTGGCTGTGGGATAGCAGGTATAGTAGGGAGAGATGGTGCCTATAGTAGCAGTGGGGGGATAATAGCCTCTGGGAAGGGACTGGGGCTGTGGGATAGCAGGTATAATAGGGAGAAATGGTGCCTATAGTAGCAGTGGGGGAATAATAGCCTCTGGGAAGGGACTGTGGCTGTGGGATAGCAGGTATAGTAGGGAGAGATGGTGCCTATAGTAGCAGTGGGGGGATAATAGGCTCTTGGAAGGGACTGTGGCTGTGGGATAGCAGGTATAGTAGGGAGAGATGGTGCCTATAGTAGCAGTGGGGGGATAATAGCCTCTGGGAAGGGACTGGGGCTGTGGGATAGCAGGTATAGTAGGGAGAGATGGTGCCTATAGTAGCAGTGGGGATAATAGCCTCTGGGAAGGGACTGTGGCTGTGGGATAGCAGGTATAGTAGGGAGAGATGGTGCCTATAGTAGCAGTGGGGGGATAATAGCCTCTGGGAAGGGACTGTGGCTGTGGGATAGCAGGTATAGTAGGGAGAGATGGTGCCTATAGTAGCAGTGGGGGGATAATAGCCTCTGGGAAGGGACTGGGGCTGTGGGATAGCAGGTATAGTAGAGAGAGATGGTGCCTATAGTAGCAGTGGGGGGAAAAAAGCCTCTGGGAAGGGACTGTGGCTGTGGGATAGCAGGTATAGTAGGGAGAGATGGTGCCTATAGTAGCAGTGGGGGATAATAGCCTCTGGGAAGGGACTGTGGCTGTGGGATAGCAGGTATAGTAGGGAGAGATGGTGCCTATAGTAGCAGTGGGGTATAATAGCCTCTGGGAAGGGACTGTGGGATAGCAGGTATAGTAGGGAGAGATGGTGCCTATAGTAGCAGTGGGGGGATAATAGCCTCTGGGAAGGGACTGGGGCTGTGGGATAGCAGGTATAGTAGGGAGAGATGGCGCCTATAGTAGCAGTGGGGGGATAATAGTCTCTGGGAAAGGACTGTGGCTGTGGGATAGCAGGTATAGTAGGGAGAGATGGTGCCTATAGTAGCAGTGAGATAATAGCCTCTGGGAAGGGACTGTGGCTGTGGGATAGCAGGTATAGTAGGGAGAGATGGTGCCTATAGTAGCAGTGGGGGGATAATAGCCTCTGGGAAGGGACTGTGGGATAGCAGGTATAGTAGGGAGAGATGGTGCCTATAGTAGCAGTGGGGATAATAGCCTCTGGGAAGGGACTGTGGCTGTGGGATAGCAGGTATAGTAGGGAGAGATGGTGCCTATAGTAGCAGTGGGGGGATAATAGCCTCTGGGAAGGGACTGTGGCTGTGGGATAGCGGGTATAGTAGGGAGAGATGGTGCCTATAGTAGCAGTGGGGATAATAGCCTCTGGGAAGGGACTGTGGCTGTGGGATAGCAGGTATAGTAGGGAGAGATGGTGCCTATAGTAGCAGTGGGGGGATAATAGCCTCTGGGAAGGGACTGTGGCTGTGGGATAGCGGGTATAGTAGGGAGAGATGGTGCCTATAGTAGCAGTGGGGGGGATAATAGCCTCTGAGAAAGGACTATGGAAACATTCTTTCTTATGTAAATAATAGGGGGTGTCACAAATAACTTGCCTAACATATTACTGACAGAGGTGATAAAGGGTGATACATAATAGGCTTATTTATGAATATATATAGAATAGACTGAGAGAGCTAGAAATGCATCTGAAATTTATTTTGAGGGTTAAGGAGCATTTAGGAGAATTTAGTCACAATAGCTAACTATTGAGAAACATATATAATTAAGGAGCTCCCACTCAGAAACACAGGACTGTAGCATCTAATGGGTTTATAATAACAGGGCCTGCACTATGACACATGTCTCTTATCTGCTGTCCCATATTGCACTTTCCTCTGGCAGTGAGAAAGTCGTCCCCACAGAGCAGCGAATGAATTGGATCCTGAGTGACACGCGAGCCATCGTCCCTGTGCATTTGCTAAGATTTTCGGTTTGGAAAATTATAGACATGCAGAGACTAATTATAAACAAAATTCCTCTTGGGTATAAATGAGTGTCCAATTATGCACGATCAGCATATCACAACTGAATTATTCATGTGCTCAGGGCAAAGGGTGCCAAAGTAGGTGGCAAGCACGGTCCCCTCGGCTGCCCATCGCCAAGGTGACGCAGAGAGCAAGTCTTCTTTATCCAACAAGCAGTGCCCATAATTACATTTTCTGACTCCGTTCTGTAAAGATAAAGGCAACTAATTCATGCTTCAGTCAGGCCTGGCCTGGAGCCTGTCCAGAATACCAAACTGACAATTATGCTGAATTATGGGAAACTCAAGGATGTAGATTGTTATCCAACCTGAGTCTGGACAAGAGAATTCATTTCGCCTTCTTAATTATCGCTGCCGTGGTCTGTGGTTAACCGCTGGTCAACTCTGGGAGGTGACTGTCCTGTGGCATCTTGTCTGGCTGTCAGTCCAAACATAAAGCCTCCAGTAGAAGTCTCTCAAGACCTAATTTGACATAATATAAAACAATATATGTTCCTGAATCAATACTTCCCAGTTGTATGCACGTCCCCCCCCCTTACAACAACTCATTTCCCTTTAGGTAAACTCATTCCGAACGCTTACAGGGAAAATTGCTTTATGGTAATAAAATGCACGAGTGGTACGGTTCAATGATTAAGCCATTGAACTCTGATTTAGTTTGGCTTGGGTTTGATCCCATCATCAGCCCCCGAGGCCAATTGTTTAATCTCGCTATGCCTCAAGCATCAAAATCAGATTGGGCAGGGACGTTCATGGAAAATTGTGTTTATAAAAAAAAGTAATACAAATTAGATAATTATAAAGTATTTGCAGTTGCAAAAAGACACATGACCATTACATTCAACATTGAAGAACATAATATATTGGTGCACTGGTTTATATATGCCCCATTCCAGGCTTGAACTGGCAATCTGTGGATTCTGGCAAATTCCAAAGGGGCTGCTGTAAGGTGCCATAGGGACTAATTATTGGGCTGGTAGGGATTATTTGGGCTCAGTGTACCTGAAATGTCATTGCCCATTTTGAATGCCAGTCCGGGCGTACCCCATACTAGGGCTGCTTTCAGCATTTGTTATACTATAAGTACCCCCAGCAGCACTGATTGATACTCTGGCAAATGCCAGAGGGGCTGCTTTAAGCTGTCGTAGAGCAATGCTTAAAATGGGCCTGTGGGCCGCTTCCTCATGTGATTCCTTATCCCATTAAATATTTAAAATGCTCTTATGACTATGATGGACAAGACCTAAATAATAGCAAATCATTATAAAGATAAATAATTCCCGGCTCCTTTTTCTCATGTCTCTGTAAACACCTCCAGAGAGCCATTCAGTACCAGAGCCCATTAGCACCGGAGCTATATGCCTGTAACCTCCCCAAGAGTGCCGCTAAAATAAAGAGATGATTTCTCTCGTCTGTCACTTCCTCTGTGAGTGACTAATATGGTGTAGCAACCCCTTGGGTCTCCTCAGCCAGTGATACGTCTGCTGGGGGCTCATCAGCTCAGGAAGTGACAGCCAGCGGCACAGTCTCTATCAGTGATGCTTTCGCTCATCATTAGATACCAACAAGTTCCAAAGTAATGTTCAGTAGATTGTGGAAAATAGATGCTCTAAATCTAGGGTTGCCACCAAATACCTACATTTCTATATCAGTTATCTCTTTCCCCTATGCATAACATTGGCATCAAGTCACATTTTTACTTGTTGGCCTGTGAACATGCCCACCAGGAGGCAACCCTATGATACCGTTATGTCATTGGGGATTATACTTCGTTCACCTATGCAAAAAAAACAATGATTTCTCTATTTTATATCTGTACTAGCTGCTAGTCCAGGGGGGTTTATTGTGATATTTATAGTCAATGTCCTATAATGCATGTGTCAATGAAACAGGGCTAAAGCCAAAGGCAAGTGGGCCAGAATCCTACTACAGCATTTTGTTTAATTCCTAGACCTCCAGTATTCCAAATACAGTATGTAGTAGAATTAAGTCTAAAGCAACTGGACTTTCTGAATTTCTTCACTCAGCAGAGCAGCAGTTCAGCCTGAAGAAGCTGCTTGGATGAGTGGTGAAAGGTTTTCAAGAAATCTTAGTAAGTCCAGTTGCTGTAGACTTAATTCTACTACATACTGTATATCATGACCTGGAGGAATGGAAATTTTAATAGAAAGTACTCAAAATGTTTTGGTCACAAAATGGCAACAAACTAATGGTCCAGTCTAGTATTAGTTGACCAAACTGGACAACCTGGCTGGTCATTTTTCACCAAACAAAAGGTTAAAACATTTGATCGTTATCAAAGCAAACTCAAAACAGCAACAAAATGTGTTAAGTTCCCTATATATAAAACATATTGATATCCATACTGTTCATCAGTCATTCACTTGGTCATCCTTGCCTCATCCTTGCCTCATCCTTTAATAGGGCACTCCCTCAAATTCTCATATTGTGATTAAATATAACATGTAAGCATCGTTAGTCCAATATGTAAATGCATGCTTTTTCATGTTCCATCTTGCCCTTTGTCTGCCTCAGCACAGTGGTATGATGAAGGTCCTGTATGTTAAGTTGGCATCTATGGATGGTATTCTGAAGCCCCTGTTTTCTGTCCACAGGCCAGGTACAGTCAGGTGTCCACAGTGCAAGCTTCCCTTTGCTGACCCAAACCCTGAGCTGAGCTGAGGCCACATGCCTAGGAGGTGAGAGCTGTTTCAGTTTTTCCATTAGTTGACACCTGATAATGACAAGCAAGCATGCCTCCTTTTCATCCTTAGGCAAATAAGAGTTCCAAGCATTGACCCTAACTATAAATGTCATGTTCCTTTGCCATTATATTCATTAAATTGTGTTAGACAGGCTTTACATACATCACCTATTAATCCATGCCCTGGAATTACAGGGGTTTTTTTTGCCTAAAACTAGTAGCTGGAAGAAGGTTTTAGGAAATGGGTTTATATATCCTTCCTGTCACAGTTCTGACCTTCATTGGACAGCTGATTTAGGACACCATTTCCTTACTATATGTGGTTTCTTTCCCAGTAAATGTTACATCAATGTTACATTATCATAGCTGTTGTATTGAGTCCATCAAGTATGCTTCAATAGTCTAGCTAAGTGCATGCTATTTCATACTGTATGTTTATTGACTAAATAGAAAACATCACAACTGCATCCAAACATATGGTCATATGAAAACCAGAGCCAATGGGTCAGTAAGATATCTTTCAAAATGTCCAAGACTCCCTAGGTAAATGGGACAGTGACTGCTTTTATTGCATTTTACTGTCAATGCCAGGGTTAGTTATGAGAAGAATCTGGCAATGTCCTGGTTGCCTGCAAGAAAGAAGGGTATTCTTGAAGAAAGAAGGGTATTCATAAATTCTCTTTGAATAAGTGAGGATACAGAGTAAGCTTTGTTGACACAATGCATTACGGCATTTATTACAACAGAAAAGAGTGTGTTAATAATCTAGTTGTACGGAACCAGTTGGTAGACAGAGGCGAGGCATTTGAGCAAAAAAAGTCTAAATAAAGTGCAACAAAGTGCAACAAAGGGCAACAAAGACACTGAATTTTAGGAAGGCAAATTTTAGCTCCTTAAGGGCAGCGCTTCAGGGCATAGATTGGGGCATTATGTTTTCTGATAAAAACACAGAGCAGAAATGGTTGTCATTTAAAATGATATTAAATCATTACTGTTCTCAATTCATTCCATTAATAAGAAAAAGTAGAAGTGTTAAGAATCACCCTATGTGGCTTAACTCTGAGGTAAAGAAGTTAATAGGGAAAAAAAGGAAAGCTTTTAAGAAATATAAGTCAGAGGGGACAGTAGCTGCGTTTAATGAATATAAACACTATAACAAGTGTTGTAAAACAGCAATCCGGAAGGCAAAGATAGAAAATGAGGAGCGCATCGCGGCCGAGGCCAAGACTAACCCCAAAAAGTTTTTTAAGTATATTAATAGTAAAAAGATGCAGGTTGAGGGTGTGGCCCCATTGAGTTATAATAACAATATGGTTACAGCGGATACAGAAAAGGCAGATGTGCTTAACCAGTTCTTTTCTTCTGTGTATACAGTAGAGGAGCCAGTGGGCCAAGTCCCACCCAATAGCTGCACTGTTGCCTCAGCTCCAACTACACAGTGGTTGGCACAGGATATGGTGCTTAAAGGGTTACACACGATAAATGTAAACAAGGCACCGGGGCCAGATGGAATACACCCTCGGGTACTGAGAGAGCTAGGGGCAGAATTGCAGTGGCCCTTGTTTCTGATATTCTCAGACTCGCTCTCATCAGGGATTGGAAGAAGGCGAATGTCACTCCCATATTTAAAAAGGGAGTAAGATCTCAGCCTGGCAATTATAGGCCTGTAAGTTTGACATCCGTGGTGGGCAAGTTATTTGAAGGCTTGTTAAGGGATCACATTCAAAATTATGTAGTGGAGAATGGCATTTTGAGCAGTAATCAGCATGGCTTTATGAAGGACAGGTCATGTCAGACCAATTTAATTGCTTTTTATGATGAGGTAAGTAAGAGGCTGGACAGTGGGGATGCAGTAGATATAATCTATTTGGATTTTGCCAAAGCATTTGATACCGTTCCCCACAAACGACTGCTTTCTAAGCTAAGGTCTATTGGTCTTAGTGAAGTCGTTTGCACATGGATAGAAAACTGGCTACAGGATCGGGTACAGAGGGTGGTTGTTAATGGCACATTCTCTACTTGGAGTAAGGTTCTCAGTGGCGTCCCTCAGGGTTCTGTACTGGGTCCACTTTTGTTTAATTTGTTCATAAATGACTTAGGGGAGGGTATTATGAGTAATGTATCAGTGTTTGCAGATGACACAAAACTCTGCAGACCAGTCAATTCTATCCAGGATGTGACATCCCTGCAGCAGGATCTTGACCAACTGGCAATCTGGGCAGCTAAGTGGCAGATGAGATTTAATGTGGATAAATGTAAGGTCATGCACCTGGGATGTAAAAATATGCAAGCCCCGTATACCCTTAATGGGACTGCACTAGGCAAATCCATAATGGAGAAGGACCTTGGAGTCCTTGTAGATAATAAACTTGGCTGTAGCAAGCAATGCCAGGCAGCAGCTGCAAGGGCAAACAAGGTTTTGAGCTGTATTAAAAGGGGTATAGATTTACGGGAGGAGGGGGTTATTCTTCCCCTTTACAGAGCACTGGTAAGGCCCCATCTAGAATATGCTGTTCAGTTTTGGTCTCCAGTGCTCAAACGGGACATTATTGAGTTAGAGAGGGTCCAGAGAAGGGCAACTAAGCTGGTAAAGGGTATGGAAAGTCTCAGTTATGAAGAAAGACTGGCCAAGTTGGGTCTGTTTACACTGGAGAAGAGGCGCTTAAGAGGTGACATGATAACTATGTATAAATATATAAAGGGATCATATAATAACCTCTCTAATGTTTTATTTACCAGTAGGTCCTTCCAACGGACACGAGGGCACCCACTCCGTTTAGAAGAAGGGAGGTTCCATTTAAATATTCGGAAAGGATTTTTTACAGTGAGAGCTGTGAAGTTGTGGAATTCCCTCCCCGAATCAGTCGTGCTGGCTGATACATTATATAACTTTAAGAAGGGGCTGGATGGCTTCTTAGCAAGTGAGGGAATACAGGGTTATGGGAGATAGCTCTTAGTACAAGTTGATCCAGGGACTGGTCCGATTGCCATCTTGGAGTCAGGAAGGAATTTTTTCCCCTCTGAGGCAAATTAGAGAGGCTTCAGATGGGGTTTTTTGCCTTCCTCTGGATCAACTTGTAGTTAGGCAGGTTAGGTATAGGCATTATGGTTGAACTTGATGGACGTATGTCTTTTTTCAACCCAACTTACTATGTTGCTCCATCTTTACATGTAATGGAAACCAGAAGGCTCTTAAAAGCTAGTGTGGTGAGACAGTAAAAGTCATCATGGGATAATGTTGTGTCATGTTTTATGGCAACGTTTGTTCCAAGAGTCAAATGGGCCTACACAGACAGGAGATTCATCTACAGGAACAACACAACAAACACACAAGACCACATAGCCTTTGAAACATTTTTGTTATCTTAAATGCACACACTTATAAGAGAGTGAGACAAAAAGGCATATCAAAGCTCTATTGCGATGCACTTGCATGTTCGTGGTGGTGTTAACATTTGCTTTTCAATGAGCTCAATGACCCTAATCCTGTATCATTACTAACAAGTCATGGGGAACATGAAGTTCTGATCCATCGTGAATGATCTTTTTGTTCCCTTTGTTTCCTTTAATCATCTATAACACCTTTTTATCTTTAGATCAAGGAAGCAGATGTAATTTCTCTGTTGCTACAGCCTCTTGATACATGCTGTCTTCAGTCCTTATGCCTAAACGTGCCCCTATAGATTTCAGGATATTCTATTCTTGTTATATCTGTCTTGTCTCCTTTACAACAGTGCCATTACTTCATACACCTAAAGATATGGAAACTGGACTGCTGATATTTGGCCTAGTCTTCCATGGTGCTAGGGAAGAACTGAAACATCCTTGAATATAAAGCTTGTGGTTTCCTTGTACATAGCATCTGGGCAATTTCAACAGTTCCGCATTCCACTACATGTAGCATTGCAGTGCATTGCATGTACCCAGTTATTTTATCCCAATATTACATGAGGTCAGGGCATTTCCTTATGCACAGCAGGGTCCCAGAATGTTGGTAGAAGTGTTGACAATCTTGGGATTCAATGCAACCTCATCCTAGAGTAAAATGAATCATTATCATATGATAGACAGAGTCCTTTTACTCTAGGATGAAGTTGCATTGAATCCCAAGATTCACCAACATTCTACGAACATCCCTCTATATCTTTGAGAAACTGATACTCTCTTTGGGGCTTCCAAGACCCTAGACCACTGGTGAACAGTTAGCTGTCCAATAGGTTTCCCTGCAGCTAAAAATAGTTTTTTTTAAAACTTATTTATGGCTCCTTAAACAGTTAGCAAAGAGACTGTGTGAAAAGCTGGGCGATTAGGAAATATATGCCCATGTCCGGTTCCCCTCATTTTTAGGGCTCATCTGGGTCAATATTTTCAGCCCATCTCTGCCTTCCTTCAGATTAAGACTGAATTCTGGTTGGGGAAGAAAGTGTTATCTCATACAGATGCTGTACCAAGGCACATGTAAAACTTCCTGGAGGCCCTAAAGATAGATCTTTCCAGGTTCCACACATTAAACTGATATTTACATGTCCATATATTTTGCAGATACATATTTTCAGCTACCCGTGTCGGAGTCTATCAGGTTTCCCCCCGTGTAATTGGGGCTCATTAAAAATAAAACAAATTTGGGGGACTCACACTCCATAAAGAGATGAGGCTTGTGTGTACTTTAAAGCAGAGTTTCTAAATTCCAGCACTCAAGTCTATTTAGCAGGTGGACAAGTCACTAATATACCCATTTCTGCTTAGGTAGAATCACCATGACACATAGAACTAAACTTTGATTAAATAAGATTTAGAATTAGAAAATGTTATACTCAACTCTATTTCAGTCATGTGATCGTAGCTCAGTCTCATCTAAAACAAGTTAACGGTATACATTTATTAGCTAAAACTTATGTTGACAGAGGCTGGGACTCCAAACATTCCACAATAGATCCAAGTAAAGCAAAAAAAAGTTTATTCCAAAAAACATGTTCAAGGAAGCCATATTTGTTTCTTGGCTGCTAGCAATTAATCATAGGCTATAGCATTCCTGAAATGTTAACCAGCATTGAGCTCTGAGGGAGAACTGCAGTGGTCAAAATACTCTTTTTGGGACTAATTGACTATAACATTTCACATTCGTTACAAGTGGGTAATAGCAGATACAAAAAACCTAAGGGACTGAAGCCTTAAACACACAGGGCACGAAAACTTGGAGAAAGGCTTTTTATATAGAGCTCTAAATGGACCTGTACATCACAGGAACAACTCTTTTGATTGACTCTGGCAATATAGTTACATTTGATTAATTTGGTTAAATAAAAACCCAAGTCCATCAAGTGGTCCTTAAAAAACTGTAAAAACATATTTACTATTTCTGCAAGGTTTTTATATACATAGTTAATTTGGGTTGGAAAAAAAAAACAAAGTCCATCAGGTTCAACTGCATCAAATGAACCCCAGTGTGCATCCTGTATATACACATACCCATACTGACCCCCATCTAAACATTGGGATACATATAAAGTATATTTTACAGATAAAATTTGATGTATATTCCTGTGTCTATTTGTTTTTGTTTTGCTTGCACGCCATCACATGTACGCCCCCCCCTGGAAATGTCAGTTTCTTACATTTAGCCCTGAGTCCATTTTGCTTGCCACCTCACGTCCGTATGTAGGAGACAGGGCCAAGCAAAGAAATGAATTGGGATCATATTGACTAAACATTGTGTTTTTCTTTGAATTAATTCTGCTACAATGGCTGAGCCAACCTGTCTGTTCCACTTAGCCTTTCCTCCATTAACTCTAGCCAAATCATAAAAGAATCATCTTTCTTTCGTCTGAGGATGCAGCCAGCTTAAAGTTCCAGATTAGATGTGAGCCGGTGAAACGCACGGAGGCACAGATTTCTTGTTTTCCTTTTTATCTTGCTTTGCAGGTTGTACACGAGAATCTCCTCCTGCCCTCATTAGATGTTAACAGGCACTATGGTCTGTTTTCTTTATCTTGTCATGATCCTGAGCTAGTGGAGATAACACAGGTAGTGCATGAAATGGTCCTTCTTATGGCTGGATATTGATAGGATATATACATATATTGTACTCAGTTCCTTTGCTATTTTGTGGCCAGAAGAATATTGAAGGATAATACTAACATCTTGCATCTCACGTTGAAAAATCCTTTTGAAGGGCTCGTATGATGAGATGAATAAAGCCTTATATGTAATTACTTGGTAGGGTCCTATAGCTCAGAACATACCTTGTTTATTATCTAAAGCTCTTCTGAACAATTGAAACAAATGGATCTTAACCAGATTTGGCTACCAATGCAAAGGAAAGAATTGGGAGGGATTATGACATAAGGTTTGAATCTCGGCATATATGTGCATGGCAGGTTTATTGGCTCCTGATGAGTGACTGTGTGTGCTGGCAATGGCGTAACTGTCTGTAGCAGACCTTGTGGCTAAAGGGGTACCTGAAGATAAAGGGGTTCCAGTAAGAACCTGTTACTCCTTGCATACTCCCACCCTGTGTATGTCGCCAGTCTCACATTTATAGTGAACCCCTATTGCATAGGGGCAGGACCGGTGGGTGTGGGCGGCAGTATAGTAATAATAACGTAATATGTTCAAAGTTCACCGGCCTAGTGACTTACAGCAATCAATAGGATCAGTAAATGGACATTACCCCATACTTGGGCAAATTATATCACAGTCTATGTTTAAATGAAGTTATGCAGGGAAAATATTTTCAGTGCACATAATATCATGCTTCGATAAAAAAATAAATCCCAGTAATAATAGCATATTGTTACCCTTTAATGGAACATGAGTTGCACGGATTTATCAAAGCTGTTGTTACAATGCTAGAGGCAAGGTAGAGAATCATTTCCAGCACAGGAAAAAGCCTATATTTGTATAGTGGATATTCACCACTCTTTTATAATTACATAGTAAATGACTTCCTATCAGTCACCAACATTGCTCTGTAGAGTAGCACGTTTCAATATCTTCTAAGTCTTATTAGAATTTCATTTTTCTATTAGTACTTGGATAGTATCTTGTGATCTATTTGTCATATGCAGTACCTTTGATTTTCTATGTTCTTGAAATAGGACTGAAATGCACAGAACTGTGCTCCCTCCCATTTGTGTCAGTACTCAGGACGCTACCTGTAAGGAGGAAAATGTTAGGAAACTGGACAGCAATACTTTTGTCCATGTGCAGCAATCTCTAAGGCCAGAATGCTGGGTGGCAACAGGGCCCCCTGCGGTTTCCCTTCTCTTAAACAAGCAAGGAAATATCTTGGTCATGTTGGTGCTTACCAAATCCTACTGCACCGGCCAGCTGCCCTGCCTGTACCCTTTCTTTACCATTGCTGTGTTTGCTCACTGATGGGTCCATAGAAAATCTTAGTTGACATCATAGAATAACACTAGTATTAGTCTTTTTGTGGGGAAACCATTGTTTGTACAGTTATGGGATCTATTATCCAGAATGCTTGGGACCTGGAGTTTTCCAGTCTTGCACTTCCTTATAGTTATGCTTGGTGCCACTCGGTCCTTCCTACTCAGGGTTGGACTGGGCTGGTGAGACATCAGGAAAAAAACAGTGGGCCCCGCCAACCCAGACCCGATACGCGCTGCTGCCACTCCCTGCTGCTATCGCTCCCCCACTGCCCTCCCCCAATAGCATATGGTATGCACGGGGAAAGGGGCTGGCAGTGGGTGAGTGGGCGGCTTGGGTGAGCCGGCAGTCAGGGGCCACTGAGGTGATATGGAGGACCCTGGGGTAGCAGCCCTGGTGGCCCTCACACCCCAGTTTGACCCTGTTTCTGCCTCCTGTTCCAAATCCAGCACAGTTGCACCTATTGAGGCAGGGGAACCCTGAAGCTGGTGCCACCTTCTGACCAGTGTGTGCCTAAAGTATAGGGTGCGCACCAAACACTGAAAATGGTGTCAGCTGGACTCTGGCGACATTGCCTCCAATTTGCAACAAAGTGTAAGCCCAGTTGCATTAATTTTGATGAATCAGCCACAATAGTGCCCAGTGCAACCCAACTGTATCAGGTGCAACACCCCCTTGCAACTGCAATAACAATGGAATTCTGGGGGAAAATGCTGCATTATATAAAAAATAACATTTATGCTCAAAACTGCACTTTGCTTATTGCCCCTTTTGTCTCCCAGTAACAAGCCCTTGCCGAGCAGCGGGGTAACTATAGAGGAAGCAGACCATGTGACTGCTGGGGTCCCAGGGGGCCCAAATTACTTTTCTTTGCAATCCAGTCATTTCTAGATAGATCTCTGCACAATCAGTTATTGGTTCTGACTCTGGAAATTCAGGGCCTGCCATCACACACATGTCAGCTTGGTATCTTCCCATGAGAGTCTGCTGAACTGGGCGGCCGACATGTCATCCCCTAACAGCCCCGGCTGCATACGAATCTCCCGATATGACAGATACGGCCAGGGCTGCTTGGCGCTGATTTAATTTACTGCAGTTCATGAACCTTTACATAATTAATGTAAACAAAATCCTTGGATAAAAAGCTACCGGACCACAGAGCATTAGCATGTAATTTACTGGTCACTCTAAACAATACATAATAAGCTCATGGGACCACTACTCCGCACAATTATGGACAATTACTGAGCGCTATAAATTATCATCATTGGAGCCACAAACATCCCCTGTGGCATTCTAATTAACCTGTGCAGTGCCAGGCAGGAGGAAGAGCCGTTTGTTTGCCTGCCTGGGTTTCTTTCAACTGATAAATAACAAAAATGAATTTCCCACCGCCGCGCTCACTATAAAAAGAATTGTGTGTTTAACTGACCTCATTTAAAAGAAACATATTCCTCATATACAAGTTATTTTATTATTATTATAATTGAACTGTAAATTTTAAGGGCATAGCTTGTAACATTTCTTCTTGTCATTGATGTGATGTGAATGGGAACTGCTATAAAGCTTGACACAGTAATAAACCTTACCCATAGTTGTCTATGGAGGAAGCCACAGCCTAGACATATGCAGCAGCCCACCTTCAGCGCATCAGGATCATTACTGCCCCCTACTGCTCCCACCTCTGCTGCTGCCGCAAGAGTTAGTGGGTGGCAAGTTGGAAGTGGCTAGGGATGGGAAACTACTATACACCTGCGATCCGGCCCCCCTTGTACTCCATACACCCCCACCCCCTGTGACTACAGAGTCCGCTGTTTTGTAATTACACCACTGGACATATGCACAGAAGTAATATATTGGTTTCTTTCTTCCGTGTAGACAGAGGATTACTACGGATATGGGATCCGTTATCCAAAAAATGCCGAATTACAGAAAGGCCATCTCCCATAGACTCCATTATAAGAAAATAATTTACATTTTTAAGAACGATTTCCTTTTTCCTTGTAATAATAAAACAGAACCTTGTACTTGATCCCAACTAAGATATAATTAATTCTTAATGGAGGCAAAACAAGCCTATTGGGTTTAGTTAATGTTTAAAGACCCCTTATCCGGAAAACCCCAGTTCCTGAGACTCCTGCATTATAGGTTCCATACCTGTATATATTTATGACCACCGGTCTCATGGTTTATTGACAATGTCTCAGTTAAGATATGGAATAGTGATGTGTAAAAGTCATCCCTAACTCAACGACCACCCAACCCAGCACACCGTCCTTATTTATATACTCATGCCCCTTTATTTATTATTATTTATATACCCACCCCTTTCACTGGAGGGAACGGTGAGATAATAGTATATATTGTATGTAAGCAATGGCTGCCAGAAGGAAAATTTGGCCTGCCACTGAGCCAGCCCATACCTGCTGACCCTTGAGTACCGTGGCATTCAGACCAGCCCATGCAACACTACTATACAATATGTAAATGTTTTATTACTACAAGGTATGTCCTAATATTGGGTAGCACTGTACATAGGTGTCTTATTGATTCTGACCAATAGGGAAATGTATTTTCTACTTATCTGATTGTACATTCTCAAAAAAAACAAAAAACCTTGTGCTTTATGGCAGGTATTCTAGTTATGTTCTCAGGGCCAGAGAAAGTCTTGTTCTACTTTACTGCACTTGACGGAAGAAGAAAAAAAGCAACTGAGTTTTTTTTATTAATATAAATATTAGAAATAGAACCTCTAAGCTGGCAGAAAACAACACAAGCCCTGCCAACCCTTGGATCAGAAACTGACCCGTGTGACTGCCATAAGGAAATTAGATTGTAAGCTCCACTGAAGCAGTAACTGGTGAGATGATTAAAGCCTCTCTATTAAACATTGCAATAATATGCTTTTGGGATCTATATGGAGAACAGTATTGTGTTGTATTGTCAAACACAAAGGCTGGGCTGTACTTTTATTACAGGAACATATTCTTCCTTTGCTCTCCCCAGTGTGTATTCAGCATAGAGCTGGCTGGAGTCACTACCCAGATGCACTGTGGGTACATGGCAACATTTAAATATTATCAGGACTCTCTAATTCAGAAGGAGAATATAGTATTTCAGCGGAAGAATACATTTTGAAGTTTCACCCTATGCTCAAGGAAAATAAAATGAGTACAGAAATAGGCTCAGGGTCCGATTGAGACTGTAAAGAGCACATTTACTAAGCAATTTTGAGAAAAAGTAGATTTTTTTTTACTTCTAGATATTTTCAAGATTTAAGAATGGGTTTTTGCCAGTACTTGTTTTTTTTTCAGAAATTTTCCCCGAAAATTCCAAGTTTTTTGAAAATGATTTCCATAATTCGTGATTTATTAATGTTTAGTAACTTTTTTTTTTCAAAAGAAAAAAATCAGCAGTTTTGACCTGTCAAGTACCATTGAGTCCGATGGAGGCTAACAATAGTAGAGGAATAGAATAGTCAGTGACAGCCTGCCATTGACACATTTTCAAGGGGAAGTAAATCCCCCTCATTGTTTTCTATTTCACACATTTTAAAGGGAAAGTTAATCCTCAATTTCAAGTGAAACTTAAACACATTATTGTTTTGCAAGAATGAGTGCCAGTTCTACTAAATTGGCTGCTGGAACTATTCCTGTTTGGGAAAAATAAAGAGGATTCTTAGAAACGAACGTCCGTTTAAACTTGAATTTTTCGAGTTTTAACAATACGTTGGGCTTAAAAATTTGGGATTTTCAAATGGAAATTCAAACAATTGAAGCATTATCGTAACATTATTATATTATATTACAACAATGATCGAGTTTCATTTGAATTTATTCCATAAATGCTCTTTGCCTTTACTACATCTGTCCGTGTGGAATTCCATGAGTTCCTATTCACCTACTTGTGTCTCAGGGTTGGATAGGCCTGCCAGGATATCAAGGAATCTCCTACGCTCTCTCTTATTGGTGTCATAGGGCTGTGCAATACAGATACCATTTGTCACATTTTATATCCAATAGAATGGGCCCTAGATGTCTCTCTAGTGAAGAGTCTAATGCTGATAGGGCTTGTTGCATACAAGGTCCTAAAACTCTGTTTATTGGGTCTTGGGGTGTTTCGGTAGACCTGCAAAACCATTTGCCAACCCTTTTGAGGATGCACAACACATTCAATAATAGTGATTCTTTAACATAGGGGTAAATAGGATTTGTGTGGAAAATATTTCACCCACAGTATTATTTCAGTAATAAAACATTTGGGGGCAGATTCACTAAAGGTCTAGCGCTATTTATAGCATGCGTTAAAATTTTTATCACTTCTTATTTTTTGCGACTTAATGCTTGATTAACTAAAAGGACACATCATAATTAAGAAGCAATGTTCTTTGTGCTATTTAACGCGCGGTGAGCCATTTTCTTAGGTTGTTTTCCACCGTGTGCATTATTTCCCGCCTTGCGCAATATATTTCACCGTGTGCTATATTAGAACACAATATTACGCACGTAATCATTACTTTCGGAAAACTACTGTTCTGAAAATGACCATTTCCCTGAAAACTGGCGGCTGCATCACTCTAAGGGGCTGATTTACTAACCCACGAATTCGAATCCGAATTGGAAAAATTCCGATTGGAAAACGAACATTTTGCGACTTTTACGTATTTTTTGCGATTTTTTCGGCGCCTTTACGACTTTTCGGAAATTATCGCGACTTTTTTGTTACCAATACGATTTGCGCGAAAAAACGCGAGTTTTTCGTAGCCATTCCGAAAGTTGCGCTTTTTTCGTAGCGTTAAAACTTAAAAGGCGCGACGTTTTGCGCAAGTTTTAACACTACGAAAAAATCGCAACTTTTTGCGCAAGTTTTAACGCTACGAAAAAATCGCAACTTTCGGAATGGCTACGAAAAACTCGCGTTTTTCCGCAAAAATCGTATTGGTAACGAAAAAGTCGCGATAATTTTCCGAAAAAATCGCAAAATACCGATCATTACGAAAAAAACGCAATCGGACGCATTCGGCCCGTTCGTGAGTAAGTAAATGGGCCCCTAGGGCCAACACAGACTTGAAAAAATCCCACTGCAAAGTCCATGTTGTGTTGGCAAAAGCTCACAAACCTCAATGTTCTTAAAGTACCGCCTGCCCCAAGTAGGTGATAATATTCGCACAGATTAAAGCAATATTTTGCTTGTTTAACGCTTCATATGTGTTTGTGAATCATGCATTAGTACTATTTCTATTCGCTTATTAATGCAATGCGTTAGAAATAACGCTTTGCGATGATGCGTTTTTTTGCTCATGCGATATGCCCATTAACGCATGAGAAATGACTTTGATGAATCGGGACTTATTTATCGCATGCTTTTTAATGCAAAAAAGCATGCGATAAGCGTTATTGACCTTCAGTGAATCAGCCCCTTGGTCTGTATCTGCTTTTTCTTCATCTGTGTTTTTCCACCAGTAGAGTAAAGGTATAGTGTGTCACTGGTCTTACTCTTTCTCATGAAATTAGGGTTGCCACCTTTTCTGGAAAAATATCATTTATTAGCCATGTGGCTACCCTAGGTGGCATTAGGAGAGCTTTTGTAGGGACAGAATGTTCCAATACCCCATCATCTGCCTCTATGGAGAAGACAAGGTTTGGTGGCTATGGTAGAATTCCAATAGTAAAAGCTATGCCCTGTAAATGTGGTGGCCCTTGCTTGAAATGTAGCAGATTGTAAATAACAAAGAGTAACTGCACAAAAAGGCAAAATGCGAGAAAATTCCTTTCCATAAACTATAATGGTAAATGTGTTGACCCCGCCAGTGTCAAGGTCAGCTTGATTACCATGTAGTCTAGAGAAAGCCATGTAGCATCACACTTAAACCATCACAACGCTACATTATTTAAGGGAAAAAAGTAATATTATTACAATACTAAATGATGGTAAAATTGCTCCATTAAGCTGCACTGCTGCTATCGGCTATGAAGGCTCTGTTCAATCAGTTCACCACGGGGTGGATTCTTGTCTGATCTTTGAAAGTGACACCGGGAGAGACGTTGTTATTCCCAGTTCAGTGCACAGCACTCATACTGCACAGACGTCAAGTCTCTCCATGCCATCAGTGAGATAATTATTCCGCTGCATACCTGAAAGTAAAGAGCAGCAAATGGCTCGACAACACCATGTCTGGATCATTATCTCCCTGATGACATGGAGTCAGTTGACATCTCTTCTGCTATGGGGGAAGTCATACCTGTGGCCTTCCAACTCCAAACAATGATTGACTGGGGATGCTTGGAGTTGTGGGCTGTCATAAGCATGGGACTCTGACAGGCTGTCTCTGCTGGATTGGTTTTATTAATGCTTAGGCACAGGCATCACACATACAGCCATCCAAGTTGAATAAGAATGTTATACTGTATACTGAGCAGTAGTTATACAATTAGAAAAAATCTGTATCTAGAATGGAAACAGTGCCACCACACCCCCTCTATTGAGCAAAGTACCCAAAGATCTTCAAATGTTTAAAATAAAATTGGCCATATAGCCCCCTCATACCAAGCCAGTAGCTTTTATGCCCTTGTACGGGCATATAACTCCCAAAATATATTTATCTGTCAGCTTTGAAAATGCCATTAGATGAGGACCACAACAGCACGTTGATGCTGTCCTCTCTCTCGACAGGCCTTCATAGACCTCCCATAGGCCAAATGATTGGGTCACCCAATTTTGCACAAATCAGGTGGCCAAATCAGGCAAAGATTGCTCAGATATTTATGTATATGACCAGCTCTACTCTTCAGTCTAGGTGCCTAGAATACCTGCTTGGTCTAAGTACCTAGAATGACTTTGGGTTAATATTCCCAAAGTGCCCAGTATTTCCCCACGGCAGGGTAGCACTGGGCCGTCAAGACACTGGGAAAAATCCTTGCTGGGCCCCGGCGGCCCAGACCTGACCCTTGATGGTGCTCTCCATTATTATTATTATTATTATTAACATTTATTTATAAAGCGCCAACATATTCCGCAGCGCTGTACAATAAGTGGGTTTCATACATTGGACATACAGAGTAACATATAAAGCAATCAATAACCGATACAAGAGGTGAAGAGTGCCCTGCCCAAAAGAGCTTACAATCTACAAGGAGAAAGGGTTGAGACACAAGGTGTGGGAATGGGCATGACCAGAGTTGTGAGAGGTGGGATGTCTGACCCTTCCTCCCCTGATGCGTTAAACTTACGTGAGCTCAGGGGAGGACGTCGGAAGGTGATGAGGTCTCTGCTTTGTTGGGGAGCTGATGCTGCAGTTAGGTTAAAGGCATACATGAGAGACATGGGCCCTTCAAAGGATTTTTATGGCCCCCAGTCTACTTAAAGGCTTCATAGACTTCACTGAATGTCATAATTATTTTAATTGAATCTGGCTCTCCAACTTGCTGTATGAGATAGAACTAGCCCACTATGTGTAATAAATTGGTCAGCACTGTTGTATTCCAGTAGTGCCAGACTGGCTGAGGCCCAGTTGAGTTTATGACGACTGTAATAACTGCTATTTTCCTTACCTGCAGACCAAGTGTTACCCTTTACTGAAGGATAGTCAATCCCCACCCCAAATATTACAGGACTATCCATTCAATGCTTTCAATACATATTGATGTATCATATTCAGCCCCCCTGCTGTAGTTAAATTCCCAGCATGCCCCTAACCATCTTCAACAATTCTCCATCTGATTTTCCTAATTAACAAATACATTGTCGAGTTACCATTTTGTGAAACGCTAAACTGTTGCCTGCAAAACTGTCTCCCAAGGAGGATAAAATATTTCCAGAAGTGTTAAATAACAGAAGATTTTCAGTGCAGATTTTATTTATATATATATATATATATATATATATATATATATATATATATATATATATATATATACATATAATTGTATCCTCTGGCAGCCTTCTCATGCTATTAAAGCACTGATCACTCTTAGCTGTGGACAAAACCAACTTTTCAGATGAAATCCTCACGTACCTATCATCTTGTCATTTCCAATAGGAGGATTTATATAGAAGATTGAAAAAGCTTGACTGAAATAAAAGAATAGATTGTGAATTATTGGATAAGAACCAAAAATGGCAACTTCTGTATCTTCTTGCAGTTGCCAAGTAACTCTCCCATCTCTTAACCCCCTCTTGGCGAGAGTCGGGATGCAATAAATATTCAGCTGAGGGATCAGCTACAAGTCGGAGGCAAATGGGGAATGATCATTCAGATTGTGTAGGACTGGTGGCAGAATGGAAAGCATGCTCTGGGCTTTGACAGCTTACCCTTTAATGAAGGATGCTTAGAAAATGTAACTAGGGTTGCCACCTGTCTGGTATACTAGTGGCCCAGCGGGTGAAAATGCTAATTGATGTCAATCATATTAAAAGCAAAGAACTAAATATACATACAAAGGCTGCTATTTCCAACCCTGGCTTTAATTTGCTATTTCCCTGTCTCTGTGTCTATGTCAAGTTAAAGGACAGACAACCTCTGTTATTTCGTGATTATCTTATTTACAGCAATATGAAAAAACTGTGCATCCTCATTAATTAATTAATCATCAAAAAATCATAATGAGTTCTGTGTGGGTGAAATTAGAAAAGGAAGCATGGGAACTATGAAAACGGGAAGAGCCAATGCATCTTGAAGGTCCAGAAAGTTAGCCCAGCGGGAGTGGTCTCGGCAAGGTTAAAAGATTAAGGGGGGGAATTTAAGGTACTGGTTGCTTGGAAGGAATGTAAATATTGTGCCCCTCACTCAGCACTCGTCACTTATTGCTCAATGCTTAGGTGAGGAGCATAGTGCTGGCAGGAGCAAGGCTATCGTGACTTTACCCCCTTTCATAGCATAGGTACAGGGATCTATGGTACTAGGGATTTATGTGGCCCTTGTTTACCCTAGTCTAGTAGCAATCAGCAGTGTCGAACTGGGACCTCAGGGGCCCACCAGAAAACCTTATACCCTAAGACCCTCAGACCCTCTCCAAACTATTTTTCCTCCTTTCCTCACCCAACCTCTTTATTCTCCTAGTCTCTTTTATTTACATGCTAGCATCTATTCATTTATCTATTTCTCCTCTTTGTTCCCATTCAGAAATAGGGAATGACCATGAAGCAGTTCAAATGGTCAAGAGCTGGAGGGCCCACTGACACCTGGGCCCACCGGGAGTTTTCCTGGTATCCTGTTGGGCCAGTCCGACACTGGCAACCAGCCCCTATGCTGCCTTGGTGCAGTTTGTCTTCAAATTTTAGTGGGATATTCCATATCAAAAGCAGTAAGCAAAATAAACACACATAACAGACATATACAAGCTAAAATAATTTTAACACATAGGGTAAGGACTAGGTGTATCTAAATTACTCATATTTCTGTATTTGATATAGATGAGCTCATAGATGGACTACTTTTGGTCTAGTTATCCGTAGAAATCAACCAGTCACTAGCATTATTCTACTGGTTGATATGGGTTACTAGACCTGGGCAAACTTGGTGCTATTTATTACATTACTCTGTAAACTTTGCTTTGGCTTTCCATGAAAGCATTACTGGCTTACTGTGCAACTTCATATTTTGTAAAAATGTCATCCTTCTCTGGCTGTTGGACCACAACCCTCCATTTCATATCCCATTGCCTTCCTACAGTATTCTAATCTACTTTTGATACATAATAAGAGAGCACAGCTTGACATCACTGGAGGTTCAATAAGCCAAAAGGCAGGGCACTATATTATAGGCATAGCGTGAAGCAGGAATATCCCTATATGTATAGTATGTTTAAAGCCTTTACAGACAAAAGGCTATACCAGTATACTGTACATATTCTCATGTAGTAGGCGCAATTAGGAAAGGGCAATTTAGTTATACTAAAAGCAGGGGCATTTTTGGCCCCTGAGCTGCCCGAGGCGGCTCCTTCGATGCTGTGAACCCTTGGCCCCCCGCGCTTACCTTTACAGCACCGGAAGGGGTCCAGAGGGGATAGCATCACTAGTATAGAGAGTGCAATTGTGCTCTCTGCACTACCAGAGCTGAATTTCTGTTTTAAAAACTGGAAATTTGGCTCTTAAAGTTACCAGGGGCGGCTTTTTGCTGGTAACTTTGGGGGCGCTGCCGTCTGAGACGAATTTCTCAACTCGCCTCATGGTAGCAGCGCCCCAGAGTGAAAGCCAATCTGTGAGTTTCTTTAGACTTGAATAAATTTAACCAATCACAATGAGTTCAAGCAGGCCCGGACTGGCAATCTGTGGATTCTGGCAATGCCAGAGGGGCTGCTGTAAGATGCCATAGACAGTCACTGTTTATTGGCCCCATGTAGGGACTGTTTGGGCCTCTGTGTACTTGAAATGCCAGAGCCTATTTTGAATGCCAGGCCAGACCTGATTTCAAGTAAGGGAAGACCAGGACAAGTAAAGGGAAAAGAGAGCTTCAGGAAGCATAATGGCCTGAGCCAACCCTTTTTATTTACAAAAGAGTAAATTACCGCATTGAGGAGAAGGGTGAATGTTGTTCTATAGCAATTTCGAATGAGGATTTCATTTTGCTGAGTAAAAAGAGAACACAAAGAATACACAGATTTATTCTTCTGGTTAGATTAAGAGTTAGCACAGCAAATTATCCTTAAATTCCTATTTAGAAATAATAAACAGTACATATTTCCAGAGAGGTCCCTGCTGAAATAGAGAAAATTACAGTACACAATTATGGCCGACAATTTATTTTCCCCAGCTGTAGAATTTTTGTGTGTTTTGTTTTCCTCTTTCTCTTTGGCAAACAAAGGCCGCAAGCAACTGGGACGTATGTATTATCCACAGACAAAACCTGCCAGACGGCTGTAATCTAAGCACAAAATGTACCCAAAATCCCTTGCAGAAGAACATATTTAATGCTGGGCAACAGGTATTAAATCTGTGGTATTTTAATATCTCGAATGTAGGGAAGATATTGCCTCAGAAAAGTGACAGTAATATCTTCCTCCCAGGAGAGCTGAATCTACTGCGCTGGCTGTAAATCACCATAGTGCCACTGCCATAGACTTTCCAGCTCACTGATCTATGCTGTGGGGCTCATCCATACTTTGGTTTGCTGGCTCCAGTGTCTGGGAACTTGCTAGGGCTTATATTCCATTTCCATGAACAAAGGAAGAGACACATATTAGTTATTGCTCTACAGCATCAAACTGGAATCAGTGGGATCAGTGGGATCAATATCACCATCTCCTACTTTTCTTTGTGGCATTGAAACCATAAACTGGCAGACTGTCTTTAGTTAAAATAGCACGGTCTGGTCATTTTCAGCTCCAGGCAAATATATGGCATTTAGCAGAATTCACAGTAAATAAAGCACTTAAGTCATAATTATTTTCTCTTCTTTTCTTATTACATTCTGTCCTATAATAGGTCTGGCTGGTATCAGAAGTGAGAGCAGTACTAGCTGTTCCGAACAGTAAAAGGTTTAGAGAAAACTGGTTCCCTATAATTAATGAAATGTTGCAAGAAACTCTTTCATTTAGAAATATCATTATACACTTGTTTAACTACAGTTTCTAGTGCCGCTCAGATGGTTTCACAAAGTGTCAAAAGAAAAGGGGCTCAGAGAGTTACCATTGTCAACTTGCCTTACTATACCGACTAACCGCTATAGCCACAATCTGCTGCTCTTATAGGCACCATCTCTCCCTACTATACCTGCTATCCCACAGTCACAGTCCCTTCCCAGAGGCTATTATCCCCCCCACTGCTACTATAGGCACCATCTCTCCCTACTATACCTGCTATCCCACAGTCACAGTCCCTTCCCAGAGGCTATTATCCCCCCCACTGCTACTATAGGCACCATCTCTCCCTACTATACCTGCTATCCCACAGTCACAGTCCCTTCCCAGAGGCTATTATCCCCCCACTGCTACTATAGGCACCATCTCTCCCTACTATACCTGCTATCCCACAGCCACAGTCCCTTCCCAGAGGCTATTATTCCCCCCCCACTGCTACTATAGGCACCATCTCTCCCTACTATACCTGCTATCCCACAGCCACAGTCCCTTCCCAGAGGCTATTATCCCCCCGCTGCTACTATAGGCACCATCTCTCCCTACTATACCTGCTATCCCACAGTCACAGTCCCTTCCCAGAGGCTATTATCCTACTGCTACTATAGGCACCATCTCTCCCTACTATACCTGCTATCCCACAGCCACAGTCCCTTCCCAGAGGCTATTATCCTACTGCTACTATAGGCACCATCTCTCCTTACTATACCTGCTATCCCACAGTCACAGTCCCTTCCCAGAGGCTATTATCCCCCCACTGCTACTATAGGCACCATCTCTCCCTACTATACCTGCTATCCCACAGCCCCAGTCCCTTCCCAGAGGCTATTATCCCACTGCTACTATAGGCACAATCTCTCCCTACTATGCCTGCTATCCCACAGCCACAGTCCCTTCCCAGAGGCTATTATCCCCCCACTGCTACTATAGGCACCATCTCTCCCTACTATACCTGCTATCCCACAGCCCCAGTCCCTTCCCAGAGGCTATTATCCCCCCACTGCTACTATAGGCACCATCTCTCCCTACTATACCTGCTATCCCACAGCCCCAGTCCCTTCCCAGAGGCTATTATCCCCCCACTGCTACTATAGGCACCATCTCTCCCTACTATACCTGCTATCCCACAGCCACAGTCCCTTCCCAGAGGCTATTATCCCCCACTGCTACTATAGGCACCATCTCTCCCTACTATACCTGCTATCCCACAGCCACAGTCCCTTCCCAGAGGCTATTATCCCCCCACTGCTACTATAGGCACCATCTCTCCCTACTATACCTGCTATCCCACAGCCACAGTCCCTTCCCAGGGGCTATTATCCCACTGCTACTATAGGCACCATCTCTCCCTACTATACCTGCTATCCCACAGCCACAGTCCCTTCCCAGAGGCTATTATCCCACTGCTACTATAGGCACCATCTCTCCCTACTATACCTGCTATCCCACAGCCCCAGTCCCTTCCCAGGGGCTATTATCCCACTGCTACAATAGGCACCATCTCTCCCTACTATACCTGCTATCCCACAGCCACAGTCCCTTCCCAGAGGCCATCTCCCATATACTCCATTATAATTATACTATTTGAAAGTATATTGAACAAAAGGTTACCTGAAAGCAGTTCTTTTTTTTTTACTTTTGCTTTTTATTGAGTTTTATAAAGAAAGAAAGTAAGTGGGGAAAAGGGGGGAGAAGAAAAATAAAGGGACATTAATACAAATAAAATATACAACGCATATAAAACACATTCACTGCAGCATTTTGGTAGTGGTTATTCTGCATGGCATAGTATGTTTGTTGGAGTCTGTGGACAGCAGTCAACGGAGCTTACTCTCATATCTTGGGGGGGAAGCGGTCCATAGAACAGTGAAAAGTTGTGTCAGGGGTAGGTAACATATCCTATTAGTTCCTATATGCACCAATCGTTGGTATAGTTGTTGACTTTCATTTGGAGGCTATTGTTAGCTGTGTGACTGTGAGAATTTGGTTAAACAGTGCTTAGGTATGTTTATGCATTTTGTTGAAAGGCTTGTCCAGCAGAAAACTTGATATTTCCTTGGGAACTGAAAATCCTAGAAGGTGATTTAACATGTTAGCTTCTTCTGTCCATAGTGGTTGGATAAGTGGGCATTCCCAGAATATATGAATTTCTCCAACAGGAGGGAAAGCAGTCTGGGAATAGATGAAGTTTATCCGGGGTGTGGTACCAAAACATTAATTTGTAGATGCTTTCCTTATGTCATAAGCACGTTACCATTTTTTTTTCTTTGGTCCATATGGATTCCCAGTCTGACTGGGGGAGAGGCTTCTGAAGTGCAGAATTCCATTTGGTCATATAGGAATGGTGGGGGGGTTGATCTGGGAGTGGCTGACCTGAAAGCAGTTCTAATGTGTAGCGCCGGCTCACAATGCGCCTACTCACCAATATTACGGCTAATAAATACATGTGAAGTGAATTATTTTCTATGTAAACAGTGTAATTTAGAAATAAAATTTATAAAAATAATAGCAATCCCTTTAAGCTTGTTATTTGGGGGTCATTTTTTTCTCTTTCCCCATCTTTTCCCATCACATTCAGCCATTGCCATGTTTGAAAAACTGACCTAAACCTACCTCAGTTGGGTTTAGATAAGAGATGTCTGTAGACACCAAAGCATTGCTTTAACAGCTATGAGAATAACTGTATATGTAAAGCATATACAGGTATGGGATCCCTTATCCGGAAACCCGTTATCCAGAAAGCTCCGAATTACGGAAAGCTCGTCTCCCATAGACTCCATATTATTTTATATCATTTAGAATTTTAAAACTGATTTTCTTTTTCCCTGTTGTAATAAAACAGTACCTTGTAATTGATCCCAACTAAGATATAAATAATCCTTATTGGATGCAAAACAATCCTATTGGGTTTAATTGATGTTTTATTGATTTTTTAGTAGACTTTAGGTATGGAGATCCAAATTACGGAAAGACCCCTTATCTGGAATACCCTTGGTCCCGAGCATTCTGGATAATGGGTCCTATACCTGTAATATGTCAGTTTAAATAGTTTTTTGGTCATAAGTGCCACAAATATAATGGTTCTTGGTCTGAAAATGAAAATGAATGTTTGGACGTTGCTATTTGCTACTGTGCATATGAACGAGATGCGGCTTCACTTTACTCTACTGACAAATAAAACTGCAAATCTAGTAGTTTACTTAATACCATCTAATTCAGTTCTGTTTAAGAGTTCCTCTGGCGAGGGGAGCAGCGTGACAGTTCCCATTCCCATGATTAAATGGAAATATGTAGAAAAGAGAATGTTTGGTGACCACAATTATCTGTTTATGAGCGAATAAATGGAAAATAAGTCTGACTTTGCTTCTGCTGCAACTTTCTTTGTATTCTTCTAGACAATTTAAATAAGGTCAATCCAAAACTCTTAAAATTACCCAGTTTTGGCCATAAACTTTATAATTTAATTTCTTTTAGCACAGCAGCAACATTCCTTTCTTTTTACAGACTCATAATGGCATGGGAATCAAATGTCATTGCTTTTTCATCTGTATGTCTAGACCTTTGCGGTGAGCAAGGCTAGAACAGTGCTACAGAAGTAACAGATACGCAACTATGTCACTAGTCTGAAAATCCAAATGAATATATGCAACAACATTCACTGGGGTAGGGGTGCCTACTATTTGGCACATAATAAATATTATCTAAATATTAACTAATTATATTTAGAAAGTTGCTTATCTCCATGCAAGGGAGCTCATATTACATTTTCATTTTTATAGCCCCTCTTCTATTTGCCTGTGTTACATGGTACCATTGGATCAGTAAAGGCAAAACACAAAATATGGAGCACCCAATATAAATGTTAGACATTAGTATGTCAAGTCTGTTAGAGAATTATTTTATTTCAGCTCTAAAATGTATGATGTTTGGTTGTCAGGAAGAAAATATTAATTATTATTATACATTCTTCCTGTTTCCAGCCACCAATATTCAGTTGTAAACTCTGCAGGACTGGTATATATTTTAATATTTACCTTACTACTAAATCATATTTGCAAACAGGTAATTAAATACTTAGATACACGTAGTGTACACACAATAAAATGAGACCATCCTGATAATGTTCCCAATTTATCTTTACAAGGCCATGACGAGGCACAGGGGAGATTTTGCATGGTTAATTAGCAGTCTAATGCACCATTAAAGGTTTTTCTTAATCCCATTCCTCATTTATTGGTGCGCTTTGTGTCATTTACTCAATTTCACATGGACTCTGTGTGCATATTGATTGAATTAATGAACCCTTTGACTCCTGAATACATTCCATCAGGCTTTGGAGATGCGATAAGACCAAGGTGTTTTTCTTATGGAACATGTACTGTAGGTGGGTCTATGCAATATCATGGGAAAATAGACTGACTCACCTCTAATATGTATTTCATACTAGCTAATACTATACATTGTATGGCAGCTAATTGGTTAAATTGACACCTACTATAATAAATTCTCGGACTAATTTACAGAATGACTGTTAGCAGAATGGCAACTAATGGGTTATAATCAGTTATTACCAAATGGAAGCTAATGGGTTAGAGTATGAGAGTAAATGGGTTATGCTAACAGTTACTGGGTTACAGTTGCAGAATGGCGGCAGGTTATAGGTTACTGTTACAAAATGGCGTCTAATGGGTACAGAATGGCAGTTACAGGTACAATGTGACAGTTAAACGGTTATGTTGTGGCAGTTCATGGGTACAAAATGTCAGTCAATGGCTTATACGTACAGAATGGCAGTTAATGGGTTACACTGTGGCAGTCAGTGGGTACAGAGTGGTGGCTAATGGGTTACACTTACAGTATGGCTTTTAATGGGTTATGCTGTGGCAGTTATTGGGTGCTAAGAGGCATTTAATAGTTTATTCTTAAAGTTTGACAGTTAAAGGGTTATACTTATGGTGTGGCAGTGGGTTACTGTTACAGAGTGGCAATTTACTGGGTTCTCACAGAGCAGAACTTGGGTTACACTTACAGTATATAGGTACAGAGTGGCATTTAATTGATGATATTGGAATTTCTTGAGTTACAGCTATAGAAAAGCAGTTATGGATACAGACTGGCAGTTATGGCATATCATTTCATGAGTGACACAGCATGGCACTTATTGGGTTACAGTTACAAAGTGACAGTTAATGGATACAGTGTAGCAATTAATGAGTTATACCTACAAAGTGGCAGTGAATGGGTTATGCCTATGGAGTGGCAGTTAATGTGTTATTCCTACAGAGTGGCAGTGAATGGGTTATGCCTACAGAGTGGCAGTGAATAGGTTATGCCTACAGAGTGGCAGTGAATGGGTTATGCCTACAGAGTGGCAGTGAATAGGTTATGCCTAAAGAATAGCAGTAAATGGGTTATGCCTACAGAATGGCAGTGAATGGGTTATGCCTACAGAGTGGCAGTTAGCGGGTTATGCCTACAGAATGGCAGTGAATGGGTTATGCCTACAGAATGGCAGTGAATGGGTTATGCTTACAGAATGGCAGTGAATGGGTTATGGCTGCCTACAGAATGGCAGTGAATGGGTTATGCCTACAGAGTGGCAGTGAATGGGTTATGCCTACAGAGTGGCAGTGAATGGGTTATGCCTACAGAATGACAGTGAATGGGTTATGCCTACAGAATGGCAGTGAATGGGTTATGCCTACAGAATGGCAGTGAATGGGTTATGCCTACAGAATGGCAGTGAATGGGTTATGCCTACAGAATGGCAGTGAATGGGTTATGCCTACAGAATGGCAGTGAATGGGTTATGCCTACAGAGTGGCAGTGAATGGGTTATGCCTACAAAGTGGCAGTGAATGGGTTATGCCTACAGAGTGGCAGTGAATGGGTTATGCCTACAGAATGGCAGTGAATGAGTTATGCCTACAGAGTGGCAGTGAATGGGTTATGCCTACAAAGTGGCAGTGAATGAGTTATGCCTACAGAATGGCAGTGAATGGGTTATGCCTACAGAATGGCAGTGAATAGGTTATGCCTAAAGAATAGCAGTAAATGGGTTATGCCTACAGAATGGCAGTGAATGGGTTATGCCTACAGAGTGGCAGTAAATGGGTTATGCCTACAGAATGGCAGTGAATGGGTTATGCCTACAGAATGGCAGTGAATGGGTTATGCCTACAGAGTGGCAGTTAGCGGGTTATGCCTACAGAATGGCAGTGAATGGGTTATGCCTACAGAATGGCAGTGAATGGGTTATGCTTACAGAATGGCAGTGAATGGGTTATGGCTGCCTACAGAATGGCAGTGAATGGGTTATGCCTACAGAGTGGCAGTGAATGGGTTATGCCTACAGAGTGGCAGTGAATGGGTTATGCCTACAGAATGACAGTGAATGGGTTATGCCTACAGAATGGCAGTGAATGGGTTATGCCTACAGAATGGCAGTGAATGGGTTATGCCTACAGAATGGCAGTGAATGGGTTATGCCTACAGAGTGGCAGTGAATGGGTTATGCCTACAAAGTGGCAGTGAATGGGTTATGCCTACAGAGTGGCAGTGAATGGGTTATGCCTACAGAATGGCAGTGAATGAGTTATGCCTACAGAATGGCAGTGAATGGGTTATGCCTACAGAATGGCAGTGAATGGGTTATGCCTACAGAATGGCAGTGAATGAGTTATGCCTACAGAATGGCAGTGAATTGGTTATGCCTACAGAATGGCAGTGAATGAGTTATGCCTACAGAATGGCAGTGAATGGGTTATGCCTACAGAATGGCAGTGAATGGGTTATGCCTACAGAATGGCAGTGAATGAGTTATGCCTTCAGAATGGCAGTGAATGGGTTATGCCTACAGAGTGGCAGTGAATGAGTTATGCCTACAGAATGGCAGTGAATGAGTTATGCCTACAGAATGGCAGTGAATGAGTTATGCCTACAGAATGGCAGTGAATGAGTTATGCCTACAGAGTGGCAGTTAATAGGCTGCTTTTTCAACGTGAGCCACAAAGATCTCAGGGGAACATTTCACGCCAGGGTTGTAAATAGGACACAAGGTCATTGCTTGAAACTGCAGGGAAGAAAATGTCACCTGCAAAGAAAGTAATGCTGGCGACTGTAGGGACAGTAAAGGTGGGGAATTTACTGCCCAGGGAGGTGGCGATGACCACTGCAGGGATTGTTAATCATGTTTGCACAGCTCAAGGATATACTGTACCGAACACTGAAATGTAAATCTGTAGCTGTAAATGCAATTGTGCAGGTTTGCCCCCACTCTATATACCAACCAACAATCACACAGTCCCATCAGGATCGGCACTGCACCTTCTTTCATCACTTAAGGCATGAAGGGCAAGAGAAAACCCTAAAGAGTGTCCCCAGACATGTTTTCTGTAGGGCGTAGAGCTGTTGTACTTCTTCCCAGGTACCTCAACCTTTAGATGTCTGTATTGATTTGGCAAATCCTAAACAAACTGACATCTTATTGGCCCTCAATCATGCCCCTCTTTTCCATATCTGATTGAGACTGAAGCAGTAATAGATTAGGCTAGACAAGAAATCCCAATACCCTAAGAACCTCAAACAGGTTGTAGATGGGGCAGTTACAGTGCAAGTGCAAATCATGGCTCAGCCATGAGTCCAATTTGGCCTACACCTTGTAGGCCGCTTGTGTGGTAACCTTGCCAAGTATATTATTGCTTAGGTCAGTGATGCACACGGCATATCCTATTTGAATTGTAGGTATTTATAACGAGTCTCTATAGTCAAGCTTATAAATTCTGTGTTTTCTCCCTTCTCCCTGGTTTTTTATCCTAACAAAGGAGCTTGTAACAGTGTGACTCCCACCTGCTTCTTGTGCCGGGGAAAGCACCCATATTTAGGAAGAATAAATAGACAGTGGTGGACTTTACATATTCCTCCTGTCACAATAAATTTAGTACAGACTTCCACAGCCGGGCAGGGATATATGTCAGACACTGTGTGGGATAAGACAGGTGAAAAATGCTCTTCTGTACTCCCAAATATGCCATTACCTCTCTGTTTTTATTAACCCTTGTGTGAGGGGTGGTCTTGCTGTAGCCTTCTGCCAAACACAGTGCTGCTTGTACCAAGCATGCATAATATCCAGTTTGACTCCAAAGCAAGTAATAGGTGCTGGCCCTTCTGATCACTTGCTAAGCCAATAAATAAAATATCTTCATAGTCAGCCACAAAGGAAGATGTCTCCAAAAAAGGCGCGGAAAGGATCAAAGCCAACCTTTTGGTGTGATGTGGCTGCCTGGAGAGTAGCTGAAAAGGGGTGGCATTATGGTCAAATCCAAGCACACAGGAGTGTATGGGAAATAGGGCTGGGACTAGGGTTATCATCTGTCTGGTTTTTCCTGAGGTTGTCCAGTTTAATACTGACTGTATGGTTTGTGGTACTAATGGAAGAGAGCCATGCATGCCAGTAGCCTAATACTTGAGTCACAGGAAACAAAGGGGGTATTTTGCCTATGGGAAGTAACCTATAGAAACCAATCAGGGATTGGCTTTTTTTCTGCAAACTGCTGGTAGAATAATAAATGTAACAATTTGATTGGTTGCTAAATTTGCCCAATGTGGACTAAGTGTTAGGGAGACTTTATATAAACTATTGTACAGTGCCGGGGAACATGCTGTGGGGGGGATTCACAGGGCAGGTAGGACAGGTAGTAAGGAAAGGTCTCTGCTGTGCCTTTCCACAAGGGAACAGGTAGGGCACCCTCACATGACTGCTGTCCCTCATAAAGACAGTGATGGCAAACCCAATGGCCACTGTGTTCATGGGGAGGCTGCAGGTCTTTGCACCCCATTGTGGTGCACTGCAGGGACATAAATAACAAAAAAATGGTGCATCTGTTTTTGCATTTCACCTCCTGCTCTGTGCTTAATAAATGACCCCACCATCTCTACTTCATCTCTACTCTACATCTATAAAAATTCCCCAATAACCCCAAATATCCCCAATAACCTGGCCAGGGGTGGGGATTGGGGACAATAGAAAAAAAAAAAAACATAATCTATTTGCCCTTCTTAGCAGCAAACAACAGAATGGGCAAAACTGACTGTCAGCTGAAACTGAGTCCTTTTGCCTCCTGTTGAACCTGAATTTCTATAAAAGATTAAATACAGTTATATACTGGTAAGACGGGGGTGTCAGGAAGGCCACACAGGCCTGGTAATGCAGTTCCTTTGTTCCCTTACAATTTTCTAAAAGCTTTTTTAATGGAAAGTCTAAATTTTAACCCTTGCACAGGGCTCCATGGAAGCACATTTTCCAGCCCAGGATTTTAACCCTATACTGTAAATCCTTCTGTTTGATAAAGATGAGTTTGGCGAATTCTTTACACAGGATTGGATAGATGAATCAAAGCAGACCCCCCCACCATCCTGTTTACCTGAAGATGAATAGCTGTTAGCTTAGTTGCACAATGATACATAACGCAGCCTCCCAGCTTACTGAATTTAATGTGCCGAAAAATGATTTTCTGCAAATTGCCACCCTGGAATGGAAGAGAGTGATGCTGAGTTCATTCAATTCTTAGAACAGCCAGGCATTTTGCAATTTCTCTTCTCCGGTGAGAGGGCGCTTTGTGCCCTGCAGGGTGACGGTGAGGCTGGGAAAAAGGCCATGCTGGTAGGGGCAAAATAGCAGCTGACACATAGTAAAAGATCATGAAGATGATAATGACTTAAAAAGGAAATTTTTTTCTGTCGCAACTATTGCATTGTACATTGTAGATAAATAAACAACAAAAAGGCAAGGAATTTTATTCTAGGCCCTGCCAAGAACTCCTAGGGCCCCATACAAATATATGGGCAGGCCTTCCATGACCAGCACCAGTGGTTCTGTTTCCATACCTGTGAGAAGAATGAGCCAAAACAAAAGATCTAGTGGGTGGGCCCTGTGGCCTTAAATCTCCCATGTGTCCTACAGCAGTCTTGGCTGCAGGGATCATGTATTTGTACCTGCTTTTATAGGACTCCCAAATGAGAACCACTGGCCATGTAGATCCATGCACAGACCCCTGTGGTATTTGGAGATTTCAGAGCAGGCCTGCAAGACATGGTTGATTACTGTCTGTGTCTCAAATTAGACATTCACCCCATTAGGTCTACATCTGATTATGTCAGCCTTAGGCTCCTGCTGCAGTGTTGGACTATACGACCAGCTTAATTAGCTGCTGGGAACCCATTTGCTGCTGGCGGCTTCTGTATCAGTAAAGAGTTCATTTGGGTTTACCTTGTTGCCATTGTTATCGACTAATAACTCATGTCTTTCATTATGTAACCCTTCCCAGCACAACATTCAGCCAGCCCAAGGATTTCACATTATATGAGGTACTAAGGCCTATGGCGCGTGTAACATTTCTCTGGCCACCAATTTTGGTGGAAAAATACCCAGTGCCACAGATACATATGGAAGGTGTGCACCTAAGCATTTTCAGGCTGAAAACCACTTGACATGAGCACTGACAGGTGATTTCCATTCACGTTAAGGACAGGGGGTAGGAGGTACAAATGAACATCAGCATTTTTCTGGCAAAATATGCTGCAAATGCTACATGTTCCATAAAGTAAGTGACATAAGGACAGATTGGGTTGGCCAAATGCTACTTCCTAAAGCAATTTCCATATCATTTTCTAAATCCATCTGCTTCCCCTACCAGAACTGTGGAACTAATAAGCGGCAGCTGGCCAGGGCCTCCGAAATTGCAATTGGCTCTTCCCTTTGTTTGTTTATGGTTCCAGTAAAGTGTGAATCTGCCCCCCAGCCTTTTACCATTGAGATTAGGCCTAAGCACTATAGATAGACTTAAATGCCAATAAACTGTTAGGTGACTGGATACTGCAACAACTGGAAGTGACTGACCCTGCCCTTATCTTGCCTTATCTTCACTTGCACTTGTGGAGCTGCAGTTAGTAGTTTACAAACTGATACATATCAGCAGAGGTTATAGAATTGATCATGGAGCTGGATACTGATGGCTCTTTGTGTTGACAGTGTAGCAGGTTGGCTTACCCTAGAGCAGTGCTGTCCAACTTCTGCGGTGCCGAGGGCCGGAATTTCTCTCACATACATGGTGGAGGGCCGCTAATGGAACCCAGTGTTGGCCACTCCCCCATTTTAAACCACACCCATTTTATCACAATGGTCGCTGCAGGGATATCAACCATCATTCATATGTTAAAGAATTATATTAATACAGTAATAGGCAGTACATACAATGTCTGAGGTGTGAAGAGGTGAACAATGGGGGTGATTACAGCCTGAGCCTGAGGTGTGAACACTGCAGGGGGTGAACAATGCAGAGATTAAAAAGTGTGAACAACACAGGGGATTACATTTTTAAACAATACAGAGGGATTACAGCCTGAATCTGAGGTGGTAACCATGCAGGGGGCCAGTTAATCTCAGTACTGATACCATTTAAAGCTAACACAAAATTAAGCCATCAAAGCAGCCACACAGGTGGGGGGCCACACAGAGGGGGGTCGAGGGCCGCATGCGGCCCGCGGGCTGCCAGTTGGACAGCACTGTCCTAGAGGATATTACACAGAAAGAGATATAGTGGCAAAGTATTACATACAGAGTTGGCATCCACAGCAATGTCTGAACAACCATGTCACTGTTTACTGGGTTTACTTGGATGGGTTGAAAAGCATGATGGCACCAAGCAGCCAATACATGTACCCAATGATAATAAGGACATTCTCTGGCAAATACATTGTCCCACATGCACCTTTCACTGTGAACCTTATGCACACATTGGCATCCATTCTTCTCCCTCCCTGTAAACTGGGTTGTCAGGAGTCCTACCTTCATTAGGGTGAGATGAGAGTAGCGCTGACAGTAGATGTACAAAGAGGCTTGGAGGAAGCCTGACCGTAGAGGTAGGACTCCTGAGCCCTGACAACTGATCTAGGTTTCAAGAAGGTAGTAGAACAGATGACAATGTGTCTATAAGGTTCACAACTGAGTTAGACCTGACACAATGAAAGAAGCATGTGGGACAATGTGATTACTAGAGGATTCCCTAATATGTACACCATACATATGTTTTATAATAAGGCAACTCTTAAAGAAGTCATATCTCCTTGTCACTAATGCTAATATCTTTCTCACTCATCCCCACATATCTGAGCTTCATTAAATTCTCCATTCCTTTCTTCCCCATGCAGGTCCCACGGCACATCAAGACTGTACCATACTACAACTATGACCAGCCCATGGTCGGGTATTGCCAGACACACAAGTCACTGCTTGTAAATAAGGGCTACGAAGAAATGTCTCTAGACCAGAGAGAGACCACCAACCTAGAGCTCAGCAGGGACCAGAGCTACATCTCAACTATAGCTCGCTCCGCAGCACCCACCATATACATTGAGAGGATACCAAACCAATAATGGACAGCGGGTGTGTTCACAGATGGCACACTGCCATGGAAGAGGAATGGGACACTCACAGGATAATGGACAGGGTTGCCCCTGCAGCTAATAAGTGCTCTAAGCATCAACAAAGACTCAACATGCAGAGCACCGCTTGGATCTCCTCCTATAGGAACACAACGTCTTAAACAATGAAGATTTGGGAGCAGTTGGGGAAGGGGGTCTTGGCTTTAAATGATAATCTCAAAATCTCTGACCCCTAGTGTAAAAAAATATAACTAACAGGATTGACCTAAGGGATTTCTAAACCTAATTTTGGATCCCCTCCAGCTGCATATGAAAGAGGAAGACATCTGCCTGTATATTTGATTTTTCTATTCTACACGTTGCATGGTTCCAATACAGATGAACCAAAGGGAGAGACTGTGGGGTTTAGGGTAGGGAATGCTACTTGTTTCATGTTGAATAACCCAGTGGGTCTCTTTGAACAGTGGTTCTTTCTTGTTTTCCTGTTTTCTGGGGTTTGTTTCTTTTCTATCCTGTGCCCAGATGCAGGTTCCAGCATTTAGGGAAAGGCCTTTCCTGGCGGCCAAGGCCATGCAACGGTGGGCAACAAGTTGGAAGATCTGCAGAATGGGCCACATGTGTCCCCCCGACTGACCCTTTCCCACAAATATTAAGATTTCTATTCCCACATCAGCTCAATTGGATTCTATTGACCGTTTCTGAAAAAAAAATGTAATAATATTGTTTTGGTTTTTTTTTTTTTTTTAATTCTCTTATGATCAGTTATAGCTTTTGTGTAGTTTTTATCAATAAAAAAAAGTATGGAAAATATGGCTGTTATAAAATATGAGCTTTGACGTCTGAGATGAAACCAACAAATCCGAATGGATATTTAAAAGCTCAACTATTGTTTTTATTGGTCGTAGCCTCAGTGCAAACATTACGAGGGTTACTTATAGACTTGACATTATATAGAACATCTAGTTCCTTGTATGGGGAAGGTTTTGGTTATACAGCTATGGGACCTGTTATCCAGAATGCTTGAGACCTGATGTTTTCCGGATAAGGGGTCTTTCTGTAATTTGATCTCCATACCTTGAGTATACTAAAAAAGTGTTTAAACATTAATTAAACCCAATAGGATTGTTTTGCCTCCAGTAAGGGTTAATTATTAAGTACAAGCTACTGTTTTATTACTATGGAGAAAAAGGAAATCGTCTTTAAAAATTAAAATTATTTGCTTCTAATGGAGTCTTTGAGAGATAGCCTTCCCGTAAGTATGAACTTTCTTAATATGGGTTTCTGGATAACAGATCCTATACCTGTAATTATAGATATTTAAATATATAAAACTCTGCTTCTATCGGCACTCACCAATCAAAAATTACTGGCTGGGTGCTAACCAACAAGATAATATGCTGACAGCAGAAAGCGCTCACTGCTACCAGGTCTGCATAAGCTCTTTATTCAGTACCCATATCAATGCGTTTCGATTCACCGAGGATGGATCGAAATGTGTTGATATGGATACCAAAAAAAGATCTGTGAATGTTTTAAGCACACTTGGTAGCTGTGAGTGCTTTCTGCCGTTACAATAAATGTAAATATATACACACCTAATGCAATGGCACACAAAGCATTCTGATCCCTACATTTTACAGCTGCCCAGGGCCACCATCAGAAACTTTGGGGCCCTGCACTAGTTATTTATTTGGGGTGCCCCATGACCACCTTCCTACCCCTGCTCTGCACTGTCATTGCTTGATATAGAAGTTATGCAGTTTTTTGCACAAGTTTTGTAAACTGCGTATATTTAGGGGCCCAATGATATTGCTATGGGACCCAATAACTAGTCAGTAGTAGTTAATAACATTAGTAAAAATAATTCATTTGCTAATAAGTTAGTCTTTAAATTGGGGGGGGTCAGTGGAGTTTACATGTAAGTTACATAAGTTTCTTTGAAAGTAACATAAGTTGTTGCATTAGATATATTAGGGGCCCAATGATGTTGCTGTGGGGCCCAATAACCAGTCATTCCCCTGCTGGAAAGTTCATGTAGAAGACAATGATATAATTCAGTAAATATATCCCCATATAAACAGCTGATGTTACTCTATAATAAGCAGTCCATATAAATAGTTTAAATGAAGTAACTTTGCAATGTAACTGGGCCCCCTAATGGAAGAATATTTCACAGGGACCAGCACAACTGTACCCCTACTCCCCCCCAATGGCAGCCCTGCAGCTGCCAATCACTTCCATTTACCATGAATGAGAATCATGCCTATGGCACACAAGACTTAGTATGGCAGAAGAGAAAAGTCATCAAGATTATTTTGCCGTTCTCAGGTTGGAATGGCCAGCTAGAGTACCAGAGAATTTCTTAGGGGCCCCAGTGTGGGGAAATTCCCATCAGCTCCTGCTTATTTCCACTCTAGGTAAATATAAGACCTATAACATTAAACAATAACCATAGCTACCTATGAGTGGGCATCCGGTTCTCTGGTTGGCCCTAGGAGGGCCACTATGGCACTGACAGTGATTACTTCCCAGAGCCTACACAATAATGAAATGTTGGTACCAGTGCTTCCAGCTTTTGTCTGACAAGATTGTGTGGGGCTACGTCATTTTTTTAGCAAAAGGCACCTAAAAATTATACAGGTATGGGGCCTGTAATCCAGAATTCTTGGGACCTGGGGTATTCCGGATAAGGGGTCTTTTGGTAATTTGGATCTCCATACTTTTAAGGAAATCTATACCCCCAGAATGAATACTTAACCAACAGATTTATATCATGTTAAGTGACCAGTTAAATAATCTCATCAAACTGGAATATATATATCAATAAATATTGCCCTTTTATATCCTTTCCCTTGAGCCGCCATTTAGTGATGGGCTGTGTGCTCCCCCAGAGATCACCTGACAGGAAATAATGCAGCTCTAACAGGAAGTAGTGTGAGAGCAAAAGTGAGAACTCTGTCCATTAATTGGCTGATGTAACTTGGGTGCACCATAAATCATATGGTCCCAGGAGGCAGATCTTGGTATTTAGAATGGCAGTTTTTTATTTAGGGATTACCCAATGGCACATATTTTTGTTTAGATGAAGCAGAGTTTTACATATTAGCTCTTTTATGCAATATATTTTTTAGAGACCTACATTGTTTGAGGGTATAGTTTTCCTTTAATTCTACTAACAAATCATGTAACTGTTCTGCCAAACTGCTTTGCCACCAATAAGGATTCATTATATCTTAGTCGGGATCACTTACAAGCCACAGCTTTATTATTACAGGTATGGGACCCCTTATCCAGAAACCCGTTATCCAGAAAGTTCCCAATTACGGAAAGGCCATCTCCCATAGACTCCATTATAAGCAAATAATTCTACTTTTGAAAAATTATTTCCTTTTTCTCTGTAATAAAAAAACAGTACCTTGTGCTTGATTCCAACTAAGATATAATTAATCCTTATTGGAGGCAAAACAATCCTATTGGGTTTAATTAATATTGAAATGATTTTCAGTAGACTTAAGGTATGGAGATAATACCAAATTACAGAAAGATCCCTTTTCCGGAAAACCCCAGGTCCCGAGCATTCTGGATAACTGGTCCCATACCTGTACAGAGAAAAGGAAATTATTTTTGAAAATGTAATTATTTGATTAAAATGCAAACTATGGGAGATGGCCTTCCTGTAATTCGAAGCCTTCTGGATAATGGGTTTGCGAATAACAGATCCTATGGATAATCAAACATTTAGTTTGTACAGTTGCAGAACCGCAACTGCTGGTATCCCCCTTGCACCTTTGCAAACTGGGGATGGTGGGAGTTATAAACGCGAACGTTTCCTGGGCATCTATGGTTTCAAGCCAGCCCTAATTAGAAGTGCATATAATAATAGAAATACTCAAAAAGAGGAAATTGGGGGAAATTATCTCTTAATGCAAACATGTTCCTGCTGTTTTTATTATGTTTATTCTGTTGCAGCAGCTAAGGCCAAGCCATGGAGTGCCTCCTGGTTGCTGTTAGTAACAGGTATATAAAATATGGGCTCTATAAAATAGATAGGCTCATTATGGGAATAAAGGGCTCAGCGGTATCTCGACCCTGGGCTCATTTACTCACGTACAGTGGGTGCAAATCTGCGCAAGCTCAGTATCCAATAGCAACAAGGATAGAAAAGGTACAGACATGGGCAAATTAAGTAGAGGATGGAATCATAGAGGAAGGGATAAAATGATCCATAAATAAAAAATATCCAGCTTCTGGCTTGCGCTGAACTACAACTGTCAGTATCTAGGGCTACTGAACAATAGCTGGGGGGGTACATTGATCAGTATGCTAATCACAGTTGTTGATTTGATATAATGTCTTTTTAACTGCTATCAACATCTCATCTTCTCTTCAGCCCCCCAACCGAGAAGACCCCCTCTCGGGTCCAGGGACAAGATTCCATTGGCCCTACCCTAAAACTGGCCCACTATAGCAACCTATCAGCAACTGTCATTCAGAGCCCACTTTCAGAGCTATGTAGCGATAATAAAGTGCTAATGGGAAGTGTCATTACTAGGGCCTGGGGTGGGCCCACCAAGAGATCCTATCAGGCCAGTTTTACCCTGCATAAACCCAAATAGTCCATGAACTGAATAAATGCAGCAGAGGATTTTGTCTACACTGATCCCTTGTGATTCCCAAATCTAACAGCACTTTATTCTATGCACTGCCTGCAGCATGGGATTCTGGGTAAAGAGTACAAATGAGGCCGGCCCACATCTGTAAATAAATGATACCCATATGCATCATTCTCATCCCACATATTGCCATAGGACTCATGGTTAAATTAAACATCTTTATCATTATTATTACAAAATGCTGTTGAATCAGATAAGAGAACTGTTAAACATGATAAAATAACCGGAAGATGGTGAGCTCATAGCATTCAATGGAGCGGCGGGGAAGTGGATAGCATGCAGTGGCACTCTATTATAAAATCATCCTTCTGCGCAGATAGGAGTAACATGGATGCTATGGGATGCTGAGATCAGATTTTCTTGGTGAGTTTCCCTCTACTAACAGATAATGTTGGGTCCACTCCAGCTTGGCTCTGTTGATTTAATGCAAGATTAAAGTTACATCCACAATTAATTAAGGGCAACATTTAACTTTAGAGTCCCCAATCTGAGCT